>NC_132840.1:52407501-52762001 GCF_048164855.1 Canis lupus baileyi
AGGGGATTATTTCTGTAATCCAGTAGAAATATAAGGAGAGACTATAGTACAGTTGTAGAGATGAGGTTGGAGAGCAAAGGAGAGATATGAAAGAAATTTTGAAGGAACTGGTCAATGATGTCTCTTATGTTCTCTATCATCATTTATTTAACTCTTTCTACGTGCCAGGCAGCATTGTGCTAAGTACTTTCAAGCAACATCTCACTTAGTATTCATATAGGACTCATTATATTCTCCATTACTTTCTTACTATCTCTAATTTTCTGCATTTTATACTAAGGAAAGAACAACAGAAAGGTACACAATCTTGTGTCATTAAATGCTTCTTGCCTTGAATTCTTTAATGTTCGTATAACTATCCCTGTATTTTGTTTTCTTCTGCAAGTTACCCCTTTGTGCATCTTTTTATTTTAACCTTTTCAAGGCATGTTGTCTTAGGTACTTATCTAATAAAAATATACAATCTGGATTCTCAGTATGATTCAACTTCAGAGTCTTTGTTAATGAGGAAGGTTTAACCTATTAATATTTATTGTGATACATTGTTTGTAAACATGACTTCTTTCACCTTGTTTTATGTTTTCTGCTTTTCTATGATTCCATAGTAGTTAATTTTCTCCTTAATATTTTTTCCTATAGTGACTTTCAAGTTTTCAAAAAATTTCTTTTAAAGGTTGTTTATTTATTTATTTGAGAGAGATGAGCAAGGGGGAGGGGGCAGAGGCAGAGGGAGAAGCAGACTCCCCGCTGAGCAGAGAGCCCAACACAGGGCTCAATCCCAGGACCTTGAGATCATGACCTGAGCCAAAGTCAGATGCTTAATTGACTGATTTACCCAGGCGCCCCTGATTTTCAAATTCTAGATCTTATTCCTATCCTTTTATTACTATCTGATCTATTTAAAAAATAGTCAAACATATATTTCCCTATTTACACCCTAGGCTTCCATTTACATGTTCCCTCTGTTAAAAGTAATCTCCTTTTTATCACCTAGACATTCTGTAAGAACTTGGGTAAATGGTGCTCCCTCTGGGAACCCCTCACTCATTCTTCAAATTAGAGTATACATTAACCTCTACTACTCTCCCTCTTCTAGTTTTTGCTAAAATAATCAAGAATATTAAATCCTGAATAATCAGGCTTAATTTATTTTTCCATTATACAGTTTTGTTTTGTTTTATTTTGGCAAGAATTGTTCTTATATTTGCATTCAGTTTCAGAATCATTCTAACAAAAACTATGAAACCGTAGTCTATATATTACTGTTACTACTCACCACCACTTATTTGTATTTTGCCTTCTTCAATCATGCATTGTCTCTTGATTTTATTTATTTGTTTTTGTGAAATCGTCTTCTCTGGTCTATTTTACAAGGATGGTTATACTGGTACAATTTTAAAGTCTGAATGTTGAAGAACATTTCTCCTCCTCCAAGATTGGGGAATCTTTTGAACTTGTACTATAATTATATTTATTCATTTTTTATACAGAATCCATTTGCTATATACTGCATTTTAAAATGTCTCTGTCATTTTAAAATGGCTAATAAGTATTTTCTAATGTCAGATTGCTTTCTTTTCAGGAGCAGCTTCAGAAATGTAAAATCCTCCTGAAAAGTACTGAAAATACATCCTTAGAGATTAGGTTGCCTATGATTATTGCAGTAACTGTTACTGAAATGGAGGGGCATCTCCTTTGATTTATCAGATGGGTTCCCTTTTCAGAGATGGTAAAACATTTTCATACATCTACTGCATTCCCCCCATGGTCATTCTTAGAAATGGTTTGTCCAGTACTGAGAGTTGAGATAGGTTCTAGTGAGGATTTTGTGTATCAGTACTAAAATATTTCAGGTTCAGATGAAGCAAAACAGGAAATTTTTACATGTATAGATCTTCAAATTTCCAGATTAGAAAACCAGTAGCTTATAGAGAGTAGGGATGGACTTCAAGCCAGAGACAACTATGGCAAGAAGGAATCGGGCCAGGACGACACAATCACTTCACTTTCCATTTTTACAAGTGTGTTGGAGCCTACTCACACTGGCTGGTGAGATCTTGATTGTTTTAATCTCTTCCCAGCCCTGTGTTCAGTGACATAACAGTGTTAACTTGAAATATCTGGTGTTGGGAATATTTACACCACAGAAATTGACAAACACTACAAATCATGGCTTCCCCTTTGCCCAAAGGATGGTTGTTATGTTTACTAGCATACAATGCTCTTAGAAAATGTATTCATTTTTCATTTTCCCAGGTCCAATGTCTAAATATGCCTGGAAAAATTTGGTGATTGGGGCACCTGGGTGGCTCTGTGGTTGAGCTTTTGCAAAGCCTGAGGTTGTGATCCCAGAGTCCTGGGATCGAGTCCCGCATTGGGCTCCCCATAGGGAGCCTGCTTCTCTCTCTGCCTGTGTCTCTGCCTCTCTGTGTGTGTGTCTCTCATGAATAAATAAAAATCTTTAAAAAAATTGGTGATGAAGATGAAGCTTGATTGTGGTGTATGTAAACATCACCTGATAATGGGCTGAACTCTATCCTCCCAAGATTCATATGTCAAAGCTTTAACTCTCAGTACTTCAGAATGTGATTGCCTTTGGAGACAGGGCCTTTAAAGAAGTGATTAAGTTAAATGAGACTGATGTAGTGGGCCCTAATCCAACTGGCTGGAGTCTTTATAAGAAGAGGAGATTAGGACATGCAGAGAGATACCCGTGGCATATATGCCACAAGACAAAACCAAGTGAAGACACGGGAAAGCCGGCCACCTGCAAACCAAGGGGAGGGGCCTCAGATGAAACCAATCCTGTGGCCACCTTGATCTTAGACTTCCAGTATCCAGACTATGAGAAAAATAAATGTCTCTTGTTTAAGTCCCGTACCCTGTGGTATTTGGTTATGACAGCCCAAGCAAACTCAGACATCCCCTCTGGTAATGCTATACCATCTCATATTCCACCTTGCCCTTTTCCTCACTAAAATGTCAGCTCTAAATCCTAACAGAATAGCATAGAATCATGGAATGTGGCTGCTTCCTACTTATCAGCTTACATGCTGAATTGGTGGTGTTAGATTTCAGGCTCAAGGGTCAGGTCAGTGCTCTTTTATAGTGCAAAACTACTGACATCTCCCCTCCCCTTGTCTTCCTACACTTGGCTTTAGAGTTTTTGTCTGCATGGACTATCTGGCAAGGGATTGAATGGAGCTGTGGAAAGCATCACATGTAGGCAAGAATGCAAACCAAAGGCAAGGGGCAATGGATTCAAAGATGATGGACAGAGTTATCTTGAAATAAGAAACAAATGGCTTCCTTCCTTCCTTCCTTCCTTCCTTCCTTCCTTCCTTCCTTCCTTCCTTCCTTTTCTTTTGTTGAAAGGAACGTCCTTTTTCCAAAATACACTATTGTAGAGGACTATGAAAATGGTGGATCCGAGATGAAATTCCAAAGTTGGCATTGTTAATCACAAACACATGCCCAGCTTCTCATCTTATGGCCACCTAAGCTCATCAGATTTATGTTGTTGGGTGATGCGCTTTCCATTTCTTATAAGAAATTATAATTCAGACCTCTTGATTATATTTCAAAGTTGGGCAAACAATAACTTCTTAAATGATTGATGAACTATGATTAGTTAACATTTGTGGGACACCTGGGTGGCTCAGCTGTTGAGTGTCTGCCTTCAGCTCAGGGCATGATTCTGGGGTCCTGGGATTGAGTCCCGCATCAGGCTCCCTGCAAGGAGCCTGCTTCTCCCTCTGCCTATGTCTCTGTCTCTGTCTTTCTCTCTCTTATGTCTCTAAGGAATGAATAAATAAAATCTTTTAAAAAACAACGTTTATACTAAACCTCTTTAATATGGCTAAAGATCTGTTGTACTAGCTTATACTTGGCTGTTTCTGGACACAGATTTTCTGAAGTCATGCTGTTGGGATGACAAGTCATGGGGATTTGTAATAGTAGATTCTCAAATACATGCATAGTAGCGTAATATATAGGAAATTCATTCCTTCAGCAAATGCTTACCAAAGAAGCCCTATTGTCTGCTAAGCACTGAGGTCACAAGATAAATGAGATACAGATTGTCCTAAAGCAGTAATGAGGTGTGTGAATTGTCCCTTACAATCCACAACAGGTTCTAATAGCCGCTCTATCATTACTTGCCCTATTTTCTTGGAGAAATTATTTAACTTGAGTCTCAATTTGCTTATCTGTAGAATGAAATTACTGAATTCATGCTGACTGTTCCTGGGTTATTCCTGAGGATCAGCTAAGATCAAGTAAGTGACAGTTAAGACTATGTTGATGGGAAACTCCTGCCTCTCTTAGATCCCATCGTAGAGGCAGAAATATGGTGCCCATTGGTTTGGCTCTTCTAGCTAGGATGGTTCTCCTGTTTGTGCTGTATGATTTTGGTCAACCTTGGTCTACTGGAGCTGGTGAATTCCCAAAAGGATGGCCTAGGGCTGCTTCACTTCCTCCTTCCTCCTTTCCCCACATCCCTCATCCAGCTGTGTTGCAACTTCTGCCATCAGCATCTAACTGTGGAACAGAAGAGCATGGGATTTGAGTCTGAGGGGCAGGAAGGATATATCTTATTTCTTTCTGTGTGACTGTTTATTAATTCTCTTTCATCTGTTGCAGATATTTGGAAGAAAGAAAATTGATCCACCAGTAAGTCACTAAATTTAACCAATAAATCACTTAACAGAAGCCAGATGCATCCATTAGGACCAGAGGAAGAGGGTTCCTTCACCCTCAGCAAGACCACTTGTCTTCATTAATTGAATACTTCCATATGTCAAGTTCTCCTGGGAGTTCTCTTGGTAATTGAAATTTGCCATTGAGGGAAAGCCAGGAGAGATTAAGTCATGTTCCCCAAATCTCAAGGGTCTGGCTAACTCCAAGTTTCAGCGCTGTCCACACTACTCACACCACCTCACTGTTGTCTCCAAGTTGCTCATTACTCTTCAGAAATAAGGTATTCAAGGAAGCCTAGAACAGAGAGTATTGCAAAGCCGTCATTGCCTGCTTCTCATATTTTTGGGCCATACTTTGAATCATATGCAGGCATCTCTTTATCTCAATTCCTGGCCATTCCTGACTCTGGGGAAGTCCCACATTAGCATCAGGGAGGCGGGTTAGTATTGAAAAGTTAAGGGCTCCACATTCCAAGTTCCAATTCTGTACGAGCTTGCCTTGCGACCTTGGCTAAGACACTTCACAACCAGATCTTAGTTTCCTAAGCAATGTTGTCTGTGAAAGGAGAAAGGTTGAGTTGAGTTTCCTGTTCAAGAGTGGCAGGGACTCAGCCAGAGCCCAGATGTCCTTCCTCCACCAGTGTCCTTTCGCTGACAGCTGTGTGGACTGTCCACACAGTCCTACTGGTGGGCAGGAGGAAGGTCGGCTGGCACACTTCTCAGTTCCCTTTTGCCCATGAGTTGGCAACTCCTCAGAGAATAAAAACGCCTTTTCGTGTAACTCTAATCAAAACACGCTTTGAGAGGGGTGTCTGTTGCCAAAAAATTTATATTTATCCCAAGAAAAATTAGAAACTATTTTTGGATTATCTGCACATGACCAGCCTGCCTTACTGCAGATAAACAGGAATTACTTGCATGCAAACCACCATGCTGCTCAGAACATGAATCGCCCTCCTCCCAAATTCTGCCCTTGGAAATGGAGGCTCGGCGCCACTGCCCCTCCCTGGCAGCTCCAAGTTGGGATATGATTAGGGGTGAGGGCTCCATGCAGATCTAGGTCTGCAATCTGGCTCTGCCTCCTCCCAGCTCTGTAGCTTTGGGCAAGTTATTTAGCCTCTCTGAGCCTCAGTGTGCTCTTATGTAAAATGGGGATAAGCAATAACTCATTTCAAGGTGGTTGTCAGGATTAATAGAAAAAAAAGCATTGTTTTATGGTCTGCACTCAAAAACAGCTCTCTCCTTTGACTTCCCAGATCTGTTTTTGGCTCAGAAAGAGGAGTGCTTACCTTACATTTAGGGACATGACTGAGAAATTGAGGGAAATTTACCTTAATCTTCCAGGTGTTTTGGCCAGAGTCATCTAACTCCAGAAAGGGAAGCAGCTATGGACTGGCCGCTGCAGAGCAGGAGATGAAGTCAGATGGCCTTGGAAGCCAGGCATCTGTCCTAGCTGTAGAGAACAAGAACCGATGGCAAATAGGGCTCCGTTGGGGGCTGTATATGCTGGCCACAGGCATTTAAAGTTCAAACCTCACAACATCCTGCCAACCCAGTAAACATGTGGGGAGGCTGAATGTGGCCCTTGGGGCTCCAGATTGTAGCTCCAATGCCAGAGGAACATGTTGCTGTGTTCCTTCCAAAGCTATGTCAGAACAGCAGCTGGGTGGCTCAGTCAGTTGAGCATCTGACTCTTGATTTCAGCTCAGATCATGATCTTAGGGTCATGAGATCAAGCCCTGTGTCCCTCTCTGTACTGAGCATGGAGCCTACTTAGGATTCTCCCTCTGCACTTTCCCCTTCCCTCTCTTAAAAAAAAAAAAAAAAAAAAAAAAAAGCTGTGTCAGAAAAAAATTTCATTCCCCGCCCCCCCCCCCATGGAAATGGGGGCTTCTGGACTTTTCTAACAGTGCCATTCCTTTGCAAGCATTTACTGAGCACCTATTTTGCACAAATACTGTAGAAGAGACAAATGAAAAAATACATGGGAGAAGGTGCAGTTATCCAAATTTGAAGCAAAGCTCCTAGAAATGGGAAGGCACGTCAATATGCTTTTATACATACGCTGTTGTATATGCTAATATGCTATGGTAATAGGATTGCAATAGGCTGTGGAAATAGAAATGGCTTTTGTCTGGGAGGGGAAGAGGGGCTGGTGCAGGAGAGCGGGACACTTAACGGTGGAGGTGTCACAGGTGCCCTGAAGGGTTTTGACAGGCAGAGTGCAGGGACATGGGTACATCCTATCGTAAGTCTGTAGTCATGGGTTTTGCTTGTCTCATGTCTATGTTTATTCTCTCTCCCCTACTGGAATGTTGGAAGCTCCTTGAGAGAGGGGACTGTATCCTCTGTTTGGTTTTCCCAATTTCCCTGACATTCCATAACACCTATCTCAGTTTCTTGCTATTTAGGAATCTCATTCTGGTCATTGAGAAAACGAGACGCCAGATTCCCCTATCAGTGAGAAGCAAACAGTCTGAGGCATTTGGGGAACTGAGATAAAGTCAGCAGGACTGGTGCTGGGTCTGAATGAGCCCGTGGATTCCTGAGACCAGCTGACAGATGCTGTCTCGCCCCTGATAGTGGCGCATGGGGACTTCCTCCTCAGCCAGAAAGGAGGATGGCAGGCACGCCTAGTCTCTAATTGTCCCTAATCACAGATGTTTAGAAATGGCTAAGAAGCAAGACCCCACACGTTAGGATCTCACCAGGAAGCACTGGGTCGGATTATCAGCAGCCAGAAGGATAAAGCTTGTTGATTTAGCTGTAGGATGATGCGCCCAGGCAGCTCTGGCAAAACCAGTGCAACAGTGTCATCTCTTCACTCAAAGTTTCCAGCCTTGTTGTGCCAGGTCACGGTGCTTGTCACTTCCTCCTGGGAGGGGTAGTTCTGTTTCCCCAAACACCTGTTATTTGCCAGACATGAAACGGGATTCTTTACCTGGATTAGCTCATTTACTCCTCAAAGTGCTCCAGGATTAAAGGAATGAGAGGCATTATTTTTCTCATTTTGCATTGGGGTAAAACAGCTGCAGAGGCTGCACGCCTTGCTGAGGATCACACTTTCAGTAAATCGTGGGGCTGAGCTTCAAACTCAGCTTTGCCCACCCTCTAGTTTTCTGTGCTACCAAGTTGACTCCCTGTCCTCAGTGAAGGTTCTCTAGGAAACTGCTGGGGATGTCGTTATATGTGGATGTAGGAGGCTTACTGGGCATGGCTTAGGAAAAGTTCTGAAAGGAGAGCAGAAAGTGGGCAGGACCATGCAAGGGGGAGTTACAGTGACCTGGGACTGCAGTGGAAGCTTCCAGCAGATCCCAGCTGGGACCAGGGGGCATGAAGCCTTGCCTTGGGGTAATACCTAAGGGGTGCCAGAAAACTCAGCAGCTAAGATGCATAATATTTTAATGCAGCATTTAAATAATTTTAAGTGGGGCACTTGGGTGGCTCAGTCGGTTAAGTGTCTGCCTTCGGCTCAGGTCGTGATCCTGGGATCCAGTCCCACATTGGGCTCACTGGTTGGTGAGGAGTCTGCTCCTCCCTCTCCTTCTACCCATCCTCCCACTCATGCTTGTGCTCTTCAAATTAAATAAACTTTTTAATATAAATAAATAATTTTAAGCTGACATTAAAAAAAATCCATGATGAACAAAATTTTAAATTTCACCCTGCACCTGTAAGGACTTATTTCAATCTCCTTATCCTAATCCTGGCCTGGTTGAGGTTAGTATATATTTGAAATTTTGATATTTACCATTGATTTTTTTTGGGGGGGGGGCTTTAAGAAACATGCGCATTAAAATTGTACCCATCGTGATCACTGAGATCTTTGGTGCCTCACGTTGTACCTGAGATGAGTCAGTGCCTCCTCCACTCACGCAGGTCCTAGTCCTGGACCCCAGCCAGCTCTGGAACTGGGATGGTCCTTTGGAGTTGTCCTGCCTTCAGTGGATAAGACCAGGCTTTTTCATCCCCCATCCTTGAGTAGCAGGCAGTGGATACACGTGCCCTGCAGAGGATGAAATTGTGGGTAATTCTGTTTGGCTGAAAGCATATGCCTAAGCAAGATTCAGGTGAGATCCACCAGTGCCCAACACTCCCAGGAAGTTACATTACTATATTCACTATGCAGCTCAACACAACTTAACTCAAACTCAGGGCTTTCCCAACTGTGTCTTCTGAACTAGAGGCAAAGCTTGTGATTATACAAGAACTTTTAGGAAACAGAAGTTGTTACTTAGAGGGTATGGTCTACAAAACAACATTTTCCAATATAGCATGGTCTTATCAAGGTAGATGTTCAGTGTTGGAAACTTTTCTACATCAAGTCAACAAATCATCACGTGCTGTTCCCTTCTACTGAGGTCCTACCACTGAGGCTAGAACGTACACCCTGCAGAGTTCACTGGCTTTGCCGAAACTTCTTGTTTTCAACAGTGATGAGATCAGAAGTATCTGAGTCCATTCGGCATCAGCATCCAATCCCACTATGCACATCCCCATGGAGAACCAACTCTTGCTTCTCTCAGCATCTGTTTTTGTTGAACCCCTAAGTGCTGAGTTATGTTCGTCTCACCTTATCCTGCCAGGGACTCCATCAGCTTAAGACAAGAAGGTAGGCACCAATTGGTCAAGCAATGGGCCAGGTGTGCTGTCAGCAGGAGGTATGGCTAAGGCAATGGAGAGCTCTCCAACATGCCCATTGGAGATGGGTACCAGGCCCCTAGAGGGCAGGACACAAGGTCACATAGGTCAGGAGATTAAGGTGGGGTCATCCCCAGATGAGAGGTGATGGGCTGAACTGGGCATTCAGTAATAGTGGATCAAAAGTCCATGGTGTGTGCAAAGGGTGGGCAGCTGGACTGGTGGGATTTGGAATGGGTGCTCCAGGGGCTCTCAACCTAGGCAGGGTGGTGGGGGATTAAATACAACAGAGATTTATTTCTCACAGTTCCGGAGGTCAGAAGCCCAAGATCAAGATGCTGGAAGATTCAGGACCTGGTGCTGGCCTGCTTTCCGGTTCACAGATAACCGTCTTCTTGGTGCGTCCCGAAATGGCGGAAGGGGCCGCCTTTATAAGACACTTTATAAGAAGGTGGAGCGGCACTCCCGCTCCACCTTCATGACCTCATCACCCAAAGGCCCCGCCTCCTAATTAGCATCACCTTTGGAGTCAGGTGTCAACTCGTGAATCCAGAAGGTATAACAATAGTTGAATAGTGGGTCTGCAGCTCCGGGTGGGAGCACTCAGCCTTCCGGAACCTTCTATCACACCTGTCCACACACCTGCATCACTGTGGACTCCTGAGTCTGGCTGCTTGGGTTCACATCCCAGCTCCTCTCCCAGCTAGCTGGGTTGATTTTGGGCACGTCACTTCACCTCTCTGTGCTTCACTCCTTCACAGAGCATAATAACCACACAGGCCTTGTGGATTGTTAGAACGATCAAAACAACCACGAGACATTAGATTTTGAACAGTGCCTGGCACAAAGTAAGTGCTGGTCATTTCTCCAGATGCTGTTCTCTCTCCTCGATTTACTCCCTTCTCTCTCTCTCTCTCTCTCTCTCTCTCTCTTTCTCTCTCTCTTTTTGAGATTTTGCTTATTCATTCATGAAAGACACAGAGAGGCAGAGACACAGGCAGAAGGAGAAGCAGGCTCCCTGTGGGGAGTCCAATGTGGGACTCGATCCCAGGACCCCAGGATCACAACCTGAGCTGAAGGCAGATGCTCAACCACTGAGCCACCCAGGTCCCCCTCCCTTCTCCTCTATTTTTCCCCCTTCTTTGTCTTTATCTTAGTTGATTCTCATTTGGAGCTGCCCTCTATGTTTTTATTTATTATTTAAACCATGGTGTCCTTCGTGCTTAATACAAGATCAGGTGAGGGACAGCTCCCATATTTTTCTGTTTCAATGGTTTCTGTTGGTAGTTTACAGTCTGCAAATGAGATTTTCCCATGGCTGTGTGGCTCCAAATAGAAAACCTGCTTCCCACCCTTGACCTCTGTTCTCATTACCTCGTCATTAAGCCTCTATTAACTTTTTCTGGACCCTAAAGCCTCCTAGATTAGGCTGCATGTGGGGTGGCCAAGTACACGAGGACCCTTCGAGCCATAACAAAACAGGTTCTTCTCTTCATGAGAAATCTTGCATCCATTTTGAGATGACTTCAGGAGGGTACAGATTGGTTCTTTTTTTAAAAAGTTATTTTTGCCTGTGGAACACACCATTTCCACAAATAATGAGCTTCATCCAAAACGCTGCTCCAGGCAGGCAGACTTGGGGCTGGCGAGACAGTAACTCTTGCCTCTCCCTGTGCTTCGGTCTTTTGTGGCTGATGGGCATGGAAGAGAAAATCCACCAGCTCCTGGGCATAAGCTTGGAGCTAGGCACATCTAAGACATGCCACTCGGCACTGCAAAGTTAAAACTTAGTCAAAACCCCAGGAAGCGACCAATGGACCGTTATAAAATCCAGTTACTGTCAAGAGCTGGGCCTGATGATAGAGAGCCGTGTAAAGTTGCCAAGACAGAAACAACTTGCGAGACATGGTGCTAGATTCGGGTCAGACAGAGTCCAGAAGTTCTTTTCCTTCTGCAAAAGGGCAGAGGCATGAGGCAGCCCCCCACCCTACCCCCCGCTCAATAAGAAGACATGACCTGTTACTTAGGAACCGAACGAGGCCTGTTTAGAGAATACAGCTGTGGCTCTAGAACTTGTCCAGAGAAAACCAAAATGGATGGAGCAAAATTCTGTTCATCAACATTGTTTGTTTCAAAGCCTAAACATTCGGCGATTTCAGGCATTGCCATTAGCATGGCAGTTGAGGAAAGGACTAATCTGATAGGGACCAGAGGTGGATCGGTGGATAAAGCAAAATCAGCAATGAGAAGAGAGGGTCCATCCATCCTTCCATCCATCCATCCATCCATCCATCCGTCTACCCACTCACCCTCCGGGAACTCACTGGAACATGCCAGTTGTGGTACTAGGTGAGAAATACTCGGAACGTCTATCACGTTATTGCCTTGTTATCACAGGCAAGCAAACAGCTACAACACAATACGATGAACCAGGGCGCAAGCAGCAAAACTCCTATCTGCTTGGAGGAGTCGGTTCTACAGAGAAGACAGATTTTGTGCTGGAGTATTGAGGCCCAGCAGGAGAATGCTAGGTTCACGGTGCTTCTCTCTACCCGGAATGCCCCGGCAGATGTGGGGGCATGAGGTAACCTTGTGTGTATGGCCGGGGGGTGGGGTGGTGGTGTCTGCATTGCTGGAGTATAAAATACCAGGGCAGCAGTTCTAAGGACCACAGATCTTGTAGAGAATCTGATGAGCGCCCTCACTGCAAATACACAAATACACATAACCTGGCGTGCGGTTTCCAGAGGTTCATGAACCTACTTATGCACATTAGATTCTGTGCCTCTGGGCATAAGGGTGAGGGGGACGAGGAAGAAAACCCAGGATGGACACACTTTCCTGTTCATTCCATCCAGGATCTGCCTACTGGAGGGGGTGTCGGATACTCGGAATCTCAAAACAAACCTCCAAAAAGTTGAACTCAGAAATGGTAAAAAAAAAAAAAAAAAAATAATAATAATAATAAAGGGGGACTGGGGATGGGGGAAATCTCTGGAGGTTGGTAAAAGGAAATAGACTTGCAGTTAGAAGGTGAATATGATATAAGAACTGAATGTATACCATGGTGACTATATTGATAACACGATATTGCATCATTGAAATTTGCTAAGAGAGAAGTACTTATGTATTCTCCCCAATAAATCCTACCTAAGTAAATGAGGGGACATGTTTCTTAACTCCACAGGGTACATCCTTTATGCGTATATCACGTTATCGCCTTGTATACTTTAAACATCTTACAGTTTTATTTGTCAATTATACCTCCAGAAAGCTGGAATTTTTTTTTTTTTTAAACACCACCAGGGCCATAAAGAAAAACTGAAAGCTGAAAACCCCACTTAGCATTTTCACCAGGGATCTCGTGGAATCCCGGGAAGCAGGCCCCATATGGAATGATGTCTGAATACAGTCCGATTGTTGCTGGCACCCGCTCTGTACACATCGGTTGTGTGGAAATATCGAGAAAGCTTCCAACTCAGGACCACCTCGCCTCATGTGGCTAAATTGCCTCATCACAGGAATGGGATTAGGCCAGAAATTGACAGATTTTGAGCATATCCCGGACATCATGCTTGCTCCGGAAATACCCTTTTGAGTCGAGTTTACCTCCTATGTTGCCCTTCTCACCAGACTGATGCCTCTGCAACTATTCTGAATAGAGTTAGATCTTGGGATCTCTGGGTATGAATGCTGCAAGCACTGGGGAGCCATTCTCTGGAAGCTAATGGTTTTTACAGGTTCCTTTATTTGTTTATTTTTAAAGATTTTATTTATTTATTCCTGAGAGACATACAGAGAAAGAGAGGCAGAGACACAGGCAGAGGGAGAAGCAGGCCCATGCAGGGAGCCCACCGTGGGACTCGATCCAGGGTCTCCAGGATCAGGCCCTTGGCTAAAGGTGGCACTAAACTGCTGAGCCACCTGCAGTTTCCTTTAAAGGTCACTTTGGGATGCCCCGCTGGCTCAGTCAGTGGAGCATCTGACTTTCAATCTCGACGTTGTCCAGTTCGAGCCTTATGTTGGGTGTAGGGAGATTATTAAGGTAAAATCAAATCAAATCTTTTTTTTTTTTAAGTCACTTTAAGACACCACATGATTATGAGACTACACCATGGGCTTTCTTTGCTCATTCAAAGCATAAGAGAAACTCTTACCCGCATTTTCAAGACTAAACATTTACCATTTTTTTGTAGGGCATGAATTAATGGCATTCTTTTCAGACATCCAGATTATTCCTTGTGTCCAAAGATGAACAAACACTCATCAAGTCTTTCGTGGTGTAACATGCTGAGTGGAGGCCAGCTGGTGCTTCTGGAAGAGAAGAAAAGGCTCACTGCAGGCTCTATATGTGAAAGAGATGGCTGAGCACTGTGCTAGAAGAGCAATTCTCAGCCTCTGCACTGTGGCTAAGGATTGCCGCGTGACCACACTCTGGCCAATGAGGTATAATGGAAATGCTGTGTGGGATTCCTGGGACATCCCCTGAAAGAGAGGGACCGCACTTCCCCCTCCACCTTCCTCTCTCTCTCCTCCTTGGAATGCAGTTCTGATGGATGGCAGGCTGGCAGCTCTATAGGACCACGAGGTAAATCTGGAACATGGAAACCACATGCTCAAGGTGGCAGTGGAAAACAGTCAAGATCTGGGTCCCTGATGATGCTGTGGTGCTGCCACACTATGAGAGGGTTTTTTTTTGTTCTTGTTTTGTTTTGTTTTGTTTTGTTTTTTAGTTTTAGCAACACAACCAATTCTCACTGATACACCATTCATGTTGCTCTGCCAGCAGAGATCTGTCTCCATGCCTAGGGAAACAATCACCACTTTGGCTCTACGTTTTTGTCGAAGTAGTCATCCGTGGTTTATCTTCCTGATTGGCAGCTGTCCAAGCATATTTAGGGCATTTCACCAGGCTACGGCACCAGGAGGTCACAGGTCATCAGCCTGATGGAAAGTTCCAGTTGGCATGGTTCAAGTATGGCTGTGACGCTGCTCCTCCAAGATCTAAGAGAATCTCCGAAGCCCTGCCTTTGATCTACCATTTGCCAAAATCTTCCCTTTCTACCTGGCCTACTGAATAATGGATCTCGACAGGCTTGACTCCTCCTTCTTCTGTGAAGATTCTGGACTTGAGAAGTACAACCCATTTTTCTTTCAATTATTATCTGACTCTTATGGCTATTTGACTTTTCTGTGTCAAAAAGCAAACGTAGAAAAAAACATGAGGTCTGCAAAAAAAAAAAAAAATTTTTTTTTCCCTCTTACCCTGAATGTTTTTCTAGTGACTCCTTTTGGAATGTTATTTTGAACTTACAAAGGTTCTTTAAAAAAAAAAAAAAAAAAAAAAAGCCAACAAAACCTAGTGTATTTCTTTTAAACATCCCCTGAGAAAGTCAAATTTAAACTTAGCCAACGCGTTGGCTTTTTAAAAGCACTTTCTTAAAATAGTCAATGTAGATCTTGGTGGGAAATCTTTAGGTGCCCCAAATGGACAGAAATAGAAATGTTAATGGAAATGCCATTTGAGAAGACACTGTGACGGCCCCATTCAGATGGGCCCAATCAGAAAAGACGGGAATTTACAAGCTATTCCAGTGTGAGTCTGACTTTAGGAGCTCTAAAGAGGGGAGAAAAATAGGAAGCCAGTGGAAGCAAGTAAGAGAGCAGATGCTTATAAAATTGTTTGGTCAGGAATGACTCCTAGGTACGTATGCTGACACGTTACTGAGCCACGGTTATTTGCTGACACTTCTATGGTGCAACATCATTTTTCAGAGATTACAAATATTATTAATGAATCACCCTGGTGGGTCTGCAGGGCTTGGCATGATGTCCACTGTTTTGCTGTAGGTCAACAGGCCAGTGAAATCTCAGTGGGCTGAGCTGGATGGAATCCCACGGGCAAAGGCATCTGTGCTGGCTTTTCGGGTGAAGACCTGAAGTTCGGATGTGTGTAAATCCTGGCAGTGCCAGTGTGGTGTGTGACTTGGGGATGGTGCTGTGGGGGGCCTGGTGCAGCAGGGAGATTTAGCTCCCCCCACATTCTATTCCAGACACCCTCAAGCCACTGCAAACAAAAGGAAAAAAATCATATAATTTGACATGGACAGTTGAGACTTTTTGTAGGTTTTTTTTTTTTAAGATTTTATTTATTTATTCATGAGAGATGCAGAGAGAGAGGCAGAGACACAGGCAGAGGGAGAAGCAGGCTCCATGCAGGGAGTCCAATGTGGGACTCCATCCCAGGACCCCAGGATCATGCCTTGAGCTGAAGGCAGATGCTCAACCGCTGAGCCACCCAGACGTGGTCTTCTTTTAAGGATGTTTAAAAGTATCTAGGGAAATGCAGTTTGAAGTATGTCTCCTCCCACTCTCGTCTCCTCAGTACTTTATCTCTGCTCTTCAGACCTGAGGAGTCCCCTTGAATCATAACCACCTCCCCTCCGTATTCTCTATCACCGGAATTCCCAGCCCAAGAGTCTTTATATGACAACACACTGCTATATTTATTGTTAAATTCATTGAAGACTCTTGGTCTTTAGTAGCACCAGGCAGACTTTTAGGCCATTAATAAACACTATGCTTCAGAATCATGGACCCCACTATAAGTCTGGGATTTTTGTTAATGGCACAGTCTAATTAGAATACCATAGATCCCTCCCTGCTCTGATGCACCACATTATGACCGTCTCCTTTCATTTGTAAGAGTGTCCTAGTTTGTGTGATAAGTTTTCTGAGCACCCTACCACAGAGGATAGAAGAGCCACCTGGCTTTGCGGTCCTGACTCAGCTCAGAGGTTGGAATGGGGTGTGAGTGCACCTGCTCCAGGTCAGCTGACATTGGGCGTGGGTGCTGGCAATGCTGGCAACAGTGTGCTGTTATTGGAAGGGTGGCAGGGAGTCACCAATTTCAAGCTCCCTCCAGTGGAGACTCCCCTTGACGATGCCACTGATGCAGTCCCTCAGGCTCATTCAGGGACCCTGCCTGGGGAGGCAGCCCATTCTATATGTAGCTCTGATGGTTCTGATGGTCTTCTCTAGACTCAGCTGTAATCATTTCCTGGAGGGGCTCTGGAAGTCTGCTCTCACTCCTCCTGACAACAGTGAGATGTAATTACAGGAATTGAGAGGATGGACTGGAGAGTCAGGAGAAATCATTTGCTTCCCTGTTTTCTCTGGATTCTCCCCTGAGGGCAGAGAGGAGGCGAGGGTATGAGTTTCCTCCAGCACCACAGTGCTTGTCTGGGTGATGAGAGTCGCGTGCTCACCCTTAGCACCAGATGGTCAATGAGGACACAGGGCTGAGTCCAGTGCCTGATTTGTCTTACCTCCCAAACCTCAGGTGGACATATCTGCTGATTAGAGTGCCTTAAACCTCTGAGGGCAGGTGCTACTGCACCCCCAGTCTCTTGTGTCCCCAGATATAAAAATTGAGAACCATCTAATGGACTTCAAAGCAACTTTCTCTGCTGCTTGGAACTTCCTTCTCCAGCTGACTCCAGAAACATGTTCAGGGTCGCATTTTCTAAAATCTCATGTTCCCCCCGCTGAGGCACACTGTTTCTTTCTCTACATTTCTTTTGTTCCAGAGTCTGGGCAGTGACCCCCTACAGGACATGGTCCCTTCAGTGTTCAACAAATATTCTGAGGTTTTATGTGAGGTTTTGGGGCTACCTAGTGGATGAGACAGGGGCACTCACAGTCACAAGCCTTTATTTTAGGGGAGGAAGTGGAGTCAAGCCTGAGCAAACCATCTGTGGACTTATTCTCATCAAAGCCAACAGAGCCAGAGAACCTGGACAGGACAGGACTCTAAATGAAAAGCTGCAAGCTTTTTTTGTTTTGCAACTCCCCCTCCCCAACTTTATTGAGATATAACAATGTGTAAGTTTAAGGTGTACTATGTATTGATTTGGTACACTTATAGATTGCAAAATGATTTCTGCTGTAGCCTGAGCCAACATCTTCATGATGTCACATTAAAGACTGTTGCTTTTTTTTGCTTTTTTTTTTTTTTTTGAGAACTTAAGATTTACTCTCTTGGGGTGCTGGGGGGCTCAGTTGGTTAAGTATCCGACTCTTGATATTGGCTCAAGTGGTGATCTCAGGGTCTCAGGGTCATGAGATCGAGTCCTGCGTTGGGCTTTGTGCTGAGCATGGAGCCTATTTGAGATTCTCTCTCTCTTTCCCTCTGCCCCATCCCACCCATTCATGTTTTTTCTCTCAAAAAAAAAATTAAAAAATTAAAAAGATCTACTCTCTTAGCAACTGCTTAATATATAATATAGAATTGTTAACTGTAATCCCCATGCTGTACGCGAGCTCTCCAGAGCTGATTCTTCTAACTGGAAGTTTGTACCTTTTGTCCAGCATCTTGTCTCCCCCACCCATGCTAGCTCCTAGCATCCACTACTTTACTTTCTGTTTCTATGAGTTTGGCTTTTTTAGATTCTACGGGTAAGTAAAATGGTACAGCATTTGTCTTTCTCAGTCTGACTTATTTCACTTAGCACAGTGCCCTCAAATTCTGTCCAGGTTGTCACAAATGGCAGGATTTCCTTCATTTCTATGGCTGAATAATATTTCATGGTAGATATATACTGCACTAAAAAAAAAGCTCCATTCATCTGTCAGCGGACACGTGAGATATTTCCATGTCTAGGCTACTGTGAATAATGCTACAGTGAACACGAGAGTGCAGATATCACTTGGAGACAATGATTTCATCCCTTTTGGATATTTGCCCAGAGCAGTGACTGCTGGATCATGTGATATTGATGTTTTTAATTTTTTTGAGGACCCTCCATCCTGCCTTCCACAGTGGCTGCACCAGTGTGCATTCCCATCAACAGCTCCCACTTTTTCTCCACATCCTTGCCAACACGTGTTCTTTCTTGTCTTCTTGGTACTAGCCATTCTAACAAGTGCGAGGTGACGTGTCATCGTGCTTCCAATTGGCAATTTCCTGAGGATTAATGATATTGGGCATCTTTTCATTGTGTTACAACATCTAACTGATACTAATTACTGAAGACAACTGTCATGAAAGAAAAGGCCTGTCACCTAATCACCCTAACAAAATCCGTATTTTGTTATCTTTAACCTTTCAATCTTTCTAATTCCCTTCCATAATATTGCACACACATTTCAGTATTTTGCTTTCTGCTTGAGGGATATGGAAGTGTGAGTGTGGGAAGAATTTATCCCTTGATTTCTCTTCTAAGCTCAGGGAGTTCAGGGCTCACTTGAGAGATCTTCCAGCTTTTCATTGTTTGGTTCCCCCCTAGACTCTTTGTCCCTGGTGGAGATTATTCAGCTGCTGACACACCTCGGTCTAACTTGCCTAAGAAAGAGCAAAGATAAGGAAGGCTTTAATCCATTTGCTCAGATTCTCTGAGTGGGCTCTGGATAGGGCTGTTTGGAAACCTACTTCTGATATCGTTGTCAAAGGTGTCAGCTGTCCAGAAAACTGCCAAGAGGAAAATAACACAGAGATTAGCTACGTACAGATGGCCACCATGAATCCTCAAGGACAGAGGTGAGGTGAGGGCAAGCAGTGCCTCGGTGCCAGGCCTGACCCAGAAATTTTGCTCTTGTCATTTCTCTTTAGTGGCTTCTCACCACAGAGGCAGGGGGGAGACGACTGGCTCCATCCTGAGACCAGACTCAGAGCTTTAAATGCCTTTGACTTCTTTCTCATAATCGAGATAAATCTCATGTTTTGTTCTAATGAATGAATGGAAATGGGAAGCAATGCATATTTTGGGAGCTTTGCACTCTAAGCACGAAAGAGATATTGCACCACGTGGCATCCTTAGAACAAGCAGAGAGACTCCCCAAGGTCAAGACTTTGAAGGTGATACATGAGTTTTGATATTTACGATCCCATTTCCGGGACCTTGCAGTTTGTATTTCTGTTTTCCTGGAATGTTGTTCTCTCACATCTTGGCAGCCTCCCTCTCTCATTCCATTCGTGTCTCTGCTGAAGTGTCACTCCACACAAGATCTTCCTGATTTCTGTATCTAAAACAGCCTCCTGCTGCCCTGAAACTCCTCGTTCTTTGCTACCCGAGGTAGCAGCACGGCCTCAGGGGACAAGTGCCAATCAATTTTTAATTGCTTATAACTTCAAAATTGAAGGAATATAACAGATTTTCCTGTTAGTTAACTGTGCTGCTCGATGGGACTATAAATTGGACGTTAGCTGTTCAAAATTTAGCATCTGAACTGATGTATACCCTAAGTGTAACATACATTTGACTTTCAAACAACCCTTAATGACTTTTGAAGGTTTAGTATGAAAAAAAGAGTAATGTAAGAAATCTCACATATTTGAGATATATAATAAAGACAAATGCCATGTGATTTCACTTAATATGTGGAATCTAAAACAAACAAAACAAACAAACAAACAAACAAACAAAAACAACAATGTTGTGCCCAAGATTGCGAATCCAAGAAACCACCAAGGAGCTGACACCGATTCAAGCGCACGAGGGTTTATTTGCAAGCTCGAGCTTGGGTCCAAGTGTACCTGACACAGCGGAGCAGGGACTTGGACCCTGAAGTGGGTTACAGCTGGGTTTTTTTATAGGCTGGTCTAGGGGATTTTCAGAAGGGATGGAGGAATTTCTCAAGTTCTGTTTACATTTTGATATGGGGCTTTCAAGGGCATTGAGCTCTGTTCTCATTCTAATACGGGACTTTCTACCACGGGTGTGGGCTCTGTTGTCTTTCTGATATGGGATTACCTGCCGAGGACATTGAGGACATTCTGCAGTTTTCCCCATAAAGTTCAGCTTTTATTCACAGGGGCCTAAGATGGCTGTAGTTGTGCTAATGCTAAACTTGAGGTGGAATGGCCTTGATTTTTCTTGGCCTCCACAAACAACCCACAAATTAACAAGCAAAACAAAACAGAAACACTCATAAATACAGAGAGCAAACTGATGATGGCCAGAAGGGAGGCCGTGGGTGGGGGGGGATACGGATGACATAGGTGATGGGGAGGAGGATGTATAAATTTTCAGTTAGAAAAGCAGTAAGTAAAAAAAAAAAAAAGAAAAAAAAAGAAAAGCAGTAAGTTACAGAGATGCACAGCATTGAGAATAGAACCGATGAAATTCTAAAGATTTTATCGATTTATTTGAGAGAGGTGTGGGGGAGGGGCAGAGGGAAAGGAAGAGAGAGAAAATCCCCAGAAGACTCCCCAGTGAGCATGGAGCCCGACTCTGGGCTAATCTCATGACTCCAATATGACTTGAGCCAAAATCGAGAGTTGGAGGCTAAACAGACTGAACCACGTAGGTGCCCCTGGCCAATTATATTTTAATAACCATGTACAAAGACTCTGGTAATGTAATGTATATAACATATATAAATGTATATAATGTATATAAAGGTCCAATCACCATATTCTATACCTGACACTAATATCATACTGTATAGCAATTATGTTCCAATAAAAAAAAACAGTAAACATAAAACATGGGGAAACAATTACTTTAAGAAGTATTCTGAAGGCCATTTTGAATTTTCAGGCTAACCTGAATAATTAGAAAATGAAAAAAAAAAACACCCCCAAACTCCGTTTATATTCATTACATGTTGATCATATCTTGGATATATTTGGTTTTATAAAATATATTATTACAATTAATTTCACTGCTTTATTTTTACTTTTTTAAAAAAAGATTTTATTTATTCATGAGAGACACAGAGAGAGAGGCAGAAAGACAGGCAGAGGGAAAAGCAGGCTCCCTGGGAGGCCTATGAAGGACTTGGTCCCGGGACCCCAGGATCATGACCTGAGCCGAAGGCAGATGTTCAACCACTGGGCCACCCAAGTACCCCTCTTTTTACTTGATAATCATGACTGCTAGGAATGAAAAGCGTCTACTGGACAGCATTGCTTTAAACCTTTGCCTTGTTACTACCTGACATTACAAATTTTAATGAATTCTGTATCAGACAACATCAATATTTTGTATCATTTGTTTATTATCTGCTTCCTTTTATAGAAGGCTTACTAGAGTGTTATATTTTCTTAAGTACTAATATTGGAATGCCTTCTTGAGACTGACCTAGAAAACCTATTATACCTTCTTGGATCTCCAATGGAGGAAAATACACTGGATTTGGACCCAAGTAGTAAGCAAATAGTGATGGTAGCTAAGCCTAAGTGTGGGTGGAGTGATAAGCAATAGAAAGTTCAGAATGAATCAGAAGGTTCCTTGAATGTTTTGTCCAAATCTTTCATTTTATGTTTGGAGATCTGAGGTTGAGTGCTTTTTTTAGGACCCAACCCATGCAAAGATGCTCCCTTCTGAAATATAGAAGCATAATGAGATTATTTGGTAGACTGTCAACTAAGAGGAGTTTCTCCTAAAGAAACAAAACAAAACAAAAGAAAAAAACAATAGCAGGGGCTCACAGTAACCCAAAGTCAAGGACAGCCAAGGGTACACACTTGCCCATACATTTCATAGAAAGAGAATGTTCTGGCCTTGTTTTACCTATTGTGTCATACATACCATGTAAAAATATATTTGGAATAACTCAGCTAAAAGTGAAAAAGAAGATATGATAAATAATGGAGACCATTCTGAAGAGTGGCTGGAGAGAGGCTACTGTATGGTGATTCACTTGCTCAGTGTTCACCATGATCCACTGCACAGCAGGAAATGCCACAGTGTCTTTGGTATGAGCTGAGAGTTAGGGATTTAGAACATTCCATACCATGATTTCATCCCATCCATTTATTCTGTAGTTATAATTTTGAGTGCCTTCCATGGGCAAGGCATTGTTCTATCGGCTGAGACTATTGCAGAGAAAAAGCAGGGTCCCTGCTTTTGCAGAAAGCATGTAAAGTGACCACTTCTGCGGGGCACAAGCCAAGGTGAACATAGGAGGCAAGAGGAGAGAAGGTGACAAGTGTCTTTTCAGCACTGGGGCCCTGGGTTCTGCTCCTTCCAGAAACAGGCTCCACCCAGCCTTCCCTACACTTGCTTCTGTGAGCCTCTGAGGCTCAGAGCTGGGGGTTTGTCACTTGCCCATAAAAGAGTGTACTTCATACACGAGGAAGCTACCACCTGTTTTGTACGTTTACTGAGAGGGTTAAATAAAATAATGAATGCGAAGTAACAGGCATAAAATAGCATACGACAGGCTCTCAGGAAATGGTAGTGAAGACGAGCCTGAGAACTCAAAAAAATCTGGGGGTTTTCCCAATCCTTCTCAAGCTGAAGACCCAAACGACACAAGGCTCTGAGCAGAAAACCTGGCCAGTGCTAAGCATTTCAGAAGAACCTGTGCTGATCTGGGTGGCAAGAGAGCCTCGTTTCTCCAACCAAACATGCTGAGTAAGTGTGAATCTTTCACCTGAAGTCAGTCAGGTTCATGAGGAACAGGTGCCACATGCATAGGCCTCCTGTGCCCTCCTCGTAAAACGTGTCTCAGAAGTGTGGCTTGTGCAATTTTTTTCCCTGAGAAGAGAATATTTCTTTTTTACCCTTGCAAGATCGTTTGCCAAACCCATACTATGGAGTGGATGAAAGAGGCATTGCTCTTTGCTGCCGGGGCAGCCTCCTAGCTTACCCTGGCCCCAGATCTCTGGGGAGATCTCCCTGGAGCTCTGAGACCACTCAGAAAATATTTGGAACACACTGTTGTAGGAGATGAAGGAGAAAAAGAAGGGTACAGAGGCTTTAGCTTGAATTAACTGTTGAATTAATGTCGGAGGGCCTGAGTGCAAGGTGAGGCATTGGGGAAACCTGCAGTGATAGAGCAGCACATTGGCCCTTGAACCTGACCTGTTATGAACTCTCGGACACTGAGCCAGGGCACGGGGGGTCAGAGCCTCCTGGGAGGCCTGAAGCAGGTTTATTAATGGGATAAACAGGAGTGCAGGTTAGAAACTGAGCCTTATTACACCTAAATGGCAAAAGGTAGTCTGTTATACATGTCTCTTGCTTTTCTCTTTTTACTTCCAAAAACGACATGCAAGTTTCAGTATTACCTTACAATTTATAAAGCCCACACTCGTGCACTATCTTTTGCATTGGCCGATTTGTATATACTAACTTTCCGTGGCACTGGATCATTTATACTTCACATGAAATTTAATTCATTCTACTTCTAAATAATTATATTTCCCTTAAATAATACACTACATGATTTTTAATGCCTGAAGAAAAGCCAAACTTGTGTTTCTGCTATGCTATTTTCTCTCTCTCTTTAAGAAATAAAACCTTTGGGTTATGGGAAATTTCAAATATATACAAAAGTTGAGAGAATGGTATGATGAATACTCATATACCTGTCATGCATTTCCAACAATTTACTCATGGCCAACTTATTTCATTTCTATTCCCACTTCCAGTCCTCTAGATTATTTTGGAGCAAATACATACATACATAATACACACATACATATATATGAACATATGTTCATATATGTGTATATATCAGTTCATCCCTGTTTACAGATGATTCTTGTTATTTGTGGTAGTTATGCTCCTTAAAGTCTTGTGAACATTGAAATAACAAATCCTGAATTGTTGCTTTTGAGCAAATACAGGGTTATGTTCCTGTGAGCCTCTGGTCACAAGATTTTTGTCAATCGATTAATACATAACCCCCTCCCCACCTTTTTAAATGTGTGTGTCTGTTTAAGGACACCTTATTTAATAAATAGTCGATTCATTAACATTGGGCTTATGGCCAATAACAGCATAATTCATGCCTGGATGGAGCTTCGATCTAATGCTTATTTTTCCCATAAGGCACATCATAGCTTAGGAACACCATGCCAGCACTTCAGTCCCATGCTTGGGGGCCATTTTAAACAATAAAGTCACCAGCAAAAGGCACAAAAATGCTAAAAACACAGAACTATGCAGTGAAAAGGATATTGGTTTACATAATGAGAGCTGAAACAAGAAGACAGAGTGTCACTTGTTGAATCCCGGTGGGCCATGCATTTTTGGGTGATTCCAACTTCACCACTCTCCTGTCCTCAGATGTCTGCGGAAGCCCCTTGAGTAATGATTTGGAGGATACCAATAGCTTTTAGCTAGTAGGCAAATTCCCAAAGCTGGAATCCATGAATAATGAGGATCAAATGGATAGAAAACAGGAACACTTTCAAAAAGCATCACCAAAGTCCATGTCTCATTATTATATCTAAAAAAAAAAAAAAAAACCACACACACACACACACAACAACTAACAGTCCTTACTTGCAATCATTAAATATCCAATATGCATGCACATTTCCCTGTCACATAATTTGTTTTTCACATAGAATTATTTGAATCTCCTTTCAAAGATTTTGTCAATGCTGGAATGCCTGGGTGGCTCAGTCGATTAAGCATGTCTGACTTCAGCCCAGGTCATGAGCTCAGAGTCCTGGGACGGCGCCCTGGGTCGGGCTCCACACTTAGTGGGGAGTCTGTTTCTCCTGTTTCTCCCTCTGCCCCTCCCTTGCTCCTGCTCTCTCTCCCTTCCTCTCAAATAAATATATAAACTCTTAAAAAAAAAAAAAAAAGGTTGTGTCAATGCCGTCAGCTGGCCTCAACTTTCCCATTTGTTCCAGCAACATTCAGACACTCCCTTAGAGATTGGTCCATGGAAGCTTTGAGCCAGGGAACTTGACAGGGGCTCATCTCAAGGGTGTTTTCCATTAACCGCTCAGGTGGGGGCTGCATGGCATTTGTTAAATTGTGGGCAAGCTCTATCTAATGTCTCCTGGTCTGCACTACATTTAACAGAAATTTCTCAGAATTGTCTGCATGTGGATCCTGCCCTTCCCAATTTCTCAGAGCCAATGCAGACTTTTTGCTAATTTTTCTTTATGGGAGAATGACAATTCTATGGACATTTGGAAAGAAAAGGGGATTGAAAACATATGCTTAACCAGTCATCCTAAACTGAAAAGACTTAGCTTTAAAAGATTTCTGGTACCCTTTGTTTTACAACCGGTAAAATAGGCTTATATATTTAAAACACACAAAAGAACCACCCACCATTTCGAGGACTATGCAGTTCCTTGATTTTGAGATGCAACCGAGAATACATTCATTTAAATTTTTTTTTCCTATGAAGATTCCTTGAGCATCTATCAAGGACTTTTCTACTGGGCTCCTTATTAGGTGCCAGAAGTATAAAAAGTGAATAGGCAAAGGCCTGCCCTCATGCTTCTCACTGCCTACGTAGCAGGAGAGTTACACAGATGGTTTATGAGGCACAGTGGGATCCATGCTGAGCCAACAATGGGCACAGAGCATCCAGGCACAGAGGATTCTGGGAGCAGAGGAAAGTGATTCTTTCTACCTGTTTGGAAAGCTTCGTGAAGAAGGTAAATGAATGGAAGGAACAAGATGTGCTTGGCAACTACTGGGCAATCTGGTGCTTCTGGGTCATAAAGACATGAGCCTGAATTAAGGGCTGATGTGGCCATCATGAACATCCATCATATGAAGACTTTGGTCTTTATCCCTCATGTGGTGGAATTCCAGGGATATTCTTTTTTTAAGATTTTATTTATTTATTCACAAGAGACACAGAGAGAAGCAGAGACACAGGCAGAGGGAGAAGCAGCGTCCGTGCAGGGAGCCCGATGTGGGACTCGATCCCAGGACTCCAGGGTCACGCCCTGACCTAAAGGCAGACACTCAACCATTGAGCCACCCAGGCATCCCCCAGGGATACTCTTAAATAGTATTGTGGCATGATTAGGAGTTTGGTGAAATAAGGAACAGCAATCAAGTGAGTCATTCTGGAATGACAGAGTATGGAAAAAACGAGATTCAAATGATTTCCAAACTGAAACCAAAATTGAAAGTGTTTCAGATATGAGGCTAACAGTACATACAATGGAAGAAATCTCATTTGGTTTTTTTTGTTGTTGTTGTTCTTTTTTTGGATCAAGATTAAAAAGAGAGCACAAATGATTTTCATTCAACTTTGATCTTAAGTGTAACTTATCTGGTGCTTTCAGACAGAAAAGGAAACAAGTCTCCCAGATTCCTAGTTTGATTCCCAGGGGCCTCCTGGCTATATAGGTAGTGGGATCACAAATCCTCTCAATGGTGTGGATCTTTTCCTTATGGTTCAAGATCTGCATTTTCTTCCGGGTCAGTGAAAGCAAGCGATTCCATCATCCCCTCACCACTGCCTACTTTTTTCTCTTGGCTTCTGGAACATCCAGCATGTAGGAAAGAGACCATGTTACCTCTCCCTACTTTGTTCTCAATAAGGTGTCATATCTAAATGTTTAGATTTCTGATATTCATTGCAGGAAGAAGGATGTTTTTCTCTTTAAATTTAGATGTGCTGCTCAATCCCCAAAGTGATGGGCACAACAGACTTCATTATTGTTATTATTACTATTATCAAGAATTTTGGACATACTGGCAATGCTTTTCAGACACCCGGCTTTCCCCTAATAATCTAGAATCAGCCTAGGACCAGTTTAGAATCTCTGGGTCTTTATGAGTAATGGAGAAAGATCACTGCTAGGAACAGAACACTTGTCAGAGGCCTAGAAAGTTCTCCATTGAAGACATCTCCTGGGCACACCTTCACCTGTCTATAACCACACGTTCCTTGGTCACACCTGTCTTCATCAGCCTCCCCAACAAACCAGTGTACACACCTAAGGCTGACTGGTTTGTACTTAATAACTGTGGCTCTCTTGAGGGCATCAGAGGACTTTCCTGTCTACTTCCATTTGTAGGCTCACTAACTGTTGACATTTTCCGAGGCATCAGAACCACATCTATCAGAGTTGGGAAGGGATCTTTGAGACTGTCTGGTCTGTAAGTGCTAACATTTTATTGTAGCACCAAAATCTTTCCTTCCAAAGTATCAAAATCTTAAGACAGCTCATTACTTGATGAAAAATGATGAAAGTGGAACTCTATTTGAGCAGTGGTAGGAAATCTTGACCTACCCCTTTTCCCCCAAGACTCCATAAGGCAACTCCACTAAAATCCTTAGCCTCTGCAGAGCCTAGCTAGAAAACCAATGGCTAATTGAACTCTCTCCTTTCATAACAAATGAAACTAAGGGTCAGACACATAAAGTCATTTACCCAAGGTTACACTTTGAAAAAAGTCAGTATTCTAATTCTGGTCTGATTTATCCCATTTCCCTAGATCCTCCCATGAGGCCAAGCATGCTGCCCACCTTCCACAATAAGAACCTTGTCTCCAGTGGCTTCTAGTAAGGCAGAAGCATGGATGTTCATGTTGATGGTCTATTTGCTTGGTAATAAGTCTCTTTGTATTATTTTTTTCCTTTTCTTAAGAAATACAACTCACTCATAAGGTACAAGTTTGTTCTTTGCAGCATCTTTTCACCCAAAGCAATGAAGTCTGGCCCAGGAGCACATATTCGTCAGCATGATGTTAGCTTTCTACTTGTATGTCTTTTGGTGAATTTCCTCCTCAAACCCTAACTAGTGTTGATGAGTTTTATGAATGTTTCGCTCCCTGTGACATGGTTGACTCATTCACTGAATCATACTCTACAGCGTGTGTTTACATAGTTTATTTTCCAAGCCAGGACATTTTTTAGAGTCAAGGGGAACAATTACTTCCTATTAATTAATTACTAACCTGGGACAGCAAATGGAAGCTGAAACTGCCCTGAACAAACCAGGGTGGGCAGGGTACACAAGCTCTGGGATGAAGCTGAAGAGGCTTCTGTTGGATAGAGCAATATGATTTCCATTGGAAACCACAGGAAAGCTTATGGAGAAGTGAGACCACCAGGACTAATTAAAGACAAGGAGTTGATGAACTGCAACCAGAATGATGATCCTGGAGGCTGGCTGATTGGAACCTGGAGCCCATGGGAACAGGTCAGGGTGGCACTGAGAGTGAGAAGAAAGGGAAAAGCACAGGGTGTAGAGCAGAAGTGGCTGTAAGAAGAAAATCTGGTTACTGAGTTCTCTCTAACTGTCTATGCAGATTAGTTCGTGGCAGACTTTCCAGCAGGATGAGCACAAAATTCCCAGGACAATGGTGAGACAAGCCTTATGCTAATCTTAGGGGACATATTCGTACTTTCCTGACAAGGATGAGCCCTGGGGTGTTTGATGGAAGAAAAAGATGTTGGTCTTGCCTCAGCATATGACACCAGTTCTAGAAAGGACAACTGCTCACATTCCTGGCTGGACTTAATTTCAAGTCCTCTCTCTTTTTTAGTGATATAACCTCCATATAACCTCCAAGTAGGTGATGTCAGGACCCAGAAAGACAATTCGGGATTATGGTTCTTATCGAACACAAATTCACCCTGAATTCTGTAGATTTTTATAATATTGGTAATGGAGGCTAATATCTAATATTCATTGACTCTTCTCTATGTGCTTTACAGGCTTCTCATGGTTGGCCCTTGGGAGTTGAGAATGGCCAATGACCCTATTGCCTGGAACTCTTCTGGTTTTAGTAGTAAAAGTTCCACTTCTGGAAAACTCCTCAATCTTGGGCAAACCAGAACTAGAATTTTCACTCTAGTTAGAATATTCCAATGAAGCTGTCTCATTGGGCGTTTTACAGATGACCTAACTGAAGCTCAGAGAAATTCAGTCATTTCTGCAATACCACAAGTCTGGTGACATGAGCAGGAAAGATTGGAGTCCATCTCTGTGTGACCTCAAAGCCAGTGCCCCAATCACCACACTCTCGGTCCTGTTGTCATGAGTATGAGACCAAGAGCATTTATACTAATGATGAGCCTCGTACCCGGGACCTTCCTAATTATTGGCGACAGCTTAAATGATGTTTCAATAT
This sequence comes from Canis lupus baileyi, assembly GCF_048164855.1. Taxonomy (NCBI): domain Eukaryota; kingdom Metazoa; phylum Chordata; class Mammalia; order Carnivora; family Canidae; genus Canis; species Canis lupus. Next base: position 52,436,639 of record NC_132840.1, read on the forward strand.
GATGTGCAGCAGATGGAACCCTGGAGCTGAAAGGACCCCTGTGGGCATTTAGTCAATTCTATTCATTTCACACCTGAGCTTCAGAGGCGAGGAAGGCATTACTCAAAGTCACGCGACAGGTGAATGATAGAGCTAGGACTTCAAGTCTTCTGAATCCCAGGCAGGTTCTCTCTTCCACGAAGTAATGCAATGCAATGTCATGCTTTTCAACTAAGCAGACTTGAAATTAGATGTTTAGCATGGACGGTTTGCCAGTAACTGGGGGAGTTGTGAGTAAATTCAGCATTGCATAATATGGTGCTTTATAATGGTGACATAGCAAAGTGGCTTTATAATGGTGACATATAAATTGCTTCTCTTCTCTTCTCTTCTCTTCTCTTCTCTTCTCTTCTCTTCTCTTCTCTTCTCTTCTCTTCTTTCTCCTCTCCTCTCCTCCCCTCTCCTCTCCTCTCCTCTCCTCTCCTCTCCTCTCCTCCTCTTCTCTTCTCTTCTCTTCTCTTCTCTTCTCTTCTCTTCTCTTCTCTTCTCTTCTCTTCTCTTCTCTTCTCTTCTCTTCTCCTCTCCTCTCCTCTCCTCTCCTCTCCTCTCCTCTTCTCCTCTCTTCTCTCTTTCTTTTCTTTTAAGTTGCTACTTATCTGTAAAGGCTCACTCATCGTGTGCAGGCAGCCTAGAATTGAACCCATGCCGAATGCATCTGTGGCTGACAGTTTTCTCCTGCAGTGCTAGGTGGAAAAGGCAACACAATTTTTCTCCATCCGGAGGATGTTATAGGAAAACTCAACTTGCAAAAGTGTGATGTGAACCAACAGCATCAGTGTCACCTGGAAGTATAAAATCACACACCCCATCTCAGATCTTCTGAATCAGAATCTGTATTTTTACCAATATCTTCCGGACTATCTGTGTGCACTCTGTAGTTGAGAAGCACTGCTCAAAGGGCGGCCAAAGAAGAATCGGTCTACTATTAATAGGCTTTTGACAAATAGCTTTGCCCTCCCCGTAATGGGTTTGTAGGAACGGGATGCGCAATCTCTGTACATTCAGTCAAATCTTCTGGCTGTTTTGGGGCAGCTTGGCTCTGTGGGAGCATGACAAGAAAATAAAGACAGATGAATGCTGGATGGGGACATGTCCATCTCTGTAGAGTATGTTTCCTGGAATTTTGATTTCTACTTGTGGATTTCTTCTCCCTACAGACTGGAAAAAATTTTTGCTAGCCCCAGTTGATATCTCCTTTGGGCTGAAACTGTGTTGAACAAGAATGAAACAATAAAAGGACATGCGGTGGCCCCCTGGGATGCTGTAGAATCAAATTTGACCAGAGTTGGGAGACATCACTTCAAATGTCTTCTCCCATTAGAGTCCCATTCCTCTTTCGGTGTCATCATCCTTTCATGAGGACACGGTTGGGTGACGATGGATTTCCGCATTGCTTCCAGACTGGATTTTACAACTCGCTTAAGGATTGTTGACTTCTTGGCCAAAGCTCCTTATTTCCCTTCCTTTCTGCCAAGAGACCAAAGCTTTCTGCTTTCCTATAATCTCCTACATATGAATTTTTTGTTCTTGATGGAGTTACTAAGCTGAATAAACTGCCATTTAAGTCAAATATCAACATAAATGATTATTTCATGTTATAAGTATTCTTTTTAAAAAAGCAAGACAATCTTATTCCAGGTTCCCAGAAGGATTTGAATATATGTTTACTTATCTCATGTTGCCCAAATGTTTCTGGGCCTCACCAGCCTGGGGCCGGTAAGAGGGTTACATTTATATCCGTGCCCAAATGATAATACTTTGAGCTCAAGCAAGAGTAAATCCCCCTCTCCCGTTCATCCGTTACTTTCAGGTGGTCCCAAAGGGGTTCCTCCCGGGTGTACACAAACCAGGTAGCCAGCTGTGGCTTCCATGTAGCCTCTTCTGTCTCAGCTTGTCCTGTTGCAACGCTAATTCCTAAACCCATCTTCCCTTCTAACTAAACAAAAGCATTCCGGCATATTCATGAAATAAAAAAAAAATCTGGGGAATGTGTAATAACTAGACTATCTGAACTTCAATGCACATAATGCCAAATGCAAAGTACCACCCTCAGCTACACTTTGGTCAACCCTTGATTATGTTGATGATAAAGGGGAAGGGGCAGTGGCTTTGCTTTTATTCTTTTCAAATCTACACGTATTCTTGAAGCAACTTTAGCTATGCATTTGGCAAGAACTTAGGCTTGCTCTTCCGTGCTGCCCATAGAATTACAATTCTAGGGGGCCTGCAATAGATCAAACACCTGGATTGTTCTGAAAAGGGGGGAACACGATGGCTTTTAGTGGCCCACAGAAGCTTAGCACAATATATGACATAGCGTGCGTACTAATATTTGCTGGATGAATAATGAAATCCATGCACGCAGTATCTCTATATCCAGGCCACTCCTAGGACTCCAGGAATTAGACAGGGGAAGCCTGTTGTGCCTGGAACTAATGGGTATGCAGAAGAAGGGAAGGGAAAATGGTGGCACCATTTTTCTTATTTTGATGCTACATTCCCGTAACAATTTAGAGGTTGGAATTACAAACATAATACTTATTTTTATTCCTCTTATGCTGCTTCCCTATTTTGTACGTTATTCTTTTCATTCTTATCAATGCCTATAGTTTAAGAGTGGGCTAGAAATTGCGATGCATCTAAAAATTCGTGTTTTCATATCTCTGATTCCCTATGGAAAGCCTCCGCTTGGACACCTCCACTCAGTCCCTCAAGCTCAAAGCCAACACAGGCAACCTTATCCTTGCCTTTGCCATCTTCATTAGGAGCAGCCAACCAATCTTCAGAAACCACTGGCTGTTTTCTAAATCTCTCTCAAACCTATTTGCTTCTTTCCAATCCCTTTAACCTGCGCTCTGTCATCAGGGCTCCCTATGGGTGTGCCTTTGCAAAGCGTGTATGAAACAACCTGTGTGCACATTATTTGAATGAGCACCTATTTAGAAGATGCCCCTCATGTCTGTGCTGAGCTTGGCATGTACAGGTCTCCCCAGCAGCTGTGATCATCACCGATCCCTTCTGTCCATCAGCCAGAGCAATGCTCCAGGAAGAGAAATCTTACCATCCTCCTCCTGCTGCTCAAAACACAATGTAGTGTGAGTCTGCTTGAGTAACAGAACAAAGGACCGCAGACTGAGTGGCTTTCTCTGACCATTCTGGGGGGCTGGAAGCCCCGAGATCAAGGTTCCGCAGTGTTGGTTTCTTCGGGGACTCGCTCCTCAGCTAGAAGATGCCATCTTCGCTCGGGGTCTTCATGTGGTCTTCCGGCTGTGTGTCCTCATCTGCTCTCACAGGGACACCAGTCCTGTTGCATCAGGGCCCTCCCTAGTGTCTTTTTCACTTAATTACTTCTCTAAGTACCTTATCTCCAAATATAGTTACAGGCAATTGGAACTTCAGCATACGGATTTTGGGAGGAGAGGACCACAATTCACCCACTGAGATGACTGAGATAAAGTCCAACCTCCTTAATATGACTTTCAAGGCCCTTCATGATTTTAAGGCCTTGAATATCTGCTCTTTCCCCACAGCTCTCACTCCTCCCAGTGAGAATGCTTTCTGCACTATTTTATAATTATCAATTGACTTGTCGGTAACTCTCAGCAGGCATAAGGCACTGTGTTTGTGAGGAAGGTTCTGGAAAACCATCAAATCTCTCAGGCTCACAAAAATGAATTCTGAAATATGACAGGAGAGTGGGAGCCCTGGGAGTGGGGTTGTGGTGGTGGAGGAGGTGACGTAGGCAGATTTGTCTCCAGGGCTTCTGAAGCCACTTTTGCCTGCTACTGTTTAATCTCCATGAATTTAAAAGTTACTGGGAAGTCGATTATAATGTGGTATTTACATTCTTAGAAACCCAAATTCCAGCTTGGAAAGCATCCAGCGAATTCATTTCTGGGTAAGACAAGCCCACGAAAAGATTGCAGTATGTGGGCACATGTCCAAAATATTACAATAAGTATCAGTTGTATGTGCATTCAAATGGTAAGCTCTTTATTCCAAATATGGAAGTGCTGTGATTATGGGATGAACGTAATATAGGCAAAATGGTTGTTTATATTTTGTCTTCCGTTTTCCAACGGCAGCGCTGAAGTTGAACGATTTTGTATTTTTTTTCTTGTCAGCTGGCTGTCGTTTTCTCTGAAAATTGTATTTTAAATAACCAGCCCTGTGGAAAGTATTTCATGGCGTGAAACTGTTCTCTCTCTCTCCCTCTTTTTTATCTATATGGAGACTCTCATCTTTATCCTTCTGTCTTGAATGGTCTGAACTGAACAGAGACAAGATATGCTGGATCATAATAAGTGTAAAGGAATAAATATTTACTTGAATTTATTGCTAGAAGAAAGGGACAAAGGTTCTGTGGCCTCAAGGTATCAAGGAGCAGGCACATGGCTGGGAAACCTCTGATTCCAACTTGTAAGACTGGAGATTTGAGAATTGCAGCTTCCCATGCCCACCTTCAGGGATGTTTTTAAACCATAATTACTTTTCTCTTACAGGTAACATGTATTTGTTCTTATTATTCAAATAGGAAGCAAACAAATCACGGACTTTTAAAACATTTTAAATAGAAGCATGCCATATTTTCATTTGTTTTTTCCTATTATTACTCTATGTTCACAAATATACTCCTATAATATTCTGTTTTTAAGTCAGCTCATCCTTCATTGCATTCATATGCAATGGGTGCCTCAGTCAGTTGGGAATCTGATGCTTGATCTTGGCTTAGGTCTTGACCTCAGAGTCGTGAGTTCAAGCCCTGTGTTGGGCTCCACACTGGGCGTGGAGCCTATTAAAAAATGATTAAAATGTCCTGATATTTTTAATACATTTTATATTTTGGAATAATTTTGGAATTTCATAAAAGCTGCAAAGATCATATGGGGCCTTGCCATATGCCCCTCACCCAGCTTTCCTCATTGTTTGCACCTTACAATATGATGCAGAATGACATTGACATTAAAACAATCATAAAATGGGAGTATAGTATATTTATATTAAAATTCTATACCTTACTATGTTTAGCATGTGAACACACATACATGGAAAAATATTAGTGAGTGGTGAAGAACAACTGGCCCCTCAGGCCAGTATTCCTCGGAAGTGTCACAGTCATAAGAAACTAGGAATGACTGAGGAGAATTCTGGGGAGATGTGAACATTAAATGCAACCTATCCTGGATTGGATCCTGGATCAGAAACAAGACATTAATGGGAAACTGATAAAATCCTGAATAGTCTATAGAGTTTAGTTAAGAACAACATATCAGTATTGGTTTCTTGGTTTTGACAAATGTACCACAATTTTGAGGAACATTCCTTTTTGAAGAAACAACTCCACAGTATCCCACTGTGGAAACTCAATCTTAATTATTAACCAGCCTCAGATGGCAGATGTCTCCTTAATTTTCTACATTGAGATTCCCACATCCACTCAATGGACACCCTTGGTATAAGTCTCCAGGCATGGTGATGATCATTTTTTAAGGATAAATATTGGAGGCTGTCAAAGACTTTTCATTAAAAAAAAAAAAAAATTACCCACATGGCCCATGAGCTCTCCAAGAAGTTTTTGTATGTTTGCAACCTGCAACTGCCTATGGCCTGACCAATGCTTCCTCTGACATGGACACAGAGTATGGCTGCTCTTCATCTTTGACAACTTGATGGATCACAAGTAGCTGCTTACACGAAAGACTGTGTAAGTAGCTTTGCTTTATGTTCTATTTGCCATATGTCTTTCTTGTTTTTAAAATGTCCTTTTAGGGCACCTGAGTGGCTCAGTGGTTGAGCATCTGTCTTTGGCCCAGGGTGTGATCCCGGGGTCCTGGGATCAAGTCCCACATCGGGCTCCCCACAGGGAGCCTGCTTCTCCCTCTGCCTGTGTCTCTGCCTCTCTCTGTGTGTCTCTCATGAATAAATAAAATCTTTTTTTTTAATGTCTTGTTTATGGCCATTACCATATAATGGTAGGGGAAAGAAATGGGGACAGGTCATCTTTTTCCTAATTTATTTATAAGAGCTTTCTCTGTATTGAGGATAATAACCCTTTCTTTCGCCTGATGAGCTATTTCTCTTAAGTTACTACTCTCCTTATTTTGTCTATGGTATTTGTTTTAATATAAAAGGACATTTACAATTGTTTATGCAATCACCAATTGCGTTTCCTATTATAATTTCGGCTCTAGGTATCATTGGAATCTTTTCCCGTAATCTAGTTCTGCTGTTATTCACCTGTATTTTCTTCGGAGGCTTGCACGTCTCCGTGTTTCTTTAAATATTTAACCCCTTTGTGGTTTATTTTGGTTTGAGATAGGGTTCTCACTTTGTTTTTCCAAATGGTTAGCCAGCTGTCTCAATACCATTTAATGAACAACCCAGCTTTTTTCCCCACTGATTTGAAAGCCTCTTCTAACAGCCCATATTAAGATATTGCAAGTGGACCACCTGTTAAGAGTCCAGGAGAGGTTTTCAATCAGAGAAATAGGAGGAGAGGATAGCTGAAAATGCTTCCAGTTCTGTTTCCATGACCACTTCCAGTTACATCGTCAGTTTCTGCTGAAAGACATAGTCCATGCCAAACTCAAACATACTATCTCTATTCCTGTCTGACCCCCAGACCTTATCCTCCCTCATTCTATGCCTTCTCCCCAGGACTACAGGTGCCTGAGCTGCATGTCCTAGGGAGCAGCTCTGGACTTTAGGCAGCAACTGTTTGCAAAGCCGCACCCATCCTTTGGAATGTGTATTTAAAAGTTTTGCCAAGTTTTATGGCAAACTCCCTACTTTTTGCCTTTTCTGCAATAAAGAATCTATTCCCAAAACTAAGAAATCCACCACGAGGCACTAATATATCACAACTTTTAAGCTTAGTTGCAAATTCACTGACTCACTTAAAGAATGAAAACCTACCTCTGATAATAACTATCTTGAGACCAGGCATTGGCCTACACTTTTTCAATTTCACCCAATTCTAAGGAGCAGTTGCAATTACTGTCTCCTATTTTACGGATGAGAAACGGAGGCACAGAGAGGTTAAGTAGCTTGATGAATGTCACAGAGCTATGGGTGGTGCATCAGAGCTGGAGCTGACATGCATCGCTTACATCTCAACCCATAGGGAGGTTGTTGATACAATCTGATGGTACCCATATAGGGTCCCTTGTGTAGCCTCTGATCTCTGGGCTGAAAGATTTCCAGTAACTACCAGTGACCACTTCCTGAGCATTGTGATTCATTTCACCCTCGAGGTGTATTATTCTTTCTAGTTTGTGAAATGAGATCAACAAGGACTCCAAGGCATGAGCTGGAGTGCGGGCTCAGCCTTGTTGCTAGGCCATTTCTCCGATTGTACAAAAATTGTACAAAAATAATGTCGCTAGAGTATCTTTGGGTTCTCAGGGTTTATGGCTGCTGCATTTCCCCTGTGGATTGTACCATCTATCATGAATGATGGCAGTTGACACAGAGCCAAAGCCTCCCCACATCTCTGTTCCTCCCGTTCTCTCTGTGTTCCTTCCTGTCGGCTCACAGTGAGAGGGTCAGTGTGATTCATTACCTTTGTGGTTATTAATTTTCAGAAGATATCAATTATAATAGGATACAGTCATCTCATGCTCCAAGTGCTTAAGCAGTCTCATCTGCACACCCCTGATCTTATAGATTAGGAAACTCAAGTTGGTCAATGTTAATGATGTGTCCAAGGGCACACAGCTGCTTAGCAGAAGAGTGTGATGGAACCTTCAGATCTTCTGACCACCCCCACACCCGCCCAGCCTTTGCTCTCTGTTCGACAGCTTGCTGCCTTCAGTTGTATGACCAATCCTCCTTTTTGATGATTTTTTTGCAGTTGCTGGATGGCTGACTCAGACTCAGATTTCATGTAAGCAAACACAGCTTGAAAGCACTCTTGCCTGCCGCATATAACGAAGTGCCTGTAAAAGAGTTTATGGTAGAGATACATGCACCCAACATCAACCTTCTCATCTTTTCTCAGTGTAGAGACATGTAATTTATAATGTCTCACCCCTGCAATGCAGGGATCGGAGCCCGAATAGTTTGTAAGTACATCCCCTAACTCCTTTTAATGGTCAGATGTCACAAACGCTTTTTACAAGGCCTTGCAAAACATACTTCTTGCATATTTTGGATGTCACTACATTCGATTGATTACACTCTACAAAATATGCTTTTAATTTTCTATATAAAAATACTATGCAAGAATCACAGTGGGCTCACTTGGCATCTATTCGTAGCCCCTTCTTTCATGCATCATCTGTGATGTCTGGAAAACTGCCTACTTATTCCTCAGCTTCCCGTTGGTCGGCCGGGCGAGATGTAAGCAAGTCTGTTGAAGGGGTTTTCTGGAAAATAGTACTGATGAGATGGAGGTGATGATGCAGGAAGTGGGTTCTCTTCCTCCCTCTACCCACGTGGAGTGTTGATGTGATGCCTGAAGGCACACCAGCCTTCTTGTAACAATGAAGTAACAAGCATGAAAATGAAAATCAACAAGCTAAGGGGCAGAATGAAAACCTACAAATGGCCTGTCTCAGATGACAACATCAAGCAGTCAAAGTCATCCCCAAGACCCAGAAATCCCCTAATATACAATTAGTGTTTGATCTTAAATATCAAAGTGTGCTTTTTAAAAATGTATTTTGAAAATAGGAAAATACAACGGTAAAAATACAAAGTAATCATAATTCCAATATCTAATTTTCAGTACTGATACTATTTTTTCTAATACGATATTTCTCTGACCATTTTAACCTATTAAAATAGCATTGGTGTCTAAACTGCTTTGTAATTTGCCTTTTGTTTTGTACTTAAGGACGAATTACGAGCTTTTCCCCATGGAATTAAATATCCCTGCATGACACGGTTTATCAGAGCCCCGTGGTATTCTATTCTCTGGATAGGCCAATATTTATTGAACCAATTCTTCATTGTTAGGATCCTTAGTTATTTAGCACTTTTTAGCATTACTTGTATTTTATGCAAATTATCTCTTTGGGCCTTTCTCTATTTACTTATAGTACTTGGATTTCTCTTAATTTATAGGAATTATTCATATTTTAAAGACAGCTATCATTTATGGAGAGAATGTCTCAAATTTATTCCTATCCTGATTACACAATGCACTTATGTATATTCTGCTCTATATTTTTATTTTTAAAACTAACTATATAATTAATCTATCTAGAATTTATTTTGGAGTATTATATATGTGGAGATCTAATTCTGCCTTCTCGGAGGTTAGCCAGGAATTCCTCAACATTTGTTGAGGATTCTTACTGATTTTTTAAAGTTTTTTTTTTTTTTTTCTATTTCACCTTTCTGTCCATTCATTTTACAAAATTGAATACTTTCACATTTTACACTTTTAAATTATTAAAGCGTGGACATCCACTTCCAGGAAGACCGAGTAGACATACATTTTTCTATTCTTCCTTCTAAGTACAACTAAAAATTTTGGCTATTCTATACAAAAGAAGCATAAGAAGACTCTCAAAGGTGGTGAGCAGATGAATTGGCTAGGTTCCTGATCCAAGGAACAACGTGGTGCTGAATCCTCTGGGTTCTCTTTTTTCCTCATATACTTCAGACTAGGAACTGAAAAGACCTGTACCCAGAAACACCAATAGGCACAGACAAGAAAAGACCCTAACAAAAGCCTGTTCTCTCCAACCAAGGATCAGGAAAGGTACAATCCTGCAAGATAGGAAACTTTCAGACCATAATGGCTTACTCCAGCCCAAACACCACAGACAAAGTAGTGGTTATTCCTGCCACCCTCCAGCAAAGACCAAGTGGGGAGGCCAGACTATAATTGCCAGTCTATAATGAGATGTCCTAATAACCCTGCCAGATGGTGTCAGAAGAGGCCTAGTGGAGAGTCCGAATGCTTATACTCACTCAGTAGTAACAAGACATCACTCTCCCCACTATGATGTCGGTAGAGACCACATGGGAAGCAGTAATGGCATTCTACCCCCTTTTTGCTGAGATAAAGAAAATGTAATGGGAGCACCTGGGTAGTTCAGTTAGTTAAGCCACCAACTCTTGATTTTGACTCAAGTCATAATCTCAGGGTCGTGAGATTAAACTCTGCATTGGGCTCCATGCTGGGCAGGAAGCCTGCTTAAGATTCTCTTGCCTTCTCCTTCTGCTCCCCCTACCCTCTTCATGCATGTGTGCTGTCTTCCTCTCTTAAAAACAAAACAAAACAAAACAAAATGTGGCATTTATTGTGATTTGTTTATCACCCTCAATTTAAAAAAAGAACACTTAATGGGAACCTCAACCCCAACCTCAACCCAGCGATGACAAGGAAATTTTCCCTCCAACCCCCACATGTCAGTAGAAGCCTAGTAGAGAATCTAGGCCTTCCAAGCTTACTTGTCTGGCAGAAATGAGGTGGTACCCCCCCTTCATTCACCAGAGTAGAATCAGAGAAGGATTTAATTGTATAGCATGATATGCCAAATGTCTGGTTTCAATAAAGACTTACTCATCATATCAAGAACATAGAAAATTTCATCAAAATGACAGAACACTACAGAAAATAAATATAAGATATAAGAAAGAACCAAATGGAAATTTCAACTAAAATAAACAATAACCCAAAAGGAACAATGAACAGATGGGCTCAATGGCAAAACTGGAAAGAGAGAAGAAGGAGTCAGAGAACTTGAAGACAGAACGAGAGAAATTATCCTGACTGAATGACCAGAGAGAAAACAAACTTACAAATATCAAAAGAATACAGCCTCAGAGACATGTGGTTCTAGAACAAAAGATGTAAGTAAACCTCAGAAGACACGGAGAAAGGAGGCGGGGCTGAAAAAGGATTTGAAATAATAATGGCTGAAAAATATCCAAATTGGTAAAAAAAAAAAAAAAAAAAAAAGAATAAATGTGTAGATGCAAGAAATCCACTGCAAGACATATCATCAAACTTATAAAAACTAAAGACAAAAAATTCTTAAATGCAGACAGAGAAAATGACATATTAGCTATAGGGGAAAAGTAATTTGGATGACAGTTGATTTCATATCAGAAGCCAGAGAGGTTAAAAAGACATGGCACAATATTTCTCAAGTATTGAAAAAAAAAAAAAAAAAGGAAAAAACCTGTCTGTATCCAGAGAAACTATTCTTCAGGAATAAAGAGAAAACTGAGACATTATAGATAAAGAAGAACTAAGAGAATTTGTCACCAGCAGATTTACCCTAAATTAATGGCTCAAGGAAGTCATCTAAACAGAAAATAAAAGGATGCTGAGCACATCAGAAAGAGAGAAAGACTACAGGAGAAAAAAGTATAAGTAAATACAATACATTTTCCTTCTTCTCATAAGTTTTCTAAATTATATTTGATAGTTGAAGCCAAAAGCTATAACATTGTCTTGTGTGGGTTTCCTTGTGTGTACAGGGGATATTCAAAAAACAATTATATTATAAATAAGGGAGAGTAAAGAAATGTAAAGAGAGGTCAAGTTTCTACACTTTGCTAGAATTGGTAAAGGATGATGCATTAAGCTGTGTAAGTTGTGCATAACTAATGTAACACCTAAAGAAATCATGATAAAAGCTGTATAAAAATATACATTTAAAAATATCATAGGTAATTCTAAATGGAATTCTAAAAAAATGTTCAAGTACTTCATAGGGAGGCAGAGAAAAGAAAACAGAAAAATGAAGAAATATGGATAAACAGAAAACATAAAAATGAGACAGCAGACTTAAGCCTTAGCATATCAATAGTTAAAATTATGTTAAATGTAAATGATCTAAGCACACAATTAAAGACAGTGAAGATGAAAACAAGAATAAACAAGCAAAACAACAAAAAGAACTACAAAAGGCCCAACTCTGGTGTGTAAAAGAAACTCATTTCAACTCTCTGTGCTGTGTGAGAAATTGACATGTTATCTCCTCCATCTGGTCACTACACAGGGACAAGTCCAGACGCCTGTGTCTGGATGAGCTCTCTACTCCTTGTTGGTTTTGGCTTGGAGGCATAAACACCATTGACTTTTTTTTTTTTTAAGATTTTATTTATTTATTCATGAGACACACACAGAGAGAGGCAGAGACATGGGCAGAGGGAGAAAGGAGCCTGTTGCAAGATTCGATCCAGGACCCTGGGATCAGGACCTGAGCCAAAGGCAGATGCTCAACCACTGAGTGACCAGGTGTCCCAACACCATGGACTCCGATTTCAGCTCTTTTCCAATCTCACAGTGATGGGCACTTTCCACCTGTGTCCTACCTGACTTTGTGGCACTATTTGCCTCTGCTGACCACTCATTCTCTCCTTGAAACACCTCCTTCCCTTGTTTCTGAACTCACACTCCTGTGACTTGCCTTTTATCTTCATGGCTCCTTTTCTTAGTTATCATCTGACAGCTCTCTTCTTGCCACCCAGTACATGTTGTCTTCCCCAAGAATCTATCTTAAGTGTCTCTCATATTTACACCTTCTCTTAGGGCAACCAGCTGTTAGTCTGTCCAGGCCACAAGACATTCCTATCACACAGAACAGTGCTAAAATTGAGAAAATCCCAAAGTAGGATAAGTTACTTACCCTACTCTGAAAATCTTTTTGTTCCATTGGCTTCAAGTGTTAGCTAGATGTTAAATGCGTTTCTGGATGTTTCCTCTCACTCAACATATGCTTCTGTGGTCACTAACTTGGAATACCTCACCAACATCTATCCAGCTGCCCTATCCCTCACAGGGAAATGAGCCCTCTCCCTCAAACCCCCACACCAACTGATTGATAAATTTTAGTAATTCTAATTTTATTTTATTTTACGATTTTATTTATTTATTTAAGAGAGAGAGAGAAAACAAAAGTGGGGGAGAGAGAGGGACAAGCATACTCTTAGATGAGCAGGGATCCCGACATGGGGCTTGATCCCAGGACCCTGAGATCATGACCTGAGCCAAAATCAAGAGTGGTTATGCTTAACAACCTAGCCATCCAGGTGCCCCAGTAATTCTAATTTTAAAATCTCCTCTTAACTGTTCATGTGTCACTTGCTACCTAGAATACTGTTGCATCTTTCTCATTGGTGTGATAGTCTGTAAGATGTTTGCAACGATCTTATTCTACTTCCTCTAGGCGAATGGTAGGATTGGACCTCTCGGCCCCTTGGCATGAAGTATGTATGCGCTCTGGCCAATTAAATGTCAGCAGAAATCATATGGTGTGTTCTGTTGTGGGAAGAGCCGGAGAGTGATTTGCCCTGTTTCCTTCTCCCTACCATGGCAAATAAAGCTCCATGGTGGAAATTTTGTCAGTCTGCATTCTTGAGTGAGGGCGATGTTGAGCAGAATGCTGGGGCAGTCCATAAAAGATGTGCAGGCCGCAGCATATTTATTTTTTAAGCCACTGAGATGTGGGGTTGTTTGTTACTATAAGACAACTTAGCCTGTACTGACAAACACACTTGGTGTCCTCAACTTTCATTTTTGGCTGCTTCAAACAATTTTCCACACAATAACCAGAACAATCTTTTAAAACACATAAAATGCATTAGTCAATCGCCTTTTGATGATTCCCTATGGACTTGAGGAAATCACAAAATCCTTACCATGGGTCACTGTTCCCTGTCTACTTCTCCAGCTTCTCTCCCTCTCTCTCTCTCTCTCTCTCTCTCTCTCTCTGGTTTTCTCTGTTTCAGACACACTCCATTTCTTTTGGATGCTCAAATGCAACATGTTTGTTCCTTCAGTACCTTCACAGATGCCTTGACCATTCCCCCTCACACACCTAAAGAGCCATTAATTTTCTTTCAAGTTATCTCCCAAAATATACTTTCTCTAGGAAGGTTTTTTTTTTTTTTTTGACCCCAAATTAAATTAGGAATCATATGCTCTGTAGCAGACTGACATTTTTTATAGCAAAACCAGTATTTATGATTAGTTTTTCAAAACCTCCCCCTCTGCCTTAAGCTCCACGAGGTGAAGGGCTCTGCCCAATGAGATCCTGTCCCTTGCACCTGACATAGTACTTGGCACATAAAAGTTTAGATTAAGTATCTGTTAAGTGAACCGAATGAACGAATAATAAAAAGTCCCTTTTACAGTGTTTGTTGACTCAAGTGTCTGCAATAGCGATGCATAATAGCTTTCTCCGAGGTTGTGTTACTTGGTGTTTCTCTATTTTATGATCTGCTCACACCTGCTGCTGCCCCGCCACCTAGAACACTATTCGTGTTCCCTCACCCCCTTGCACAACCCGGTTTCTATCTGCCGCTCACTGCCTGGCTCTTTACTTGGTTAGTTCCTATGTATCCTTTGGGTCTCAGCTTACATATCAGTTCTTGGAGAATACTGCTCTCACTCTGCAGTCCACATGAGCCCCGGCTTTTAGACTCTCAGGACATCAATCCATTCCGTGGCTACCCTTCTGAGTCACTTGGTTTTGGGTGGTCACTCTGTTAAAACCAAGGTCACCTCCACTTGTACTGTTCCCTGCTGACGGCTGGTCTGTGCACCATGTACCAGGCACTTTTCAAAGTCATAGTTTACATGGATTATCTGCTTACAGCCTCAAAATAATCCTCTGAGGGGGAAATGTGGCTTTAAAAGGGAATGGATTAATTTACCTAAGCTAGGCAATTGATGGATTCTTGATTTGGAAATCACATGTGCATTTTTACTTCAGAGCCTGTATTTTTTTTTTTTTTTAAGATTTTATTTATTTACTCATGAGAGACACAGAAAGAAAGGCAGAGGGAGAAGCAGGCTCCCTGCGGGGAGTCCAATACAGGACTCGATCCCAGGACCCCGGGATTATGCCCTGAGCCAAAGGCAGATGCTCAACCACTGACCCACCCAGGCACCCCAGAGTCTGTATATTTCAACTACTATGTTTTATTGGGTTTATGTTTTTGACTCAATCTGGGATTTTTTTCCCCCTTCTAATAAATGATTTAATTTCATTCACGTGTATTGTCATGCTTGGTTTATTTCTGTGATTCTATTTTTTTATTCTATTTTTAATTACATTTTCTATTTTAATTTGTACATTAAAAATATTTATTGAGCATTTACTATATTCCAAGTACAATTTTAGATGCTGAAATTAGAGCAGTGAACAAGATGGGATTCCTGCCCTCACGGAACTAATTTCTACTTAGGAGCAGCAGATAATAACCAGGGTAACAGTAACAACAGCAGGTGCACATGTAATTGGTCGTGATAAGTGTCGGGCAAACAACAGAGTAACAGGGAGTCAGGAGCCCGGTAATGGGTAGAAGCGGTGCTATTTATTCTGGGGATAGCAGGGAAATCTTGGTGAGAAAAGGTCACTGTCTGGGTGACGGGCACTGAGAGGAGGGCACTTGATGGGATGAGCACTGGGTGTTATACTATATGTTGGCAAATCGAACTTCAATAAAATATATATATAAATATATTTATATATATAAAAGATGTCACCTTATAAATACTTCCTTCCTCCCCCTTACTTTGCAATATCTGTTTATTTTGTTGTGTACATTTCCCATTTGACAGCGAGGAATGTTTATACGGTCACTTAACTACATACATAAGTCTGTTTCTTTATCACCTGCAGGCTGGAGCTATCAATTCCATGAAAGGTGAGAAAATCAAAGAGACGGCTCCTAAGCTTCTCTCCTGCTCACCTCTAGCTGATTTTGTCATTTACAGAGTTTTGCCACAAGATGTTTCCACGTGGCTTACAGGAAGGCTGATACACAAGACATCCTGCCGTGAGGCATCTTCTCGCGTCCACATCTTCACTGAGGGCCACCCTGCAGACAACCTCTCCAATTGACACAGGCTATATAATAAATCCTCCTCTTCCTACATCCACAATCTGCTGGTTCACAGTAGTGATAATCCCTGCATTATTTGCATTGCTTTCATTGGTTTCCTTTATCATTTCTTCTTTTGTAAATTAAAGACTCAAAAAATAATTTTAAAAAATAAAGACTCAGTTACTCCAGCGTTAAGCAGATACATTTTACTTGTTACTGAATGGAGTGCCCACTGGCATCTATTGCAACTAGACCTTTGTTTTTATTTTGCTAATTCACCTTACAAAAGAGTACCCTCCAAGTAGAACATTTTATTAGGCTTTCTACTTTTTCAACATTACTGAAAATTTTGCTCCCCCACCCCGGGGGTAATTTGCCAAGTTTTTGTTTAGGTTGATTTAATGAACACTTTCTCGTGTTTTTATCACATTTCTCCCATTCATCTCTTGCAAATCTCATCTCGGTTTTATCAAATACTTGTTTTTTTCCAGAAGGGTTTACGGAGCCTATGTTTATTTTAGTTTTGCATATTTGAACATGTCTGTCGTGGTATAAAAAACATTTGGTCTCATTTCTTATCTGAGGGGATGCAGACATATGTTGCTTAAGACAATTTTGAACTCAGTTTGAATTTTTTCAAAATTCTTAAAATTTGTGTTTTATTATTTAGTTTTTTATGAGGGAGGGTGACAGGGAGATACCAAGAGCTAGGTGTTGCAGGAGTATAATCTGTAGTTGTTAAAGACCAGCAAATTTAATGTGTATATTATGGTTGATTATTCTATGCCAATTTTTTGTGGGACACAGTGGGCTCTTTCGAAAGACATACCCCCACCCTTGTTTTATAAAATGTTTCTCCTCTTGTATATTTGAATACTTTTTATCTACTTCATTTGCTTAGTCTCCTCTTGAGGATTCACCAATGACATGCATGTTTATCCACTGTCTCATTTTCTCTGTAGCTTTTGCTCCTTTTCCCATATTTTGCTCATTTTTTCCCCTGGGTCTGTCCTCCATGTCTCTCTCTCTCAACAATATTTATTTTAATTTTTGTTCATTCCAGTGTGGTTGAGGTTTTTAAATGATTTTTCCCTCTCTTCTGTTTTTTCCCTGGAGCTCTTTCAGCTTCTATTATTTCTTCCTATTGTCTTACCATGTCTTGTTCCATCCCTGTATTTCTTCTTTGAGCTCTGTGTTGCACCGACACCATTAAAAAGTTCTTTGCCTCTGTGGATAGATGTTTATTTTTACTGTTGTTCAGCTTTGCAAAGTAATTCTTCTGATGTATATTCTCTGTTGTTTGGGTTTGGTAGGTTTTATCCTTCTATGTTTATTTCTGATTATTATGTGTCTCTAAATGGGGGCAGTTTTTTTCTGGGCCAAGCATTTGCTAAAGAATTGGATGAGGAATACAGGACATGATACAGGGGGCATGAGTGCTTTTCCCCAAGCTCTAGAGTGGGTCTCTGTTTCAAAATCATTTTCCCCCCTTCCCACCAAGAATGACCTCATATTTCACCTGTTGTGTGTGTGATAAATTTGGGAAGAGATTTAAAGTGCATTTCATTTCACTTAATGGTGATTGCTAGCTCTCTCATCTGGCCATCCAGGCCACTGGCTTTCCTCCAAACTAATGGGTCTGTGCAATATATGTCTCAGTCCCAGCTCCCCTGCCATAGTCTAGCATGGAATGAGACTTCAGGCTGTTCCCAGTGCCCAAAAAATGCCCTGCACTCACATGCTCCAGCACCATATTTTTGACTCCTGCCTTCTTTCATTCAAAAAATATTGAGTTCCTACTTGGGGCCAGAGCGCTGGCCAATATTTTGCAATTCTTGTACACATAACGCATACAGCCCAGAGGAGACAAACATCAAATGACTGATTAAAAAATTCTTTGCAGATTAACATAAAATTAGAAATTAGAGGTGATCTAGATTAAGTATCCTCATTGGAAACATCTGTGATGATGGACGTATGCTCTACCTGAACTGTTTATATAATAGTCACCCCTGGCTATATGTGGTCTCTGAATACTTTATTTTTTTTTTTTTATTTTTTTATTGGTGTTCAAAAGGTGGGTAATGTGCTGATGGGCTGAATTTTACATTTTATTTAAATCTAATTCATTTAAATGTAAATACCCACTTGCAGCTAGTGGCTGCTTATTGGACAGCACAAATCTAGAGGGAAAAACACAAGTCAGGATGGTTGCAAGACAGGCATTATATTTTCTTAAGATCTAGAAGATAAGAAAAACATATCCAGGCAAAGAGTGGGGAATAAAAGAACCTAAAACCGAGGGGAAAAGAATTGTATAGGCCTTGAAAGAAGAAAATGCGTTGAATTCATACTGCCAAAAAATATTCTGTTGATGATAGTCTACAGATGTAAAATAGATGACTTTGAAAATAACGGTATTTCTCCCGCATTATGCAGTGCACTGCTAGCAAAACGAAAACAAAACAAAACCTGTATGTTCTAACTGCACAGTAGAAAGCAAAAACTTTATTAAGAGAGCAAGAGAGAATGGGAGGAGCTCACGAATCACCATTAACTTCAGAAGGAAAGAGATTTGGAGCCAGGTCTTCTCTTTTCGATTTTTACATTCTACCCAACGATATTGGTGCTCACTTTGCCAAATCAGAATAAAACAATTTTTTAAAAGTGATCTGTGCTTCATCTATTCGTCCACAGAGAGGATTTTTAGCTTAGTGAAACTACTCCGTATGATACTATAACCATGGATACATGTCATCAGACATGTGTCCAAATCCATTAATTCTATACCACCAAGAGCAAACTCTAAGGTAAACCATGATCTTTGGAAGATAATGATGTGTCAATGTAGATCAATCGTTGTAACAAATGTACTACTCTGGGGGAATATTGATCACGGGGGAGGCTGTGCCTATGTGGGGATAGATGGTGTATGAGAAAGCTCTGTATCTTCTCCATTTTTCTTGCTCTCAAAAATAAAATCTCTTAAAAAAAAAAAGACAAGTAAAAACTTGATGGCTGATATGTTCATTATCCTCATTATGATGTTGTTTTACATTGTATACACATGTCAAAACTTACTCAATTGGACACTTGAAATATTGACAGTTTATTATATTTCAATTATACCTCAAAGCTGTTTTATTAAGTGATCTGTCATCACAACACATGTATACATGTGTTCATTTATGAGATTTTCATAAACAGATCGTTGGATGTCAGCTATCTTGGAAATACCACAAAATGCATCCCTAACAACAGGCATATGTATCTTACCTAGCACCACATTCTGGGACCTTAACGATTGTGAATTATATGTAAACCAGAATCTCTGTGCATTCTTTTTTTTTTTTTTCCTTCTTCCATAATAAAATAATTATCAGATTCTGTTGAAGGGTCTCTGGTTTCAGTAGCATTTTTCCACCAGGAAAAACAGAGGAATGCCTCTGACCCATAAATTTTGGTATAGAAACACACAAAAGAAAACAGGAGTAAGCCAAGAGAAAGTGAAATGATCCTTTATAGAGTCTGGTATGACTTAGAGCTATGATTTTTTTTTTTTAATTTACAGGATTAGTTAATTCCCACTTGTCTCTCTGTTAGGCATCAGTTGCCTTAACTAGACACAGAAGCCCTGCCTCTCCAGCTGGTGGCTGGTCAGCACGGAAGGACTGATAAAGGCTAGTGAAGGTGTTGTCCTTTTCAAAACGTCTATGCGCTCCTGGGACTTGAGTTCTAAAGAGACGAGGACAGGAGAAAGGACTACAGCCACGAGCCTGTCTAGCCAGCAGTCATGCAGCAGAGAAGACCAAACTGGGTCCTGGATATAGGGTCCTGAGGGGCCAGGCAGACAGGGCCCTGGGGACTGGAGAGCCTTGGGAAAACAGGGCTTCCATTCATTGGTGGAACAACTGGGTGATATGGCTCACTTCTTCTTGGCTGAAAGCCTGAGCTTGAAACCCTACTTCTGGCTCTTTCTGCTCACTCTTTCTCCAGTTAACGCATTGCTTTTTAAACCAAACCAGGTGCTTGGGCAGCCATTTCTGCTCCACTACTAGAAAATTTCTCTCTCTGTCTTTTGAAAAAAGATTTTATTTATTTGAGACAGAGAGAGAGAGAACATGAGCAGGAGAGAAGGGCAGAGGGAGAGGAAGCAGACTCCCCGCTGAGCCGGGAGCCCAACGTGAGGCTTGATTCCAGGACCCTGGGATCATGATCTGAGCCAAAGGCAGACTCTTAACTGATGGAGCCACCCAGGTGCCCCTACTAGAGAATCTCTTTGCAGGGATGCAGCTTGCTTGCCTCCCGTATTCTCTGGAGAGACCAGTTCCCATCGTAGCATGGATATGAATTCATCAGAGACCAGAGGGTGGACGGGGTGGTTGCATCTTGGATTCCTAGAGCCTGAGAAGTCCCATTATCAGAACGGTTCTCCAACTATGGTACATCCATTCCTAGGTGTGTAAGCAGCCATTGTTAACATTGAAGAAGGCTTGAGTATCGTGACAGAGACAAGGTTCTTGGGTTCCTCTGACTTTGGCTTGGAGGTGCCTCTATGCATCTGTTCTTAGCGCATCTAATTTATAGGGATCTATGGCAGATTCACATCATAAAAAGGGGTGCAGAGAGTTCTAAGGAAGGAGGAAAGGCCAGAAAAGGATTCACTGCAGGGCTCAGAGAAGAGGGGGCGGGGCAAAGGGGGGGGAAGGGAGGGCAGCCCAGGTGGCTCAGTGGTTTAGCACTGCCTTCAGCCCAGGGTGTGATCCTGGAGACCCGGGATCGAGTCCCACGTTGGGCTCCCCGCAGGGAGCCTGCTTCTCCCTCTGCCTGTGTCTCTGCCTCTTTCTCATGAATAAATAAATAAAATCTTAAAAAAATAAAAGGGGAGAAAGGGAGAGAGCCAGGGACACAAGGTAAGGAGATAGGTGGCATCACAGGCAAGAAGGGGAAGAGCCATTTGGGGCAGAGGTGAGGATGGAGGGGCCATAGAGGAAGAAGCAGGAGAGGACAGGGCCAGGAACCCTGCGTGGCCCTGAGGTGAATCTTGCTCTCTGGAGTAAGCAGCTCTCCTGCATAGACGGTGAGGCAGCAAAGTCGGTTTTGCTCCTGGTTCTTAGGACAGCCATTACCTCGGCCCATTTCAAACATGCCCATCCTGCTTTGAGCAACGGCGACTGTGCTTTTGTTTTCCAACCTTGGAATATAAATTTTGAGGTACAGATTTATTTTCTCAAGGAAGTTCGAAGGTTTGTACATTACAGAAAGAACAGAGAGTTTTCTCGGGATCTCGGCGCTGGCAGTTATTATACAAACTATGGTCAAAAAATCCCCTTGACACTCAAGAGCCGTCAGGGTGTCTTCTATTTATTCTTTGAGAGAGGAGGTCTGACTCATTCCATCACATCAGTAGGCTACCTTCATAATTCAGCATTTTATTTTGGGTATTCAGGCCCTTTAGATACAGACTAAATCCCAAATTGGGGAACCAATTAGATCTTAATTGCATGAGTACGGTGGTGGTGGAAAGCACGGTGAGAAGGTTTTGGGGCACAAACCTGTTGACTACTCCTGCTCTTGACCCTCAGAGGCCCCCTCTGGGTGGTACAAGGTCTGCAAGGAGTCTGGCTGGGGTTGGTCATTTTCACAGTGAACTGTCAAGCTAGCATTCCATGAGCATGCACCGAATTATCACTCAGAAATAAAAAAACAAAAACAAAAACAAAAACAAACCCCACAAAAACCTAGCATTAGAAAGGATTTTTTTTTTCGTCTGTGAGAAATTAGGATGCCAAAGTGGGAAAACATTGACATTGGAAAACATGATTTGTTTCTTTCCAGGCTGCAGGGCATCTGGGTATAAGGGACAGAAATAAAAATGGCAGCAAGCACTCTCTGCTAATTCTTTCCAATTTCTGGAAGCCTCCTGAGAACCATGACATTTATCAGTTGCAGAGGTGGTTTTGGTTTTAGGAACCAGTGCTCAGTTTTAATGAAATCTGTCCTTCCTGGGTAAGCAATGACATAATTGCCACAAATAACATCATATTTCTTTTCAAATGCAATTGGTTGGTTGGTGTTTGTTTTTTTTTTTTTTTCTTGTTCAAAAGGAGTCTGCCCATTTTTAAAAATAAAACAAATGAGTACTTGGCATCTGTCGCCCAGTCTCTGTACTGCACAACTGATAACGCTAATGTAGTTCAGATAATACTTATCATTTATTGTTTCAATATGTGCTGTTTAAACATAACTATATTCATGAGCTGGAAGGAAACATGGAAACAAATAATCTGCAGGAGCCTGATATCAAGTTGAAAAGACAAGATAACACAGTAATTAATTGGTTAATTAAGTAATCAATTATTCATTTATTCACCAAATGTTTACTGTCAGATACTTTGTGAAGTAATGAGGACAGTAGGATAAGCAAAAATAGACTTTGTCTTTGACCTTGTAAGCCTTCAGTCTAATTCAAGACAGAGAGACAGGAATCAAACACCGACCGAAACATAGAAAATTAAACAATGAGAAGTCCTTTGACGTTTGTTACCAAGAGTCAATTTGCAATCACTGCCTCATATTTGCATGAGGGGTTGTCAAGCGTTTGGCACCAGGGCAGTGTTTCAGCAGTTTCCGATGTGTCTAACAAGTGGTGAGTTAATTCCTTCAAGAAATAAACATTTATTATTTTAAAAAATACATATGAGATTAGAAGTCTGAGAGGTCCTCAGAAAAGCTCGAGTCTGCATTTGGAACAAAAGTTGGGAAGTGAGAGGGATCAGCATGTAGCCAAGGGTCAGGCTGCAGGACCAGAGGACCAGAGCAGGAGAAGTGTTAGGCAGGAGAGAGGAAGGAATTTGAGCCAGAGGGCGTCGGACTGCATGAGGCCTTGAATGCCAGGCTCAAATCTTTGTACATGAAGTCTAAAGGTTAGGGTTCCCCAATCTTGATGATCTCAATTCACCCAGATAATTTAAAAAATATATACAGACATCCGGATTTTAGGTTAACCCAGTCATTCTCCATCTGGGACAGTTTTGCAGCAGGAGTCACTTGGCAAATGGCTTGAAAATAAAGTGCATTAATAGAAAATATGCGGTATGGTAAGGCCAACAGGTCAGGCAACAACTGCCGTAGAAAAGACAGTTTATTACTCTCAGGTCCCAAGGGAAGGGGGCATGTCACACCCGGAGGGCCACATGGGGAATTACTAGATAGAGGGAACCCGAGACCTGAGCTTCTGTTGTGGTTTTCATGGGGTAAAACCAGCCAGCAACTTAGGATTGGCTAGTTGAATGATTTCAGTGGGCTCTGGGGCACAGGGCTGTCCCTAGTTGTCTGGCACCTGGCCCTGGAGAGATTAGAGCAGTTGGGAGCTAGCCTGGAGTGTGGGAGCTCCACAGAGGAGGTGGTTGGGGTGCAGGCTCTGGTTTGGTTGGTTCGTACTTGAAAAGCACACTTGTGGGCAAGTTGTTTATTATCTCTAGGGAATGGTCAACCCTTGGGAGGACCAGTCCCTCCAGGGGCAGTAAGGCCCCAGATGTCAGAGCATCAGAACTACAGAAAATAAAAGACAGGGTTACTATGGCAATACCCAGAGACATCTTTGACTGTTACCGCTGAGGCGGGGGTGGGTGCCATTGGCATCTAGTGGGGAGAGGCCAGGGATGCCACTAAATGTTCTACAACACACAGGACAGCCCCACAGCAAGGAACTGTGCTGCCCCAAGCGACAACAGAGCCAAGGTCGAGAATCCTTGGAACATTGTAAAGTCCCCAAGGACAAGCTGGAATCTTTTTATATAATTTGGAAATTCTCAAGGGGATTCCAGAAGACTAATGTGATTTGAGAAGCCATTGGAACATTGGGGTTCCCGCTGGGGAGCTGCTGAAGAGTTGTGAGCAAGTAGGAGGCTTCGGGGAAAAGTTTTAGGAAAAAAAATCAGGTGTATGATTCAGGAAATATATAGGAATGTTGATGGCAAAGACCACATTAGCTTCAGTTGATGGTTCTGAGCTCAGAGGAAAGGGAAATGGGATCAATAGGGGGACACAGGTGGCTTCAACTGGATCTTTAAAATTTTACCCCTTAATTAAAGAGTTCTTTAAGGTAGGGGCGTCTGGGGGGCTCAGTCAGTTAAGTGTCTGCCTTCAGCTCAGGTCATGATCTCAGGGGTCCTAGGATCGAGCCCCATGTCAGGCTCCCTGCTCAGCGGGGAGTCTGTTTCTTCCTCTGCCTCTCCTCCTGCTCCTGTTCTCTGTCTCTCTCAAAATATAATCTTTTAAAAAATTAAAAAAAAAAAAGAGTTTCAAGGTAGATTTGCAAAAATGTTAACATTTAATAAAATTAGATATTAGGTACATGGATAAGTACTATATTTTGCAGTACCTCTCTGCATCTTGGGGAACTCCTAGCGTAAAAAAAAAAATTAAAGAGTCATACATATAGGGCATCTTGAATTGACAGGTGAGATGAGATAAAGAAGTTGGAGGAACAGCTCACAGAACCCACGGGAGAACATTGTTCCTCTTGAGGAAATTCATTCCATCTTTACACAGCTCTGACTGGGGGGACAAAGATGCTGCAGTTTCCCTGCATTCCAATATTTGGAGAGGGTTATGACTGCCCCCAACATGATGTCCAATTCCTGAGTCCTCTGTTGTCCATGCTTCTTCGTGCCTCTCCTACAGCTGGCAGTTCCTTGAGGTAGGAATCATGCCTTATTTTCATTGCACTTGGAGTGCTTAGCTCAGTACTTAGCACAAAGAAGACACACATGTTATTAAATACCTAGTGACTCCATGGGGTTTTATTCCTCTTTGATGTACAGCCTGGAACCTTACATTTTTTACCTAAGGAATGGAATGTCCTGTTGATTTTCCTCCTGGAAATATTGAATCACATCAGAGAACAACATTTATTTGTCTTCCAGTCTGAGAGATTCCAGTGTGGGCCATCTGGGACGCTTCATGCAGAAAATTTTGGTTATAAAGGAATTAACCATTTACCCTTTAATCGTATGCTACTGTTGTACACCTATGAGGCCACCATCTTGTCCTCATTGTACATCAGGTATGGAGAGGGCTTTGACAACATTTATATGAATCCAAGGTGGTAGTTGTGATTATACTTTTACAACAAACCTCCAAACACTTGCTGTGGTTGTAGTGTGTACATGTCATTTGAGTGTTGATTTGATTCACGTGTGCCTGCTAGAATGCAAGCCTCTGAGGTCAGGCTAGATGCACCTGTGCTCACAACAGCGTCCCAGCACTTATCATAGTGCCTGACTCACTGGAGAGAAAGCAATGAACAAATAAGGAAAAAGCAAAGGGCATACAAAAACTAGAAAGTACGAAACAAGATGTCGAGAAATATGCCCCAAATAAGACATTTGACAATAAAAGCAATTAGGCTCTTTACTGTCTTAAGTACAATCTTAAATTATAATTTTGTTTAAAAAATTTAAAGCATGCTGTTTACTATTACTATTTCTTAGTACTTAATAAGCATTTTCTATGTGTCAAATACTACAGGGATCATTTTCATTGTATTATCTCATTTAATCCTTAAAACACCTGTACAAAGTAAGTATTCTTAGTCTGTTTCTTTGTTTGTTTCTTTAAAGACAATACATCTGAAATAACTCATAAAGTTAAAAGTAAAATTGATAAAGATTTACCCACAAACAGATAATCAAAGAAAGATGAGTGAAAATATTTCTGTTGAAGTAAAGATGAAAGACACAATAATTTACACAGAAAAAACAATGGTCAATATTATGTCACACTAGATCTCAAAAGGTGTCCACCATAAAAATATAAAGACTAATTAATATTATATCAAATTCCATAAAAGACTACCAACTACAAATACAGGGAGAAGTGAACAGAACCACAATACTTTAATAAATCATTCTGTTCTTTAATAAATGCAAGAAGTCATAAATATTTAAGATAATAATGCATTTATGCATAAAAGCTAATGAGAATAATACACATATACCAAATTTGAACCCTTAAAAAATGGAATTCGCTTTACTTTAAAATGCCATCACATGTTAATATAAACTGGCCATTTATTTACCTACAAATAAACCTTAGGATATATATTGCCCAAAGCAGAAATTTTATAACAGCATGATTTAAACATACTATAAAGGAAACAACAAAAATCTATAAACTACTAATGCCAGTTTATTTATTTCTATTTAAAAACATTTTTTATTGGGGCACCTGGGTGGCTTAGTGGGTTAAACATCTGCATCTAAGTCCTCTGGTTGTGATCTTAGAGTCTGGTCATTGAGCGCTACATTGGGCTCTTTGCTCTGTGGGGAGTCTCCTTCTACCTCTGTCCTTCACATCACTCATTCTCTCTCTCTCTCTCAAATAAATAAAATCTTAAAAATTTTTTATTAAGTAATCTTTATGCCTGATGTGGGGCTTGAACTCATGACTCTGAGATCAAGAGTCACACATTACACTGGCTCAGCCAGCCAGGCACCCCAACTAATGCCAGTTTAAATAAAACAAACCCAAACTCATAAAATTAAGACAAAATGCTATATAAATAACGTCTGTAGTTATAAAGGGGAAATCTAATTCTGCCCCATTTACACTCAGGGCAACTGCAGAGTCTTAAATATTTGCATTGTTATCAAAAAAGAGATGAGTATAAGATAATTAAGCACTCAACTAAGATATGTGAAAAGAATAGCAAAATGTGCTTTAAGGAAAGCAGAAAGGAAAAAAATAATAAAGAAGCAAACATTCATTAGGAAAGAGAAGAAAATGAAAACATTTATTTCAAAAAGTCTGATATTTGAATCTTATTAGAATCATAACTGAATCAAAAATATAAACAAACTAATTACAAATAAAAGAAAACACAAATGTACAAAATTGGTTACAAAGTTGGTTACAAGGGAATGATGCTGTAGTTAAGAGAGAGTTTAAAAGCATTATAAGAGAATATCATGTGCTGCTCTAGGCTAATAAATGTGAAAATCTCAATGAAATGGGTAATTTTTTGGGAAAATATAAATGAGCAAAATTGACTCAGGATGAAGCAGAGAGGCTGAATAGAAAACATAACTAGGGAAGAAGAAATTGAAAGTGTTGTCAAAGACTTACCTCCAAAAAAGGCACTGGCTCAAATGTTTTCATGAACAATTTTTTTCCAACTTTGAAGAACAGATAATTCTTCTACTCTGTAAACTGTTTGAAAGGATAGAAGAACATCCAAAGCTTCCTAATTAGTTTTATAAAGCTATCATAACCCTGGTTTTAAAACTTAACAACCACAGCACAAGAGAAAAAAAAAAAAACTGCTTTCCCATTGTCCAACCAGAGAGAAAATATTAGGAATTTGAATATGATATGATGTCAACAAATCATGCTCCATGGCTAAGTTGCATTGTTTTCCAAAGAATGAAGGAATGTGTTGATATTAGGAAATGAAAATCTATTCCATGAACAGCCAGGAGGACAAAAATCATGTAAGCATCATCATAAAAAATGTATTAGATAAAATCAAATATCACTATTAGCAAACTGAAGAAAAAAGGTGATTCTTTTTTTTTTTAATTATTTATTTATTTGACAGAGAAAGAGTGAGACTGAGCACAAGCAGGGCGAACAGCAGGCAGAAGGAGAGAGAGAAGCAGACTCCCCACTGAACAGGGAGCTCGATGCAGGACTCAATCCCAGGACCCTCGGATCATGACCTGAGATGAAGGCAGATACTTAATTGACTGAGCCACTCAGGTGCCGCAAAAAAAGGGGGTCCTTAACATGAGAAGAAAGAACACATTTTAACCCAGTGAAGATTCCATACAATTGTGTAATGAGAGAATTTTCACCGGGCTTGGGTATTCACCTGTCATCACCACAGTTATACTATATTTTGAAGTTCTATCCAAAGCAATAAAAAAAAAAAAACCTGAAAAAAGAGGGATAATTAATAGCAATAAGACAAAGTTGTCATTTTGTCATTTTCAGGTGGTGGATGATTTTTTTCTTCGGAAAACCAAGAGATGCCACTAAAAATCCATTCAAACTCATAAATTACACAGAACACTGGCTAAAACAAAATAAACAAGCACCAACTACCACTACCACAAAAGCCTTAGTGATTCCTTCAAAAAGCCAAACAGCACATTCTTTTTAAAGAAGAAATTTATCAAGTGAAGAAAAAATATACAAAATAGCTAGGAATACCTTGAAACAGAAACATTCAGGGTCTTTGCAAAAATAAATAAATAAATAAATAAATAAATAAATAAATAAATAAATAAATACTGCACAATTTTATCAAGATATATTAGAGAAAGGAACTTCATTCCTGGAAGGAGACATTATTTTCTAAATGTAATTCCCCCCCAAAAATAAATAAATAATGAATAAATAAATAAATACATAAATAAATAAATGTAATTCCTCCCCACATAACAGGTAAGTTTGGAGTATATCCAGTAAATTTCACAATGATACTAATTTGTAACATGAAAAAGTGATTCTGGAGATTACTTGAAAACATAACAGGAAAAAGGATGGACAACTTTATTTAAAAAGGGCAATGTGGAGACTTGATAAAATGCTTATAAAATTCCGATAATCAAAGCAATGTGGTGGTGTCACAAGATGGAGCAATGGAAGAGAACAGATAGCAACCACAGTATATATGATAGAAGTAACCTTCAAATAATTGGAGAAATGATGCACTCATTAGTAAATATTACTGGAAAACTTGGCTGTTATAAAAATCAGTTATATCACGAACAGCAAAATAGCACCAAGAAGATAAATACCAAATAGATCAAATACTTGAGAGAAAAAAAAATTGTAACGGCAAAAAGAAAGTAACATCTAAGACCAAAGTAATTCTTAAGTAAAAATATTCGAGGCAAAGAACAATGAAAAAAATTAGTTTGGGTATATATGAAAGACATCAAAACCACTATAAAAGTACATGGCAATGTCCAATGTTGGAAATAATAGAATATTTATGATAGGTAAAGGGTTAATACCGTCAACATAGAAAATATATTCACTCATAATGCTAAGGAGCCAAAAACAACTTAAATTTCCTTTTTTTTTTTTTAAGATTTTATTTATTCATTCATGAGAGACCCAGAGAGAGAGGCAGAGACACAGGCAGAGGGAGAAGCAGGCTCCATGGAGGGAGCCCAATGTGGGACTCGATCCCAGAACCCCAGGTTCACGACCTGAGCTGAAAGCAGATGCTCAACCACTGAGCCACTGAGGTGTCCCACAATTTACATTTCCAATGGTTAGGGATCAGTGTGATAAATTACGACCCATCCAAAAGTTGATAATAGGCAGACACTGGAATTATGTACTCAGAGAATAGTTAAGGACATGAGGTAATGCTTGCAATAAAATAATCTGAAAAGGCTAGGCACAAAATTATACATGGAGTATAATAAGGGCTTTGTTTTCTAAATATATATATACACATTAAGTATAATATATAGTAAATACATATATATTATAATTAAGTATACTTTATATAATTAAGTATACATTATACTTAAGTATACTATATACTTTATAATTAAGTATACATTAGGTATGATATATATTTATATATTAATATATACATTCAGTGTGTGTGTATATATATACATATCAGATATACTATGAATCTAGAATGAAACATTAATTGTGGTTATCTCTGGGCTGTGAGGTTATAGATGAAAAGGTTCTTAATATTTTTCTGTCTTGTTTACTCTCTTCTCTATTGTTTTCAATTTTTCAAATGCACATCAATTATTTTCATAATCTGGGGACAGATGTCGCAGCAGGAACGCTGCCGCATTGTCATGGAATCACTAATTGGCTATGAGACCTCTGCTCTGACGATGCGCCGGCCAGGTTTTGCTATTTCTCAGTTTCTCTTCTACCCAGATGCCCTCGCCCCTCCTGCACGCTGCAATTCCTGCGGGTTCTCTGCAAGCTTCTCAGCCACCTGCCTCAGCAGCTGCTCTGCTAGAAATGCCACCTAAGTATCACTGCATCATTCTGCCCAATTCAACATACTGTTCACGGAGCCTCTGCCCCACTGGCGGGTGTGGGGCCTGTGGAGGTCCGACCCCTGCCTCCAGGAGCAGCAAAGTAGGCACGCCCTGCCCAGATCCTATTACACAGGTCGCCCAGCATCATCCCCTTTGTAACCAATAACCTCAATTTCTGCAGCACCGGGGTTGCCAAAGATAGCAAATAAAAATATTGGGGGGTGGGGTGAGGTGGACAGATACTGCATGGGCATGCTTTCTAAATCATTCAAACATATTTGAAATTCAAGTTGAACCAGGCATCCTGTATTTATTTATTTATTTTTTTTTGGCAATGGTAGACAGGAATCATCCCCTTCCTTCTCCACACATTTCACAGAGGAGGAAGCTGAGACTCTGCAAGCTTTGTGGACTTGCTCTGTTCTCCTAACACTTCAGTGGGGCCTCAACAGGGACCTAATCTGCTGTTTGTCTGGCTGCACGCAGAACCTGCCTCATTTGGGGTCTCGTTTGCTTCTGCATTTGTGGGTATCTGAGTATTTTAACAAGTTTGTGCACTTGAGTTTTTGTTTTGCTTTTAGAGTGGTGTCAGGCGGCACCTCTGGGTAACGGTCCTCGGAGAAAGTGATAAGCAGCCCCAGGGGGACCCCAGAGCACTCAGCAAACTCCTCTGGGGCCCCTGTGGATGACCATAGACCTTTCTGCTTCTGTTAGGAGGGTTCTTCACCCCGACGGCATTGCTGTGAGCCTCACACGGAGAGCCATGCTTTATGTGTGAGTCAGCTGTGCGCGTCTAACCACTGGGGTGCAGGGATGGACAAGATGCTCAGGGCTCTGGAGCAGCACCTCCCACCCACACTAGCTGCTCCAGAGCCCAGCGGAGTCCCTGGCCCTGAACAGGTGCTCCATTCACAAATGCTGAATGAATGAGTGAACGAATGAATGAATGAATGCCTCCCATTGAGCCAGGCGGCTGGTTCCTGCAGTGGCCTTGGCCCTCCAGCTTGAGCTTGGGCAGACAGGAGGAGAATCATACACCATTAGATGCAACTGGTCCCTCAGTAGCTTGCACATGGGCAGAAATGATCCCCTCCCTCCGAGATGCTCAGGAAGCGTGAAGTTCCTCACGTGTCCAATGAACTCAGGATTCAGAAAGGTCTAGAGATTGTGCAGGAGCAGCCACACCACCAAAACCGTTTCGACTTTGTGCCTAGAACATTCGACACGCCAGGCACTCGCTGGGGTGGCAGGAGTGATTTCCTTACTCCTGGAACATTTATCATCTATGTTTTGTACTGGGAATGTGCCAGACAGGAGCCCCTCATGTCTCATCTCCGGTTTAGCAGAGCGGATGGGCTCAGGTGCTCAGGTGGACGGATGCCTCTGATCCAGGTGGAAACCAGAAGGCGCTGGTTGTACCTGTCAGGTCCTCTGTCCATGACAGCCTTGGCCGATTGCCCTAGTGGGTAAGTGGCATTTTGGGGTCCCTGGGACGGAAGGGGTGGAGTGTGGGGGTTACAGCCATGTGTGACCTGGTGTGTCTACTCAGAGGTCCTCTCGGGGCTTCAGCACCTGATTCTCTGGCTTCCCTTTCTTGCCCACTCCTCCTTGCAGTGGAGGGAGGGAGTGGTTAAATGTCTGCAGGCCCCATGGACCTCAGCTGCTCAGGACCCAGGTCCTATCAGGCAGGGACTGTGGCCTTTGAGAGGCATTTGCTGTTTCCATCACAGGGTTTACGGGCATCCAGTCCAGAATACCTCTGCTGCTGGCATACACAGCAAGAGAGGAGGCCGCTCTGTCTGTATGTCTGTCCAACGTCTGAGTTGGTAAGCAGCAAGCTGAGGTGAGTGTCCAGGCTGAGACTGGGGTGGATGGGGGGGTCTCGCTGAAATTTCATAAGATGAGCTTTGAGGGGTTCAGAAAAACAGCCGAACAAAACCCCTGAACCTATGGGAGCTTTGTGTTCATTTAAAAAGAGCTGCTCTCAGTCCTATAAAAACAAACAGCTGCTCTGGGCTAGGGTTCTCCTTTGTGTTATTGTTAAGTGCCAGGATGCTGCAACTTTTTGAGAAAAGAGTTATTTTAGGCTCAGCCTGAGGAGGCGTGGTGGACTTTGGTTGCAAACATAGGTTTTTAAATGATAGGGTCCTTTGAGGGTTTGTTTATTTATTTATTTATTTTTTATTTATTTATGTAGCTCAAGGAGTGGGTGCATTGGATTAGTAATATGGTCAGATGTACGCTGTATGTACCTCCACACCAAGCTCACAGATCTGACCCAGGCTCCTACTAAACACACAGTAACACTTTTCATTCCTGAGGCTCAAATAAAAAGAAAAAAGTTTCCCTTCTAGAGGTTAGCACACACTGCCCACACTGTCTCACACGCTGTCATTCATGCAGTGACTTCAGGAGCACCTTGCGTGGGCCAGATGAGGCAACAGGGTTACGAAGTTAAGTAAGCCAGGGTGTCAATCCCAGGGAAGCATGTGAAGGGAGCCAGACTCTCATAGAAATACCAGGAGCAAAGTATCAAAGGGAAACAGTGAAGCTGCTTCTAGGGGTATAGTGGCACTTCTGGTGACTTCATGGCCCAAAGAGATATGAAGGCCATTCCTTTACTAGAAGCAACAGAAATGCTGCCTACACTATTTTTTTGACATTTAATGCATGGGAGAGCTGATAAAAAACAAGAAAATAAAGGAAATCTCTAGGTGCCAACAAACAAGCAAAAATATTTTAAACCGAAGTGATTAGAGTAACCAGAAACCCCAGGTCCATATGCAGATTATAGGGACCTGGGATTCTAACACCCAGGTGAGAGGAGGAACCCCTCTTTGCACTGAGTAGGCAGGAGAGGAAGGAGTAGGACCCTGGATAAAGTGTTGAGGCTCTAGGAAGTTCCTGTTAGGAAAGCTTGTGCTTGCTGACCCATAGAGGTGGAGAGAAGGCTCAATTTCAATGTGATGCCTTGGACGGAAAAAAAAAAAGAAAAAAGAAAAAAAAAAGATTCTCCAATAATTCGATTGCCTTGTCTGACAGGTTATTAAATGTGCAAAGCCCAAATTTACACAACCCGTGCAGACAACGAAAAGATAAAAACCTACAACCTGAGAGATGAACATAGAACCTGAATCATCACCCACAAATGATTTAGGACCTACTTGCCTAATGGGGAATTGAGTGGCAAGAGGCGTTCAGCGATAGGATTTGATTTACTGGTTAGGGAGATACCTCTGAGGGTAAGGAGATGGAGGGAGCACGGAAGGATGGTGAGAGCAATTGAGCAAACCATCTGGAATTCTCAGAAAGTGCAGGCAACAGCTCAGCCACACATTGGAAAGGTCCGGCAAGGCCTCCGGCTCTGGGTCCCTTCCTCTCTTGAACATCAGCTCTTATCTTACTTCCATTCTTGTCTCTTCCCTTGGGCACAAGGAAGGGGAGAGTGCTGCCTGCCCTGATACCCTGGCCCATCCATCTCATGGAAACTGAGACCCTCCTACCTCTCACAAAACTTTTTGTCCTTTTTTCAAGGCAATCAAAATATTTGTGACACACGTGAAGAATGATTGATGGCAAATAAAAGCAATAATGACATTTCTCCATTATTTTCATTTTTCCTTCTGTTCTGAGGCATTTATGGAATTTCTCTTGGGAACATAAACCTAGTTCAGTATTTAAAAATCAATTAATGCACTCAGCCAAAAGAGCAGGCTAAAAGAGGACAAATATCTTGTGATCATATCAAGTGATGCAAGAAAACCATGTGACAAAGCCTAACACCTGTTCATGACATAAACTTTCTACAAACCATGAGTCGAAGGGAACTTTCTTATCCGGATAAAAAGCCATCTAAATGATGAAAGCCCTACAATAACATAATTAATGGCAAAACACTTAATGGTTTTTCTTAGAAGATCTGGAGCAAAATAATTGCTATCCTTGGCACCGCTGTTGAACAGCACACAGTATGTCCTACCCAGAGCAATAGATCATAGGAAATAAAAAAACACAAAAGCTTTACATCTTGTGTGACATATAGACATGTAGTAAAAATAACTGGCCAGTGGAGGAAATTCTTCTGAATGGAATGGAAAAGCAATGAGAATATATATATATGTGTGTGTATATATATATATATGTATGTGTGTGTGTGTGTGTGTGTATATATATATATATATATATATGTCAAATATCTATGGGAAGATGGAAATAAAGGAGATATATTCTTTTCTGAGACTTCCAGAAACTAACTCTCTAAGTTTCCATGCAATGTAACAAAGTCAAAAGAGCAAAAGGATGAAAAGTGCCATCAATGAGAAAGTGTATTAAAGAAGTATGAAGTCCAGGAGGAAAGGGTTAAGATTTTCTGTTGTTAAGATTAGTGGAAAAGGTGCTGACTTGTATCTAGGAACTTATATTTGTATATTTTGCTCTAAATCTTTAAAAATGTAATGCCATGGTAACAGTCGTGTTATGCTTTGCTGTTTAAATAAACTTAAACGTTCTATTTTTGACAGAAAAAACAATAATTGAGTGCAAAATCATGCTTATCTGTTTCTCACTTAAATACTCTTCGGGGATGTTCAGCCTTTGGCACCAAAGCTGTTGAACATGGTGGTTAAGATCTTGTTCTTTTTTTTTTTTTTTTGGTGGGACTTCTGGCCCCAGTTATGGCTATGTGACCATGGACAAGCTACCTCTTTCTGTTCCAGTTTCCGAGGCTGGGAAGTGCAGGAAATAACATTAAGACCTACTTCCCAGGTTGTTAGAAGAACTAACTAGATAACACTCGGTGGTTAGAATAGCGTTTCTAGAACAGACACGGAGGAAGGATCCAGGTTCGCTATCATTAATTATCAACTACTGCCCACTACTGCCTGGTGAGAAATGATCTGAAATGAAGACATAGTCCCCGAGGACAAACAATAACAAAACCCAAAATCATGCCTTGAAAACTCATACTTTTAGTGACAGTAAATACACCACAGGCAAGATTTTTGGCTTCTAGGAACTATGCCTGAGTACTGAGCAGGAGATGGAAATAGGGAGAACACAGGATGAGAATACAGGTTTTCAGGGGGAATCGGGCATTGGCTGCTAGTTGAAGACAGAGTTTTATTTGTCTCATATTTATTACCTCCCAATACTGTTACTCTCCTAGAATGGGATACTAGGTGAATAATTCAGAAGCCGGGATACCGATGGGTCACCTTTATTGGGAACTAAAAGTTCAGGATTTTTATGAACTTGCTTTCTCTGCCTTCTTCCACATATGGTCTTTTATTTTCCCATGGGGACTCCTACTTGCCATGACTGCCTGTTGTAAGTGGCTTAGACTAGTTAAGAAACTAAGTTTTGGGGACAAGTATTGGTGCTCTATAACAGAGACTGGCTAGGTGTTCACCATTCTCTTGCTTTCCTGGGCATGCTGCTAAGTGACTCTCTTATAATTAAGGATTGCCCTGTGGTTGGGTTCCTGGATGTGCATCCAAGTGACCTGTACTATTCTCAAAAAAAAAAAAAAGTTCCATGTATCTCTTCTCTTTCCATCAAGAGGAGGCCTCAAGAGCCCTACTAGGTCCCAGAGAGACTACGTGGAGTAGAGCTCCCCTCCTCCCAAACTTATTTCATACTGCAACATGAGAAATAAATCTGAATTGTGTTTAGCCGCTAGGATATCTGTTATAGAGTTACTCTCTCCAAACTAATTGACACTTACTCTCTGTATTTCTGGGTGATTTCACTTTGGTACTATAGAATGTAACAATAGTATAAGTTCTGCGACCCAGGACTGTGCTTTGAGGGTGAGGGAATGATAGCTGGGGGGTAGGTAAAGTCTTCTGCATTGTCCAGCCCAATTTCTGGGAGCTTTATATTAATATATGGGTCTAGAGACCCAGCTAAAAATAGTTACTTCATTTTTCCTTGACAATGATACCTACACATACATTTCCCTTAAGAGATGCACCTGGGCCACTTAGCTATTTCAAGGCCTCATAGATAAGGTGCCATATTTATATACCCTCACAGGTATCTTTTATTATTATTATTATTATTATCAATCTATTACTATTATCTATCCATTATTTATCTATTATCATCTTTAATCTATTATAACCTACCATTATGGTTATTTTTTAAAACAAATTAAGGATTTTATTTATTTGAGAGAGAGAGTGAGAGCGAGAGTGAGAACATGAGTGGGGGGATCCCTGGGTGGCACAGTGGTTTAGCGCCTGCCTTTGGCCCAGGGCGCGATCCTGGAGACCTGGGATCGAATCCCACGTCGGGCTCCCGGTGCATGGAGCCTGCTTCTCCCTCTGCCTATGTCTCTGCCTCTCTCTCTCTCTCTGTGTGTGTGCGACTATCATAAATAAATAAAAATTTAAAAAAAAAAAAAAAAGAACATGAGTGGGGATAGGGAGAGGGAAAAGCAGATTCCCCATTGAGCATGGAGCCTGATGTGGGGTTCAATCCCAGGACCCTGGGATCATGGCCCAAGCTGAAGGCAGATGCTTAAGCGATGAGCCACT
This sequence comes from Canis lupus baileyi, assembly GCF_048164855.1. NCBI lineage: Eukaryota > Metazoa > Chordata > Mammalia > Carnivora > Canidae > Canis > Canis lupus. The sequence goes on from NC_132840.1 coordinate 52,473,045, forward strand.
TAGGCGCCCTATTATTGTTATTATTAATCTAACAATGAGCATGTAGAGAAGATGAGGAAGAGTCAAATGATTAGACAGGTATGCTCAAACTAAAGGACTTTGATTTAAGACAGCTTGTAATGAATTGGATATACTTGGTTCATGAATCTTCTCACTCATGCATTAGTAAGAAATTCCTGTGCTAGACACTGAAGTAAATACAATGAATTTTGTGCTTTAGCTTCTCCTCCCTCAGTGTTAGTTGCAGGAATTGGGAAGGGATGAGAAAATTATTAACAGAAAACAAAATAATTGAATCATATGCTGCTGATTGTAAGGAGTCTGAGAAACATTAAGGCGTCTCATCAAACAGAGACGTCTAAGAACATCTCTGGGTGTCTATGAACAATGGACGAATAGTAGTTTGAATAGTTAAAAGGGGCACAAGTCTGTATGTGAGAGTGTTGGACAAAGAGATTTTTTCCCCACTGTCCCTGTAATGCCGTGACCCCACGATTCTTTCCTTCTTTGGGGTTCCCCAGCCAGAATGTGGTGATTAGCACCTCGTGGACTCTTTCTTGTTTCTCATCCCAAGGGAATGATGGAAATGAATCATGGGTTAGATTTATAGCCATTGAATTTATTGAGCGAGATCCAAGTGCTCATTCTAAGTTAAGTCCCTTTCCCACCTAAATAAGTGTAAAATTGAAATAATGGCCTCGGGCTTCAAGCTGGGAATGGTTTGGACTTCGTTACAAGCCTACCAGTTCTGCAAACATTGAAACCATCTCCATATCAGACCATGATCGAGGCAACTAGATTTAATTATGCTACAGAATTTACAAATCTTGCTGGATGCTTCCCCTGACATTATCTTCAGGCAGTATTTCCCATCACGTGATTCCATTTTTGATAGCCATGTTGTTTTTAAACTATGTAGGACATCTTTATATTCTCCAAAAGATACTTTACACATTTTAAAAATCAGAATGTTAAAGGTCAGTTAACTTTTCTTTTATTTAAAGACAGAGTTTTTTTAAAAATTTGTTTTGGCTTTAAACATTACACACAGCTCTGTGGAAGTAATTTGAGGACCAATAGGGGAGTTTGGTGGGGAGAGAGGAAGATCCCCATCCGACCATGGATCAAAACAGTCCTGTTTTTATCTGTTTATATAATGGCCTCTATGTAAGACCCAGCTGGGAACCAGAGTTTAGATGATTGTTTTTAAAAGTATTTGAGCCATAGATTTACACACATTATTTAGATAATTATTACCACAACCCTTACTAGTAACAGTCTATTTTATGGATAAAGAAACTGAGGCACAGATATTAAATATTGGAAAGTTGGACTGTTCTTTCAAATAGAGCTAGAATAAGAATCCAGGATTTATATACTCTTGAATCCAAAACCATTCTTTTTTTTTTCTTTTTAAAATTGTTTATTTATTTTAGAAAGAGAGAGGGCATGAGCAGGGAGAGCAGGAGAAGGAGAGAGAATCTCAAGGAGACTCCCTGCTGAGTGCAGAGTCAGATGCAGGGCTCGATTCATGACCCTGAGATTACAACCTGAGCTGAAATCAAGAGTCAGATGCTTAATCAACTGTGCCACCCAGGATTCCCAAATCTAAAACCATTCTTAAGGATTAAGTTTATTAATGCTTTTATATAGGTTTAGTAAGGACAAATGTGTTTGTTAAAGTAAAAAAAGAATTTCTCCTGATGACAATGGTGATGATGTTAATGATGATGAAAGTAGAATAAATAATAAACTCTTTATTGAGCTATTAGTATTGCCACGGCCTTGTTCCCCAAATTTCCTTGGAAATAAGAATGCAGATGCCCGGGTGGCTCAGTTAAGTGTCCGACTCTTAATTTTGTTTGAGAGCTTGCATGATCTCAGGTCTTGGGCTCCAAGGAAGCCCACATTGGGCTCCATGCTCAGTGAGGAATCTGCCTGAAAATCTCTCTCTCTCTCTTTCCCTCTGCCACTCCCCCTGCTTGTACTCATTCTCTCTCTAAAAATAAATAACTAAATCTTTAAAAAAAATCTGCTTTGCTCTAGGCCAACTTCCAGATATAAAAAAAAAATCCTGTGCATGATAAATATGCAGATTCCCAGGCTCCAACCTGGAGTGTACTCTATAAAAATTCTCAGGTAGTAAATGTGGGAAGTTGGGGGACCACTGTGCTAACCAATGTGCTGAGTACTGTTCATCCATTATCATATTTGATTCCAGCACCAATGTCATGATGCAAATTCTATCACATAGCCCATCATACAGATGCGACGCATAAGGCAGAGAGAAGTGAAGTGAATTACTTAGGCTGCTAGAATTGCTTAGGCTGCTAGAACAGGGTTGTCTTTAGGCAGTTACTTGAATTCTAGGTCTGATGTCATACTCCAAATAGAAGGAGTTAGCTGACTGCCAGGGAAGTTTCAATGAAGTTCTCCTCAACTTGGTGTTCCTGTGGAGGGCAGACCATTCCAGCTTGGCCCTTTGCCCTATCCTTCTTGGCTCCTGGGGGATTCACTCCCAAGTTTTGCCTTCCTCTCTAGCACCTCAAATTCCTTCTTTCTACTGACCTCTCTCTACCTTGAGTCACAAGAGCAAGATTTCAAAGAGCTTGCACTTCCAGATGGGAAGACATGACTTGCAAATATGGCTGACTGTAATGAGTGCCATGTGAAGAGGAGCAAGACAAAAAGTGTCACAATACTTTGGAAGAGGAATGGAAGTCCTGCTTGGCATTGGCCAATTCGCATGGGCCAGTTGTGGGATATTGATAGTTTTCCACTGGTAGAAGTGGCGTGAAGTCACCCAGGAAATATTTTGCTCCTTTCTTCTACTTTGCAAATTGAATCTCCATAACAGAGACCAAGTGGGGGAAGATAAATCTTAGGCCCAGTGATGGTTTAGCCTAAATCATTGGTTTCAAAATAGGACAAAATTCCAACCAGCTGGTAGTGATTTTTAAATCCTGACCTCTGCAGAAAGGGGTGAAAAATTCATAAGAAAGTCCATTTCTTGTCCAGGGTATTGGGCTGCTCTTCCCTCAGTGGGTGACATGAATGTTGTGGGGATTTTTGCTTTATTTTTAATTTCATTAGTAACCACAAGCCACACTGTTCCGGTATTTTGAATACAGCGTTTATAAGTTGAAAATAGAAGGAGGGTACAGAATGTGCAACATTTTCTAGTTCATTGTTCCGTGTCCATAAAAAAAAAAAGTGAAAACCACTTTAAAAAGCAAAATTCTGCATTCTTCAAGGTAGCAGCTCTAATAATACTGTAACTTATACTGAGGGTAAAAATAAAGCTCTTGGTCACCTTGTCTGTCTTACTCATCTCTGCTACAACATGGGGCATCCTTGATAGTCCTTATCACTTCTAATATTTCACGTTTGTTGGATAAGAATGGACAACCATGTGCTGTTTACCACCTGTTATGGGCTGACCTGTGTCCTCTGCAAAAAAGATGTATTGAACTCTGAACTCCTAGTATCTGTGAATGTGGCCTTATTTGGAGATGGGGTCTTTGCAGATGTGATCAAGTTATGATGAGGTTGTCAGGGTGAGACCTAATCCAACGAGAAGTTGCCCATGTGAAGACACAGAGACACAGGGAAAATGTCATGTGAAAACAGAAATCGGTGTTATCTGTCTACAAGCCAAAGAATGCCAAGGATGGCTGACCATCACCAGAAGCTAGGTGAAAGGCATGAGTCAGACTCTCCTTCAGAACCCCCAGAAGGGATCAAGGCTGCCAACCCTCTGATTTTGGACTTCTGGCCTCCAGAACTAGGAGAGAATACATTTCTATTGTCTTAAGCCGCCCAGTTTGTGGTACTTTGTTAAGGCAGACCTAGGAAACATCATCTCTATGAAGACTGCCCACAAAAGAATTCTGTGTAATATTACAAAACCGCTCAATCTGTCAACTGTTACAAACATGAAAAAGATGATCACATGACAGACAGTGTGAAATCTTATAGAGTGGGTAGCTAGCCTACTTTGATGGAGAAAGAAGTTTGGTTCACCTGCAGAAGGAAGATAAGACATGGTCTGATCCAGGAGTGGGCAAACTATGACCCACAGGCCCAAATTAGCCCATGGTCTAATGCTGTACAGTCCTGGAGTGAAGAATGGTTTTTACATTAATTAATTAATTAACTAATTAATTTAGAGAAAGCATAAACAGGAGGAGGGGCAGAGGGAGAGAGATAGAGAAAGCATAAACAGGAGGAAGGGCAGAGGGAGAGGGAGAGAGAGAATCCCAAGCAGACTCTATGCTCACCATATAGAGCCTGATGCAGGGCTCTGTCTCAGGACTGTGAGATCATGTCCTGAGCCAAAATCAAGAGTTAGATGCTCAACCAACTGAGCCACCCAGGTGCCCTGGTTTTTTACATTTTAAAGAGCTCTTGACTGTGGGCCCATCTCTTTCCCTTCCATCTAGTGGAGGTCTCCAGATGGAAGGAGAAGCACTAGGTGGAAAGATTCTTGCTCCCTAGAAGACTTGTGTAGACCCTCTCATGCTCCATTCACATTTTTCTGTGATGTGAGAAATAAGTCTTAATTGTGTGCAACCACTAAGATGTTCCTTATCCACAGGTGAGAGCTCTGTGTCATGGCTGTTATCCCAGCCTAACAAATACTCCTATGCTCTAAGCCTGACCCTACCGTAATTTAAAATATCACACAACAGAGACCACATGTGGCCCACAAAGCCCAAGATACTATCTGGCCTCTTACAGAGAAAGAGTATGCCAACCCTAGGTCTAGTAAGTGATTTATATTATTACTGCTAATTTTTTAGCATGGAACATTTATTTTTTAAAAAGTAGATAAAACTGAAAAGCAAAGATGCTGCAGATGAAGCAGGCCCCACTGTCTGGAATTCCACCTCCCTCTGACCTTCCAGAGTTCCCAGGTTCCAGCAAAAACTCACCACAGTGATACTGGTGACCATAGATCAAATACTTACAATGTTTCAGCAGTACTGGGCCGAACACTCCACATAAACTCTTGAATTTAATCTTCAAAATAATCATGAGAAGTGTGCTATTATTATCTTCATTTTTATACATGAGGAAAGTGGAGCTTAGGGAGATTAAATAAGTTAATTGCCCTATATTTACATCTAGTTAACGGCAAAGACAGTTCATGCTGATGTCTCTCTGGCTCCAAAACCCACATTCTTAACTATGCTATGTTGCTCTTCCCAAACAAAGCTGCTTTTATGTGCCTACACCTTTTCATGGAGGTGAAGGGCATGTCCAAGGCCACAGGCTAGTTGGTCATATGATTGGGTCTTGAGTCCAGGCCTCTCAACTCCTGACTGGACACTCTTTCCACTGTCCCTGCAGGCTCCTTCTTCCTGACTTTGCGTGGGCTCATAGGGACATTGAGCAACGGCTCTGGGGTAGGAAAGAGAGCAAGTGTGAAGGTCAAAGTCCCCACATTCTTGTTCTCCAGCTCATCTATTTGATGGGCTGGAGGATGAGATTTATGTAGCCTGGGGATTGGTGGACCACTGACTCTCCCTCGTTTCCCCCTCTTGTCTCTGCTCACAGAACCAGCACTTCCTTTAGCAAAAACCCACTCAGGACTCACTTCTCGGGAGAGGCCCAGGGCATGTTCTGTTCTCCAGTGGCTGCCAGCAGTGGTGAACCAGGTATGCTCCTCACACTGACTTAGCCAGGCTTTTTCTACCTTCATTCCTCATCCTTCCCTTTGCTCTCTTTCTTATCCTCTGGATTAGAAGCACGGACCTGTCCTCCAGTGCCAACTCTTGTGCTCCTCACGAATCTGCCTCTCCATGCCAAGTACTTCAGAACCGCCTCGGTTGAGGTCAGCTGATTCCTTCTGCACCCAGCCCTGAGGACCATTTCTATCCAGATCTCACCTAGAAGGCTGAATTTCCAGGAAATTTGGCCCAGCCTCCCACCTGGGAGTATAGCTCCTTTCCCTGCAAAATGCTAGATGTAGTCTCACCTTCTCTGCACGTGACCTACTGTGTGTGTCAACGGCATTGACAAAATCATGGTCACCAATGGCTTTAAGAAACAGAACCTTGGGCAGCCTGGGTGGCTCAGTGGTTTAGTGCTGCCTTCAGCCCAGGGCCTGATCCTGGAGACCTGGGATCGAGTTCCACGTCAGGCTCCCTGCATGGAGCCTACTTCTCCCTCTACCTGTGTCTCTGCCTCTCTCTCTATCTGTGTGTCTCTCATGAATAAATAAATAAAATCTTAAAAAAAAAAAAAGAAACAGAACCTTGTAGTAGTGGTAATAATAATAGCATAATTAATTCACCAAGCACTTTACATCCATAGGACCTTGTATGGAGGTGCTATTATAATCTCCATGTTGTAGATATAGGGAAACTGAGGCACAGAATGGTTAGGTGACTTGTCCAAGGACACAGAGTCAGGAAAGCATGCAGCCAGATGTTGGACTTTTGCAGCCTGGCTATCAAGACTGATTTTTTTTTTTTAAGATTTATATATTTATTTGAGGTGGGAGGGGGAAGAGGCAGAGCAGAGAGAGTCTTAAGCAGACTCTGTGCTGAGCGTGGAGCCTGATGCAGGGCTTGCTTTCACTACCCTGAGATCATGAACTGAGTCAAAAGTAAAAGTCGGATGCTTAACCAACTGAGCCACCCAGTTGTCCCAAGCCTATATTCTTAATTGCTTCTCTAAACTACTTTGCAGAAAGCTAGCAGTCTCCTGTGTTGACCGCCTGCTGTATGCCAATCCCTCTGGGTGCTTTACTGCAGCAAATTACTGGGAGATATTTGTCTATGTTTTCCCTCATGATTCCCATGTTTTCTCCCCATTAAGCAGCATGACCATCTGTTTGTCTTTAGAGCTTCAAGGAAGCAAAACCAGCAAAATGCAGGTAACAGAGGAGTCATATTTTTAGCTTTTGAGTTCTAAATCCCAGGCTCCAGGCATAAACCAAAGACTTGGGAGATCAGATGAAACTCTGGGAAACTCTCGTTGTCTCCAGAAAGCTGATACGATTGTGGGGTCCCCAGGAGGGCAACCTGAGCACTTCTCTCCTGTCCTACAGCCCAGCAGCCCCAAAGTGGGGGCAACCATGGAGCAGCCAGATAGAGCCGAAGATGGAAAATCTTCCATCCTCCGTCCTCTGTCCTCCCTTGCATTTGAATGAGGACATCCTGAATTGACCAAGGTTAACACGCCAAGTCAGGGCTCAAAATTGTAATTAAGTAGATTTATAGAAGAACAAAGAAGACTGCATTTTGTACACAGCTGAACGCAGGTCCATGTGTACCCACATTTTTCTATAACCTGCTGCAGTGACCCTCCAGATTCATTTTTTATTACCCCCATATTATATATAGCATTTGAATGCAGAGTGGGAAAAGTACTTGCCCAGGGGACACAGCCAAAGAGTAGAGGAAGGAAAGTGGAAATTAAACAATTGAAGGGTCTGCATGCGGATGCACTGAGTTACAACCGTCCCCGTACAGAACATTTCTCTTTATCCTCCAGGAAGAGTGAGCATTTTGTCAGGATATACTTACATTTTATCCAGCGGACTAGTCATTCCTTTTTCCCCCCTGGAGCTCTACTTTGGGGCCGGACACCGGGAAAATGTAGCCAGCCTCCACAAAGGAGTTAATTCAACTGTGTGGTGGCCGCAAAAACATTGCATGTGGATCAGAGTTCTATCATGGACGTTATGCTTCGTGACAAATATGTTATGAATGGCTGCTCACAAAACCATGCCAACATGTATGCTATCAGCGCATGCAATTATTTTAACCTGCCATGAACTCGCCTGTGATAAATCATGGGAAAACTAAAGAGATCTATCTTTAGTCACTGCACTGTGTCACTCGCTCAAGTCTTTCTCGGCTCTAAAAATACAATTTATATCATCGGATTCCTGAAATTCTTTCAGTGCTTACATTCTGATTTAAGTGGCGTTAAAGCTGGGGTAATTAAGCTGAGAAGTCCAAGGCTATCACCCAACGGCCCCTGGGTATCAGCTATCAGATTGAGTATGCTGTTTAGCAGACTTGCAGCAAGGGTGCAGTTGGAAGGTAGCCTCTGGTTTGGGGGAAAGGCTTGGGATTCTCGGCCTTAAGGTGGCTCTTTCCAAGAAAGCGTGGACAAGACTTTTGGTGGGACTAATCCAAAGGAAGGTGATCAGAACGTTTAATGTCCGATTTGGAATGTTTTTTGCAAGTGATGCGGGGACCGTTAATATTTGTGCTGGACTCAGGCATAAACCTGGGCTGTTTTGCTCATACAGACATGGATTCTCATCATAGACAAATACTAGAGTAAACGTTTGCCCCTCTTTCATGTTTAAAGGCAGCTTCCTGACTCCCTTCTTTATAAACCATCTGGAGAAATGAGTGGGTCTTTGTACTACTTTCTCCCGTGGTCCTGATTCTGAGGTCTCAGCGTCTCCTTCAGAGTCCTGGAGGGGGACACGTGAGCTGCTGCTGCTCTAACAAGTTATAGCACATCTGTCTGTGTGCGGGGAAGGAGAGGAGCAGGAGAGGTTTGACTGTGTTGCTTTTATAAATGAAGGGTTACAAAATTTGGGATATGAAGTAGCGTCACAGTGAGAGAAGCCCTTGCTGGAAGAAAGGACCATCACCTGTTCTGATTCCATTTCCTCTACCAGTAGAACGAGGTGGCTGGATTCCATCTGTGGTTCTCAGGCCAGACTATATATTAGAATCACCAGGAGAGTTATAAAAGCATACCACTGTCCTAGCCCACCCCGAGAGATTTTATTTATAGGGATTCTGAGGTTCAGCTTGGGCTGAAAGCACTATGTGACTGGCACACTTCTGAGTCTCCAATGACTTTTTCCAGCAGACTCCCTGATGCTCTCAGCTTTGGGGAGCAGAGAATGGATGGAGCAAGAGTAACCCATTGCCATTGGCATTGGCTGGCTACAATTCATATTGTTCTGCTAGAATGTTTCCTAGGATGCTTTGTGCAAGTTTTCTATCCTCATCCTATGCCTGGGGACAAAATGGTAGTAAAATACATGATTTTTGACTCCTTCCTTCCTAGGAGGACAAAGCAGATGGCTCAGGATAAGGAAAAGGGGCTTAGTAAGTCTTTGCACTTGTCTGCACAGCTGATGCCCCCAACATTATGATATGATTTAAAATAAACACATAGGGGTGTCTGGGTGGCTCAGTCGGTTAAGTGTCTGCTTCAGCTCAGCTCATGCATCATCTCGGGGTCCTAGGATTGAGCCCCACAGTGGGCTCTCTGCTCAGTGGCGAGTCTGCTTCTTCCTCTCCCTCTGTGCCTCTCCCCTACTTGTGCTCTCTCTCTCTCACTCTCAAATAAATAAAAAAATCTTAAGAAAATAAAAATAAATAATAATATATAAAGCTCTTCCCAAGGTCCCAGTTTGAAGCCATGAATTGGCCATGGTCAGATTTTGAAACCGATCGGCCTTTCAGGTCAAACACACACTCCACTATTGATACACATCTCACATAAGGCTTTGGGATACTGCCTGTGACATAAGTGACTTGAGAAACAATTATGGATGTAAAAACACTATTAATGAGAAAAATCCTTCTCACCAGTCATGTTCCAGGGATTTCTGGATTTGATTACCAAGCTTTTCGATGCTTGACGATTCGACTGGTATTTAATGCTTTCTTATTTTTCCTGATAGGGACCGCTAAGCACGTTATGTTCTCTCTCCCATTTGGCATCTCAACAAAGGCCACCAATAAAAACCTCCACTTGTGTAATAAACTGTTGTACAATCTACTGCTTATGAACAAGGTCCCTGAAAATGTGCAACCTTTCTGCACGTTAAACACAAAACAGATGGAGGGTTGAAAATAACTTTCTTCTTCAGGGGTGGGGAGAGTCCAAGAAGAGAGAGGGAGACTCATAGTCAGAGTCCTAAAGTTACTAAGCCAGAGGCTGAACTTTCTGTTCCAGGCTGTCAGGGGCAGTCTCATTCTTTCAAGGGTGCTACATGCCTCAGAGACCCATGAAATGGGGGAATGAGGCACCCATGCTGTGGGGAAACAGTGTGTCAGAGTCAAGCAGGCTGACCTGGCCACTTGCTAGCCACATAAATTTGGCAAAGCTATGGGGCCTATTGAGCCTGCTGTGTAAACCTCAGGTTTAAAATGGTGATAAGTTTGGGGCACCTGGGTGGCTCAGTGGTTAAGTGTCTGCCTTCGGCTCAGGATATGATCCCAGGGTCCTGGGATTGAGTCCCTCATCGGGCTCCCCACAGGGAGCCTGCTTCTCCCTCTGCTTGGGTCTCTGCCTCTCTCTCTGTGTCTCTCATGAATAAATAAGTAAAATCTTTAAAATGAAATAAAATGGTGATAACTTTGAGCCCTATTCCTCAAACACACCAAAAAATGGAGTGGCTGGAAATATAGATCTACTTGGATTTTTTGTTATTGTAGTTTTTTCTTTTTTTTTTATTGTTATTGTAGTTTTTAATGTGCTTTTGTTTCTTTGTTGGTTCTGTGAGTGTGTGTATTTATATGTAACATATATACAAGTGATGAGACAAAAGAAACTATAGAGCCAAGAATTTATAAATGACATAGGTGCACATGTATGTGTGTATTAATCTATGCCTATTCATTTTCTTATATGCTGCCACGTTTTGGGGGGGAGGAAATAGTGCCAGTTTATAACACAGTGCTTGATAGTACATGATTCTATTTGTGAGAATGACTGAGGTTCTGTTATTAAATGAGACCGAAACTTTATTTCAGAGCAGAAGAGCCACCTTTCGTTTGTACCCTGGCCCCCAAAAGCAGCAGACGTGCCCACCCCGTGGTAACGTATGGGGTCTGCATTGTGGGCACCGAGTCTTTCATGAAACAGGATGAAATCCACAGGAGGTTTCCCCAAGCATACAGAGTCCTGGGGCGCTCTGAACAAGGCATCTGCTAAAGGAGTAAGATCTAGGAGGAAGAGGGGACTTCTAACTGGTTTTATAGGTCAGGATCCAGTCGGGAAAACAAGCCACACTAGGAACTTCAGACAGATGGGATTGAGCAGGGAAGCTGATTACTCAGGCTGGGAGACGCCTGGGGAGACAGCTGCCACCCTGGAGCCCATGCAACAGAAGAAAAAGATGCAAGTTGCCCAGGAAAAGGTGCTCAGACCTCTGAGGATGGGGCACAGCCACTGCTGATGGTCCCTGAAGAGGCAAAGAAGATTCTGGAAGTGCTCTGCCAGAGCAACCCTGAGGAGGGCAGCCAGAAGCTCCCCTCTTCCTGAGTCCATCCTCTCTCCAGCACCACCTGTTGGCAGAACTCAACCAGACGTCAGCTAAGGAGAGCAAGGTGCAGGACAGGCTGGCAGTGCAGAGATAGCAGGCGCACAGCCAGATGGCAGATGGGTGGGCAAAACCCCCAAGAAATGACTGGATCAGGAGGAAAAAAAAAAAAAAAAGAATTAAGCCCTGTGGCCGGGTTCCCCCAGCAGTAAGAAAAGGGCAGGCAAGAAGCCAGACGGAATGTTCCAGAAAAACAGAGCATGTCAATGCCCCAAGAGACCTTGCCCTAGTCTAACTGATTCTTTAACAGGAGCCCAGTAAGTGGGAGAGAAATAGCAAAGATCACAGCCTACAATTTGCATCATCCCCCCGCCCCCAGCAGTATCCCGATGCCCTTCTCTGCTGTGATTAGCTGCCTCCAGTCAGACGACTGGAGACAACAACTGTACTTTATATAAGTACTTAACATGTGCTTTCTTTGCCTCAAAGTTTATGGATTTGTTTAATCATCCTGTAACACAGTGGGGGTAGGCCAGACCATTTTTCTTCATCTCAACTTAAGGGAATGACAAAGTCACCTCCTAATTAACTGCAAAGCCAGAAGTTGCATGCTGGTCTCCCGACTTCTAGCCGGTTGCTCTTGCTACCATGCCAGGAAAACCTAGGAGCTTCTTGGTTTTAACCTTGACTCTGACAACATTTTCAAACATGAGAAAAACAGGCCCTGTACCATATTCCGAAGTGTCTTTAACTGAAGGGACTCTCTTGCAAAGTCCCTGGGCAGTGTCTAGATACTATCCTGATTCTCCTTTGATTTGCGAATGCTGTTTTCTCGAATATGGAATGTTCCTCTCCTCTCTATCCAGCAAATGCCGGAGTTGTATTTTGAGTGAGCTGTAAAGTATAAATCCAGTAAGTAACGAAAAATCCCAGATAGACAAAATTGCCTTGGAAAATGTCTTCAACCTCTTGTAAAATAGTGATACACTCTTAAGACTACCAATGCCAAAGTTACAACAATCTCAGTTGTTTTTGTTGGGTCCCTACAATCATGGAACAGGTTGGATCAAATACTGGCATTTTAAAATTCTGGAATCATTCTCAAGACATGCCCACAGTGATACTTGGTGGACATTCTCTAGCTGCTGTGGCAGCCAATTCGCTTACATATTTACCTTGTCTCTCTCCTCTTTCCTTGTGGCACCATTTCCCTGATTCTCTCCACTGGGGTCTACCTGGTGGGACTCATGTAGATCAAGTACCTCCCCACCATCCTCAAAATGAATTTTACTCACTGATCAAGACATGGTGGCCTACCAAAAAGGATTAACAGAAACATGGGGTTGAAGACACACCGGGAAAGCACTTGATGCAAACAAATAATTAATTTAACATTAGATTATAATGTCAAATAAAATAAATATCCATGAGTTCATACTGATATAAAAAAGGAAGTAAGGGAGGGGAAAGGAAGGGAACTACAAAGATATGCTGTGTTCATGGGAGGCTCAATCCTGTCACACAGAAGTTCTCCCATATATGATCTATAAATTCAAGTAGTTTTTTTTTGTAGTAATTGAGAAGATATTTCTCAAATGTATATGGACATGCCAAGTAACCCAAAACAACTATAGAAAAGAAAAAACAAAACAGTGTTGGAGAACTTACTCTACCTGACTTCAAGATTCACTCTCAAGTGACTAGAATCAAGACTATGTCATAGCAAACGGATAGACAAACAGATCATTGGACTGGAACAGATCGACTTATGTAAAGTTAAATAAGTCTTTACAAAAATGTCAAAGCAACTCAAGGGGAAAAGGAAAGCCACATCAACAAATAATGTTGGAACAACTGGATTTTTATATGGTTAAAAAGAATTTCAATGTCCATCTCACAATGTATCACAAATTAATTTGAGATGGATCACAGATCTAAAGGTAAAAACTGTAACCATAAAGCTTCTAGATGAAAACCTAAAGGGGGAAAAATCTTTCCGACCTAGAGATAAAAAGATTTCTTAGAGAGAACACAGAACACGCTAACCATTAAAAAATGATAAATTGGACTTCATAGAAAATTTAAAACTTCGACTCATCAAAGAAACCATTAAGAAAATTAATGGGGAAGCCACGGATTGGAAGAACATATTCCCAACACATATTTCATTAAGGGCCTGTATCCACAATATATAAAAACTTTTACAACTCAATAATAAAACACAAATAACCTAATAAAAATAAGCAAATGATTTGAGCAGATACTGAACAAAAGACGATATAAGAATGAACAAAAGTGCATGAAAAAGCTCTCGTTACTGTCAGGGATTTGAAGAACACTAAGTGAAACCACAAGATTGAGCTACATCCCCCAGAACAGCTAAAATGAAAATGACTGATCACACCAAACACTGGGGAAGATGTGGGATTACTGGAAATCCTATACTTTGCTTGTGAGAGAGTAAACTTGAAAAATCCCTTTGAAAATTGTTTGAAAGTTTTTTTTGTGATGCCTGGGTGGTGCAGTCAGTTAAGTGTCCGACTCTTGGATTAGGCTCCAGTTGTGATCCTAGGGTCCTGGGATCTAGCCCCATGCACAGTGCAGTGAGTCTCCTTGAGACAGTCTCTCACTGCACAGTGCAGTGAGTCTCCTTGAAACAGTCTCTCCCTCTGACCCTCCTCACCCTCTAAAATAAAATAAACAAGTATTTTGAAAAAAAAAAAAAGAAAATTATTTGGAAGTTTAAAAAATCTCTCTCAAAAAAATAAAAATAAATAAATACCTCTATCTGTGATCCAGAAATCCCATTTGTAGGTACAGATGTCCTTGACTTATGATGGTTTGAATTACTGATGTTTTGACTTCCATCATAAGTTGAGGAAGAAAGATCTATATTTACTGAAAGAAATGAAAATGTATGTCCACAAAAAGCCTTCTGCAAGGCTACTCAGAGTAACTTTATTTATAATAGCCCCAGACTGAAAATATCTCACCCTCATCAGTTGAAAATGAACGCATCATACAATGGAATATCACTACTGATGTATGTGGCAATCAGTATGAAACTAGAAGACATTGTACTGAGTGAAAAGCCAGAGAAGTGGTTGCTTCTGGGGATGAATGACTGGAAAGGGGCACAAGGGATTTTCTGCATAAAATAAATATACATCTTGATAGGAAATAGGGTCATCCAGGTGTATACCTTTGTCAGAAGAGATTGAAAATACATGCATTTTTTTACACCTCATCAGGAAAAAAATGGACACAAATTACAAGAATGCTCTAAGAATGTAAAAAGAAAAAAATTCAATGATATGTTAAAGATGATATGGTAAAAAAGAGTAAGAGGGAAAAATGAATCTCAGGGGATAAATTAAGTGTCAAATTGCACAAATACAGAATTCATAAATGTAATGGAAATAACTCAGATTGAAATATTTGAACACCGATTACTAATTCAAAAGAGAGGACTGAGACAATGACAATGAAAACAGAGAGGAAAGGCAAAGAAAATAAAGCATTTAGAAAGGTGATGATCAATATAAGCTCATATACCACAGCTGTCCACAACCCTGACTTGGGGGTCACCCATAACTATAGGCCCTCCCTACTGTCACTTCTTGCATCCCACTCTCACTTGTCTACTCATGGCATCTAGTACTCTGACCTCCATCATTTTCCCACCCTACCAGGACCTCCACACATCAGGAAGACCTCCAGTCACACTTCTCACCCCTTTAATGTCCTACTTCCTTCTTGTACCTACTTAGAGTACTTTATTCAAGTTCTTTGCTCACCACAAAGCATGACGTGAGCCTGACCTCATACAGAAATAACCACTGCAAACATGGCTAGAATCGGGTGAGGATCAATGGAAAATGGCACGAGGCCCCAGAGGCATCAGCTTCATTCCCAAAACTTTTCTTGAGGCTGTTTACTTCTTTTAACTACTTTTTCCACCACTCTATTTAGATAAAAGACACATGAAAGTAATAATAGGATACTATTTACAATTTTATACCAATATGTTTTGAAAACTTAGAAGAAATTGACAATTTTCAAAACATATTATCAAAATTGTCTCAAGAAACAGTTAAAAAAAAACTGAAAAAGGCCAAAAATCACAGGCAGAAAATAATTATATGTATAAAGAGTAAAAAAGAAAATCTATGTTTTAGATAGGTATCAGGCTTAGGTATCTTATAGGTATGTTTTATAAATCTTTAAGGAATAGACAATTACAGTGTTACATAAACAATTCATGAACAAAATAAATGGTGAAACTTTCTATTTTACAAAGCTAATATAATCCCAAGACTAAAATCAGATACAAAAACTACAAAGAAAACATGGGCTAAATTCTCTTATGAACTTAGTTGTAAAACTCTGAAAGAAATGATGGCAAATCAATTCCAACAGAATATTGAAAAAATAATGTTGCATGTCCAAGTAATGTTTATTCCAGGGATGCAAAAATGAATGTTCTTACAAAGAAATCTACAGATATAATTTGGAGTATTAGCAGATAAAAGGAGAAAAATAATTTCATTAGCTCAAAAGCTACTAAAAAAGAATTTGATAAAATGACACCAATTTGTGATTGTATAAAAAGCTATTCAAAAAATAAAAGCAAAATAAAATGTTCTTAATTAGATTCTGAGTATCTCCTCAAAATCCACAGCTGACATATTCTTTATGGTACAAAATTAAAGCAACACCAAAACCTAAAGCTTACAGTTGTTGCTATTATTCAGCACTTTATTGATGACCCTAGCCAACGCAATATGAAAAGAAAAAGAAATAGGGATGATAAATAGTGGGATAAAAGACACAAGAAGTTTTATTTTTATTATTTTTAAAGACCTTATTTGTTTACGAGAGAGAGAGAGAGAGAGAGAGAGAGAATGGCAGAGACACAGGCAGAGGAAGAAGCAGGCTCCATGCAGGGAGCCTGACATGGGATTGGATCCCGGGTCTCCAGGATCAGGCTCTGAGCTGAAGGCGGCGCTAAACCGCTGAGCCACCCAGGCTGCCCCACACAAGCAGTTTTAAATATAGATCACTTTCCCAAAAAAGTCATAATTTCAGAACTAATAAAAGGCTCTAGCAAGTTTGCAAGATGCAAGATCAGCATAGAAAAATCAGTTTCCCAAACTCTAGGATTAACTCACTAGAATGTAATGAAAAGTAAATAACAAGTGAAAACCATACATAAAAAAGCTCTACGTTTATGAATTAAGCTGCATGTGAGGGTTTTATCTAGTCATTCTGCTCAAAGTTCAGTTCAAATTCTTTTGCACAAAAGCAGGACAGCTAGACTAGTGAACTGTGTGGAGACCTTGGAAAAATAAAAAAATAAATAAATAAAAAAAAGCCAAACCAGTTTCCAATAGGCTATATCACAAATCCAACATCTGATGTCAGATAATTCATTTATTTTCACTTTGTATTTCTGCATTTTAAAATACTAATGCATTTTTCTTCATTTTTCTTAGAGTAATGCTTATAGTCAAAAACTTTATGGTAAAAGAATTGAGTTTTCTTGTGGAAAAAAATGATTCAGGGGGATTTAGGATTGAAGTGGTTCTCTGAAAACTCATATAGGTATTTTTATAATGATAAACGAAGCAAATATTTAAAATAAAAGAATCAATGGCATTTCACAGATTTAAAGTTCAATTGTAAATTGAACATAACTCATCCTTTGCTTCAGATTTAAAAAATACTTCCACTCACACAATTTTAAAAAGAGCTTATGAATTATTTTTCTCCTTTTGTTTCAGCTAATAGACATATTAAGAGGCATTTTATTTTTTATTTATAAAGCTCTATCTAAATGTTTAGTATCTTTGTGGATTATTTTTTTTATTTTTTTAAATTTTATTTAAGATGTTATTTTTAAAGTAATCTCTACAGCCAATGTGGGGCTTGAACTCACAACCCAAGACCAAGAGTCACATCCTCTACTGACTGAGCCAGCCAGGTGCCCCACAGTCTTTGTGGTTTTATGATTTGGTAATGATCCCCTCCTTATTCTGAATCCTACTTTTGTACCATAGCAAAAAAAGAAAAATCAAGATTTTTTATTTATTTATCTGAGAGAGAGAGAGAGAGCACAAGTGAGATGGAGAGAGAGGCAGAAAGAGGAGGAGAAGCAGACTCCCCACTGAGCACGGAGCCTGACACAGGGCTCCAACCCAAGACCCTGGGATTATGACCTGAGCTGAAGGCAGATGCTTAACCAACTGAACCACCCAGGCACCCCCCGCCCAAAGCAAAAATTTTAGGCAATCTTTACATAAGCACCTCAGCATGCCAGAGCTGAGTAAGTAGCTTTCAAAAAGTTCCTTCTCCTGCCATGTTCCACTTCCAGCTCCACATCTAGGCTACACAGACTTAGATTTATTAGGATACTTTTATCCTGAATAGTTTTAGCACATGATAAACCATTTGCAGCTTTGTGGATAAATGAGCAAATGTTTAAATGATTTGATTCTGAAATTACTGATGCTGACACATGTAACAGACACATATGGTTGTATGGCTGTGTGTTTGGTTTCAGTAATCCTATTTATTTTTCTCTACTTCCCCTCTCTCATGGCTACAAGTGCATTTTAACTTTGCTATCTGCTTTACCTCCCCTCTCTGTTCCCTGAAATTTTCCTTTCTCTTATATTGTCCTCAACAGATGTGATCCAACATCCATGTATCCATGAGCCAAAAGTGAGAGAGTTGAAGACTGAAAGGGTGAAAGCAAGAGTTCAGAGAAAGGTGTGATCAGTAAGGATGGAGTTCTAGGGGCAATGTCAAAGGTGGAGATGAGTCTTGGAAAAGAAGTAGAATTTCTAAGGCTGAGAGAAAGTACCATTTCAGGAAGAAGAAATAACTTGAACCAAGGCAGTAAGAATCAAGCAACAAAAAGTAAACAAGATGTAGTAGAGACGTTGATTTTGTGAATAGACTCATTTGGCTGGAACAGGCACCATAACCCGGTGAACAGTGAAATTTATAAAATGGAAAAGCATTAGTACCCACAACGACCACCACCACCACTATAGCATCATAATCATCATCATCATCATCACCATCATCATCCTTCCTAATCACTACTGCAACTGATTAAATGTATCAGTTTAATCAGTATATTATAATATATCAGGTACTATGCTCAAATTGATTTCTGGATAGCTAGAGATAGTCTCTCAATCTCTCTCTCTCTCTCTCTCTCTCCTCCCCTCATTTAATCCCTACAATTACCCTGTGAGGTAGGTAATATTATACTCTCATTTTACACATGAGGAAATTGAAAATCAGATTAATTGACTATCTCAAAGTCACATAGGAAATAAGTGGGAGAGCTGGGGTGAAGTAGTGGCAGATGAGGTACTGAGAGAAGAATGGAAATTCAGTTGTGTATGGGCTTCCGTGTCTACTTTTCTCCTGGGTGGAGTGAACCGATGTCAGAAATTTTCAAGCAGGAGATGGTAACATAATTAACTTTTATTATTTTAGAAAGGTAATTAATGGAACTACTGAGGGTGGTTGAAGATGGAAGAGACAGGAGATATATCTGCCAGCTGGGAGGTTCTAATAATAAGAAGGAAATGTCAAACTAAGAAATTATTGTGGGCAGCCCGGGTGGCTCAGCGGTTTAGCGCTGCCTTCAGTCCAGGGAATCGAGTCCTATGTCAGGCTCCCTGCGTGGAGCCTGCTTCTCCCTCTGCCTGTGCCTCTGCCTCTTTCTCTCTCTGTGTGTCTCTCATAAGTAAATAAATAAAATCTTAAAAAAAAAAGAAATTGTTGTGCATACATGCGTTTTGTGTATCTGTTTTATTATCACCACATACACTCCACCTAGAAAATGGGTCAAGATCATTGCACTTCTGGCCAGACACAGAATGCATTTGTAGTCACAATATGCAATTATAAAAACCTAGTGTGAGATGTACTCTGGGTTAGAAATTACATGTTTATATTATCACATAACCTAGATTTTACTCTAAAAGGAAAAGCTTCATCCACCTTGAAAACCTTTTGACTGGCTGGAAGTGAGTTTCTTCCTTGTCTTTTTTACTATTTTCTTTTCATCTGACAATCACTTTTCAAGTAACAAAACATTTTTCTTGGCTATATATATATATATATATATATATATATATATATATATAAAATAGATTTTATTTATCATGAGGACACACACACACAGAGAGAGAGAGAGAGAGAGGCAGAGACACAGGCAGAGGGAGAAGCAGGCTCCAGTCAGGGAGCCTGATGTGTGACTCGATCCAGGGACTCCAGGACCATGTCCTGGGCGGAAGGCAGGCGCTAAACTGCTGAGCCACCCAGGGAGCCCCATATACATTTGTATATCAAGCTTCTGAGGCCTTATGTTACACAGAACTTTTCTTCAGAGTGTCAAGGAAAACATTCTCTTACTGCAGAGAGAAGCAAAACTTCATCACTCTGTGCTGAGCCAACAGAGGGTTTTTGATTGAGGCAGCTAGACTTCCAGCCTCTGAATACAAGTAATTTCTGTATTTGAAATGGTCTTTGTCTTTATATGAATCCAACATTTGATACGTGCATTAGTGTTCCTGTTAATGTTCTTTGATGATGACAGAGTTTTCATCTTATACAATACATCCAATTCCTTTCATAAGTCAAATATACCAGAAGACCTCCATGGTCTTAGAGAGAATGCTAATCTCCAGTTTCTAATTTTATACTTTTGGGGAAAAAAATCCCTGGGAATATATTGCCATCATTAAATATTATTATGGGATTCAGGTAATGTCTTTTCTACAAGAGGTAGTTTTCATGTAGGGGAGAAAAATCGGTCTTGGTTTTAGAAAACTTACATTCACCTCTGGCTCTTCCACTTATTAGCTGGTAAATTTGGTGCTATTGACCTCCTCATTCCCACCCATTCTCAACCCCCACAAATTCATATGTTGAACTAATGCCACGTGTGATGGTATTAGGAGGTTTGGCCTTTGGTAGGTCATTACATCCTGAAGGTGGAGCGCTCATGAATGAAATTAATGTTCTTATTTAAAAAAAAAAAAAAGGCTCAGGAGAGCTTCCTAGCCCCTTCTGTCATATGAGGATCACATAAGAAGTCTGCAACCTGGAAGCGGGCCCCCACCCAAGCACACTGGCACCCTGACCTCAGACTTCTAGCTCCCAGAACTGTGAAAAACTGCTGTTTATAAGTCACTCAGTCTATGGTGTTTTGTTATAGCAGCCTGAATGGACTAAGATACTTGGACAAGCCATATAATCTCTCATTTTCAGTAGAAGAATGCTTGCTTACACATCTCACGGGATTATGAGTATCAGCGGAGATAATGTGTGTAAACACACATTAAAACTAGTAGAAGTTCTACTCAAGTACAATTCAACAAATTCCACAGCCAGTTTACCTTGGTGAATAAACACTTTCATTTTACCCCGATAAAATTTCCTAGTGAAACACTTGAATCTTACAAATGCTTAAGGAGGGATAGGTTATAAAATAATGTATTAACCCAAGTGGAAAACCAGTATGTAGCATTCCTCTACTTGTGCCATATCATACTGATATGGTGGAGGCAGAGTTAATTTCTCAGTTTGCACTTCCTTATCAATCTCCTTTACCAGTGCATTTATTTGTTTTCTATTGCTGCATAACCAAATTACCATGAACTCAGCAGCTTAAAACAACATACAATAATTACATGGTTTTTGTGGGGCAGGAATCAGGGCACTCTAGCTGGACACTTTGTTCAAGATTACAAGGTTGTAATTGAGGTGATTGACTGTGTTCTCAACTAGGCTCAACTAGGGAAGACTCTGCTTTCAGGCTCTCTCCTGATGTTGGCACATTTTATTTCCTGTAATTGTATGATAGAGCTACAGCTTTTTTGGTGGCTGTTGGCTAGAGGCCGCTCTTAGGTTTTAGAAGCTGAATGCAGTTTCTAGAGCCCAGCCACAATTTCTTGCCAGTTAGGCTTCTCCAAGGTGGCTACTTGCAAAGGCTAGTTACTTTACTAAGTCTTCAAGGAGAGGTTTTAGTTTCAATATGCGAAGATGAAGTTCTGCATATCCACTGTTAAAGGTATGATGGTCCAAGGCTATGCAGTAAAATAGCACTGTAGTGAGAATTTTCAAGATGAAGAGAGTAGAAAATACAACATCTGTATCTAAAACAATTTATCAATTTAAAATCCAATATAACAAATGAATAGTTACTCCTGAGAAGCTGCATTAATGGCCTGGAAGATCAGGTTTAAAAATATATCCTGCAAAAAACACCAAAATACAAAACAAAACAAAACCCAAAGCCAAAAAACCACACACAACAAAAAAAACACAACTGAAAAGATAACCTTGAAAGATAGATACAACATACTAAAATGTAAATAATAAAAATTCTGGGAGCATAAAATAGATCAGATATAATAAAAGTAATGATTAATGATATAGTAGAAAATTCAACCTTGGGCACTAGCTTGATTAGATGCATCAAGGGACACTCCCCCTCTCACTCACACACACATACATAGTACACACATTTCACACACACAAAAATAACATAAATAGAAACAACTTTTTCAGGTATTGGTTATATCACAATAGGTAAGGGAGCCATAAAAAAAGACTAAATTAGTTCCCAAATGCTAGAAAGCTAGGACTAAAGAAGCATTGAATATCTGGAAGACTGATTGCTTGTTTGCAGTTGCTCAAAGTAGCACTGCCATTGGTATTCTATATCATTAATCAACAGCAAGGCAGTCCCATTCATGGACAAAGATTCTGAGGAGCTAAAGCTGACCAAAATGATTTAAATCTGGCTACCAGAAGAAGTAGAAGTGAACTTTCTGAATAAGAGCTACCCCAGTTGAGGCCCCTCAAACTCCAGAAATTAAAATTAAGCAATAAACTCACAATCAAGATGATGATCATGAAAACACTCCAAGCCAAGAACAATGCATGACATTCAGCAGAAACAACTGATTTAGATCCTCAAGTACTACAAATATTGGAAATGTCAAATAAATACATAAAAAACAAATACTTGAAGTGTTAAAAAATTAAAGATGCTATGATGAAAAGGAAAAAGATGCAACAAGAGACCACTGGGAACAGTGACATATGCTTTTAAACAGTGCACAATTATAAACCACACATAGAAAAGAAGATATTAAGAAAAGAAAATAATTTTAAAATTAAAAAAAATTTTTAAGTCTTTTTTTAAGTAAGCTCTATGCCCAACATGGGGCTCAAGCTCATGACCCCAAGATCAAGGGTCATATGCCCTACTGACTGAGCCAGCCAGGAACACCCAAAATAGGAATTGTTAGAAATGAAAAAAAAAGTTAAAGTAAATAATTCACTTTTTTTTTAATAATTTACTTTTTTAAAAAGGATTTATTTATTTATTTATTTATTTATTTATTTATTTATTTATTTATTTTAGAGAGAGCAAGAAAGGGACAGAGAGGGAGGAGAGAGAGAGAATCTCAAGCAGATTCCTCACTGGCATGGAGCCTGACATGGGGCTCGATCTCAGGACCCTAAGATCATGATCTAGGCTGAAACCAAGAGTTAGATGCTTAACCGACTAAGCCACCCAGGTGCCCCAAAATAAATAATCCAAAATTGGATTACATAACAGATAAGAAATAACTGAAACAGGAAAGCATGAGGGGAAAATTATTATTTCTAAAGAAACTGCATGGGTTGCAACATAGAGAAACAGAGAAATGGAAAATATGCAATAGATGTTCAAGAATATGAATGACAGAATAAGAAAAACTAGCATACTTCTTATTGGATACACAAAGGAAATGTTTAGAAAGTCAGGGACAGGCACTGTTTTAAGAGAGAATAGCTATGACTTTTTTAGAACTGATGAAAAAAATAAACCCAGAAATCCAGCAAACACAAAATAGTTCCCACTAATGGACAGACTAAAAGAAGAGAATTTCTATATAGACCAGGGTGAAACAAAACCAGCAACAACAAAAACAGATAAAAGTCAGAAAGAAAGCTTACTTGCACATAAGGAAATGGCAGTAAGATTGACAACCACCTTCTCAACAGTAGTTATGAAAGCTAGAAGACAATGGGATGACATTTTTTAAAGGATGAAAAACAAAAAAAACAAAGACTATGAACCTAGAATTAGTTGAAAAATTACCTTCAAGAATGAGGGTGGATATAAAAATCTATATGGAGAAAACCGGAATTTATAACAGAACTTACAACAAGGAAGTTAGAGAGAATCTACTTCAAGAGATGGAAAATGATGGCAGAAATACATTCCAAAATGCACCAAGAAATGATAAGCAGATAAGACAAAAAATACTAATCCAAGTACTTATGTTTCAAGAATAAATATTATAAATAATATTTATAATATATATAAGGACTTTTTAAAAAGAATTTATTCATGAGAGGCACACACACACACACAGAGAAAGAGAGAGAGAGAGAGAGAGAGAGAGAGAGAGAAAGAGGCAGAGACACAGGCAAAGGGAGAAGCAAGCTCCATGCAGGGAGCCTGATGTGGGATTTGATCCCTGGTCTCCAGGATCAGGCCCCGGGCTGAAGGTGGTGCTAAACCACTGAGCCGCTTGGGCTGCCCTATAAGGACTTTTATAAAGAAGAGAAACTATGAAACAAAAAATAGCACACATATTGGGAAGGGATGATCAAATTAAAATTATTTTATTCCTTGTGTTTTCAGGAGAAGATTATGATATTGTTTAATTTTAGACTCTGTTAAGCTAAATGTATATAATAAAATTTCAAGGGTCATGAGTAAAGGAAAATTTTAAAATATGTAAAATTATAAACCAGTAGAGTGAAAATTGAATACAAATCTAAAGAAAAAAAAATCCAAATCATTTTTTTAAGTAAGAAAGTAGGAACAAATAGCACACAAAAAGTAAGACAATTCTCATCAGTCTTTAGACCGAGAAGAACTAGAAAATATGAACAAAATAAAGAAAATCTGCTTGAAGTTTTCAGAGTTAAGGAACAGGAAATAATTATAAGGAAAATAACTGGGATAAGAAGTGACTACTTCTGAGAAGTCACTATATTTTCCATTTAGAAGTCGTGTAACCATTGAGAAGTAGTGGATGTGAAACTGAGGGTCTTAGCATTATTTTTGGTAGCTTTTTGGAACTAGAAAGATAAAAATGGGAGCCCATGGTTCAGTGAAGTCCATGGGGAGGAGTTTGGAAAACCAAAACAACAACAAACTGAACAATCAAGACAGATATACAGAGATGAAGCTAATGAAGCAATTGGATATTAGATTTTAACACAGTTATCCTTAATCTGACAAAGGAAATAAAATATGAAATTGAGAATTTCATCAGAGAACAAAAACACTAGAAAAATAAATGGAAATTGTTGAAATGAAAAATATAGTAATCAAAATTAAGAACTTGTAGATGAGTTTAATGATAAATTCAATTCAACTAAAATCAGTGAACAGGAAGTTAGGGAAAAAATAGCCAGAATGAAACAAGAAAAAAAAAGAAAAGAAAATACAGAATATATCATAGGGAATAGAGTAAAATAAAATTTCAACAGTGTGTTGGCGGTGGAAGGGAGAAAAGATAGGGAAAGAGGTAGAAACAATATTTAAAGAGAGAGTGGGTGAGATTTTTGTCAAATTGATTAGATGAGTCAGATGTTCAAAAAGTCATCTATGCCCCACAAGGATAAAATTTAAAAGAAACTCAATTGCAGATACATCATACTGAAACTGTTGAAAGTATAAAACCGGGTGACTGGGTGACGGGCACTGAGGGGGGCACTTGATGGGATGAGCACTGGGTGATATGCTATATGTTGGCAAGTTGAACTCCAATAAAAAAAAATAGAAAATATAAAACCAAGAGAAAATATTGAAAACAGTCAAAGAAAAATATGATCTTTAGAGGAGGAATAATTACACAGACAGACTGATTTATCAACCTATATAATAGAAGTCAAAAGTTAATGGAATTTTATTTCACAGTTGAAAAAGAATATAACTGCCTTTCTAGAGTGTTCTATAAATGAAAACCATTTTTAATGATGGACTATGTATTTATGTACTCAAATAAGCCAAAAGTGGAAAAAAATTATCACCAATAGGCCCACAGTGAAGGAAAAACAAATATTCCTCTCAAACATAAGTTTATGATTCCAGACAGAAACTCAATGATGTAGGAGACAATGAAGAACAATGAACAAGGGATATATATGAGTAAAACTGAATTAATATGGAATGTGTAAAACAGAAGTAATATTTTGTGACATGTAAATTTTGCAGAATTAAATACATGGCAAAGTTGGCAAATCAATTTGAGTAGTTAATGGAGTTAAGAGTTCTAAAGTCATTATAAAAGAAGAGGGTATTATATAAAAAGAGTAAAATTAGCTACTTATTTTAGACTTTAACAGGTCAAGAATGTAGTTGTAATCTCTAGGGCAGAGGGAATATACAGTTAGTACACTAATAGAAGCAAATATGGAATAGTAACAAAACAATCAAACTTGGGGCATGTAGATGGCTTAGTTGGTTAAGCATCTGGCTCTTGATTTTGGCTCAGGTCATGATCGTACAGTAGTGAGACTGAGAGCAATGTGAGGCTCAGCGCTGAACATGGAGACTGCTTGAGATTCTCTCTCTCCCACTCCCTCTCCCACTGCCCCTCCTCCTTGCTCACACACATGCATGAACACACTCTCTAAAAAATTTGTTTAAAAAATCAAATTAAAACAAGTCAAAGAAGTTGAGACATTAATGTGTTGAGTGATGTAAGTAATGGAAGAATAGTAAGAAGACAGGCCCCAACCTGAATGTACTAGTGATAACATTAAACATAAGTAGACTAAATGTACCTTAAAAGACAGACTGTCTGGTTGGATTAAAACACACACACACACACATGCACACAATCTGTATGCTTAAGAAAGATTAAAGTTAAAAAGGTGGATAAAAATTATTAAACTATTAAACTATCAAACTATTAAACAGAAGAAAGCTGGTATAGCTATATTTTAACAGAAAAAAAATTGTTAAGCAATTTAAGAATACCTAAATAAGTGGAAGGACACACAATCTTTATGGATTTTATGACTCAATTTTGTATAAATGTAAAACTCCCACTATGTAGTCCCAATTAAAAAAAAAAACCAACAGATTCTGTATTTAAGTGTGGAGTATAAAAAAAATGACTCTAGAATTTACATGGAGATGCCAAGATCTAAATAGTCAAGATACTCTTAAAGGATAAGAATGAATTCAAAAGGCTTGTGTTACCAAATACCAAGGCTTATTATAAAACTTCAAAAATTAAGTGTGGTATTATTGCAAATATAGCTAAATAGAGCAGTGAAAAATATAACAGAGTCCAGAAACAGATCTGCACGGTCATAAGACCATGGAATAATGGAGAAAAGATGGTCTTTTCACTAAGTAGTGCTAGGTTAATTGGATATATATATAAGGAAAAAAATGAAATGACCCCTCTCTCACATGATACAACAAATAAATTCCAGATGGTTTTACATCTAAATATGAAAAACAAAACAACTCAGCTTCTAGAAGATAATATAAAAGAATTTATTCATGGCCATGTAATAGAAAACATTTTCATAAACAGGACATGAAATAGTCTTAAAATAATGGAACATCTGGGGAAACTATTTCTTTAAAAATTAAGAATGTCTCTATCAGAATTTGTCTTCGAAAGGCAGAATTCTAAAAACCCCCAAGATTTAGTGTCTCAATTTCTGGAGCCTGTGAATGTGATGAATATCACTGCCCTGGTTGTGCTATTATACATGGCATAGTTGGTTTTTTAAAAGGGAGATTGCCCAGATGAGTCTCATGTAATCATATGAGCCCATAAAAGCAGAGAAATTTCTACAGCTGATGGCAGAAGAGGAGGGCAGAAGTCAGAGGGAATTAAGGCATGAGAAGGTCTCCCTGTACTATTGCTGCCTTTGAACTTGGAGGTAACTATCTGAGAAGGAATTTGGGTGAGTTTTAGAAACAGAGAGTAGACACTAGCTGATAGGCACTAAGGAAAAGGGGACCTCAGATCCACAGCCTCAAAAAGCTGAACTCTACCAACAATCTGAATGAGGTTGGAAGCAGATTCTTCCACCCAAACTTTGGATACAGTCCAACCTGTTCAACACCTGGATTTCAGCATGTGAGACCTTGAGTAGAGAGTCCTACCAAGCCCTCCCAGACTTCTGACCTACAGAATGGTAAGATAGTAAATGAGTGGGTTTTTTTTTAAGATTTTATTTATTTATTCACGATAGACATATATATAGAGAGAGGCAGAGACCCAGGCAGAGGGAGAAGCAGGCTCCATGCAGGGAGCCTGACGCGGGACTCCATCCCGGGACTTCAGGATCTCGCCCTGGGCCAAAGGCAGGTGCTAAACTGCTGAGCCACCCAGAGATCCCCCAGTGAGTGCTGTTTTAAGATGCCATGCAGCATATTGTTATACAATAGGCCAAACTAATCAATATTATGGTTAGAAGTAAGAATAGTAGTGACTTCATGGAGAAGATAGGAACCAATGGTTGATAAGCATGACCGAGATTTCTGGAGTTTTCTTTTCTTTTCCTTTTCCTTGATTTTTGTGCCAATTCTACAAGTGTTTACTTTGAGATTAAATCACTAAGCTATAGATTTTGTTTTGTGTTGTGCAATCTTTGTATGTGAACATTTCACAGTAAAAATTAAAATAAAGAAAAATGTAGTAAAAAATAAGGGACAGTAGGAATTAAAAAGAAATATGACAGAAACTAGTTGAAATATATCAATAATCACAAAAACCATGGGTGGACTAAACTCACCTAAAACACAGAGATTGGGAGGTTAATGAAGAAAAAACATCAAACTCCATGCTACTTGGAAGAGCCACAAACAAAACATAAGAACACAGAAAGGTATAGAGTAATAAAAGTCATAAATAGCCACATATTTCTCACAATTATTGACAAATCAATAAAATATTTTAAATTTGAACAACACGAATTGCATGTTTGAACTAATGGACATAAAGAGAACTCCGCATCCAACAACAAGAAAATGTACATTCTCCACAAGTACCCATGATTTATTTTCAGAAACAGACCATGTACTACTCCATAAGTCAATTTTGAAAAAATTTCAAAGACTCAGATTAAGAAAGCCTACATTCTCTGACCACAAATGCAATTAACTTAATATTTCTGCTCATGGTTATGTGTACAGTAGAGGCTCTTATGGTTCAGGAGATGTGAGTAAGAATGTCTTAGCAGTACAAACAAAATGAGCATAACCCAGAAGTCTATCAATAGGCAAACGATTAAAAATATTATAAATTATTGTCGTTAAGGAATATTAATTGGCAGTGAAGGTGCATAAACTAGAGGTGCACACAACATGAATGAATCCTAGCAATAAAAAGTCATGTTGAGTGAAAAAAGCAAGATGCCAAAGATGACATATAATTATATATGTACATATAACTTTTTAAAAAACAGATGGTAGACAAAAAATAAACAAAGATATAGTAGATTTGAAAAATAATCGCCCAGCTTGATAGTATAGCATTTTGTTATGTACAAATGGAGAATGATACATGGTTTTCTTATGCCCATAACACATTTTAATCATGTACTTGATTTCAAACAAACCTTTATCATATTCCAAAGTGTGAAGTTTTATAAGTCAAAACCCATAAAACAAGAAAACTTTAAGTAAGTATAAAAAGATGACTTTATTAACCCATCAAAAAGAACATGGATATTAACAATTGCAATTCTAAATAATGCCCATATTAGAGGGAAAAAAGTAAGGTCAACAACATACAAAATCAATAAAAATAAAACACTTTTATTTCTACCTAGGATTTATAGCTAAATTTTTTTTTGGAAAAAAATTCAGAGTCTTCCTCTGTGAGATTTCTGTTCATGTCTTTTGCCCATTTCATAATTGGATTGTTTGTTTCTTTGCTGTTGAGTTTAAGAAGTTCTTTATAGATCTTGGAAACTAGCCCTTTATCTGATATGTCATTTGCAAATATCTTCTCCCATTCTGTAGGTTGTCTTTTAGTTTTGTTGACTGTTTCTTTTGCTGTGCAAAAGCTTCTTATCTTGATGAAGTCCCAATAGTTCATTTTTGCTTTTGTTTCTTTTGCCTTCGTGGATGTATCTTGCAAGAAGTTACTGTGGCCAAGTTCAAAAAGGGTGTTGCCTGTGTTCTTCTCTAGGATTTTGATGGAATCTTGTCTCACATTTAGATCTTTCATCCATTTTGAGTTTATCTTTGTGTATGGTGAAAGAGAGTGGTCTAGTTTCATTCTTCTGCATGTGGCTGTCCAATTTTCTCAGCACCATTTATTGAAGCGACTGCCTTTCTTCCAGTGGATAGTCTTTCCTCTTTTATCGAATATTAGTTGACCATAAAGTTGAGGGTCCACTTCTGGGTTCTCTATTCTGTTCCATTGATCTATGTGTCTGTTTTTGTGCCAGTACCACACTGTGGTTTATGTATACAATGGAAT
Organism: Canis lupus baileyi; assembly: GCF_048164855.1. Taxonomy (NCBI): domain Eukaryota; kingdom Metazoa; phylum Chordata; class Mammalia; order Carnivora; family Canidae; genus Canis; species Canis lupus. Next base: position 52,502,856 of record NC_132840.1, read on the forward strand.
ATTACTCAGCCATTAGAAACGACAAATACCCACCATTTGCTTCAACGTGGATGGAACTGGAGGGTATTATACTGAGTGAAATAAGTCAATCGGAGAAGGACAAACATTATATGGTCTCATTCATTTGGGGAATATAAATAATAGTGAAAGGGAATAGAGGGGAAGGGAGAAGAAATGGGTAGGAAATATCAGAAAGGGAGACAGAACATGAAGACTCCTAACTCTGGGAAACGAACTAGGGGTGGTGGAAGGGGAGGAGGGCGGGGGGGTTGGGGTGACTGGGTGGCGGGCACTGAGGGGGGCACTTGACAGGATGACCACTGGGTATTATTCTGTGTGTTGGCAAATTGAACACCAATAAAAAATAAATTTATTATTTAAAAAAATTCAGAGTCTTATCAAGTTTCTGTTATTTATAAATTGAAATTAAATTAACTAGTATAATACTGTAAGGAAAAATCAAAAGAAAAATCAATGGATTGAAATTGGAAGGAATCCTGAATAGTCAAAATAAATTTGAAAAAAAACCAACAACCTCAGAGAGCTTATACATTTGGACTTCAAATTTACTACAAAGCTACAGTCATCAAATAGTGTGGAGCTGACATAAGGAAAGACATATAGGGGCACTTGGGTGGCTCAGTGGTTGAGCATCTGCTTTTGGCTCAGGTCGTGATCCCAGGGTCCTGGGATCGTGTCTTGCAGGCTCCTGGTAGGGAGCCTGTTTCTCCCTCTGCCTACCTCTGTGTGTCTCTCATGAATAAATACATGAAATCTTAAAAAAAGAAAAAAAGACTTATAGACTAGGAGACAGAATTGAATGCCCAGAAATAAACCCATATATCTACTGTCAACTGATATCCCACAAGGCTGCCAAGACCATTGAGTGAGAAAAGAACAGTCTCCTCAAGAAACACTTCTGTGGCACCTGAATGTTACATGTGAAAGAATGAATTTGTACCCTTACACTGTATACAACAACTAACTCAAAATGATTCAAAGACCTACATGTAAGAGTTAAAATTATAAAACTCCTGGAGGAAAACAGAGGTAAGTTTTCATGATCTTGGATTTGGTAACAGATTCTTAGAATGTCAAAAGCATGAAAAACAAAAGAAAACATGGATATACCAAATCTCACCAACATTAAACAAATCTGTTCATCAAAGACCATTTTATCAAGGAAGTGAAAAGATGACCCACAGAATGAGAGAGAATACTCTCAATTTATATATCTGATAAAGAATTTGCATCTAGACTATATAAAGAATTCTTACAAATGTGTAATAAGACAAATAATCCAATTTTAAATGGACAAGAGAATGGAATACACATTTAAAAAAAAGATTTATAGATAGTCAACAAGCACATGAAAAGATCATTAGTCATCATGGAAATGCAGACTAAAACAATGGGATATATTCCACTTTCATTAAGATAGCTGGTTTCAGAAAGTTATACGACAGTAAGTGTTGGAGAGACTGTGGAGAAATCTCAATCTTAATGGTGGTGGATGGGATTGTAAATGGTTTAGCCACGTTGGAAGACAGTCTGGCAGTTTCTCAAATGGTTCAATATATGACCTACAAATTCTACTTCTTGGATTTGGCCCCAGAGGACTGACAGCATATGTCCACGTGAAAACTTGTACAAGAAAGTTATTAGCAGCCTTAATCATAATAGCCAAAAGAGAACCACAATCCAAATGTTCATTAACTGATGAATGGATAAATAAATACTGTATATTCGTTGTTCACAAAGAGACAACAGGCCCCAAGTAGAGTCACTTGTGCTAAGCCCACATCACTAAACAAGACTTAATATCTAGCCTAATGGCAGTTTCTGCCTCTCCCAGCAACGTAATCCTAATCAGCCAGTCTGGAACTTCATGGTCCCACTAGTGAAGTCAGCTCCTGATAGAGCCCTGCTGTCTCCTAAAAGAAGATGGCCTTAATTGAAGCAATCTACTCTTTGTTAGTAACTTCCTTGTTCTGGCACCTTCTGCCTACAGAACTCTTTCATTTCTTGGTCCTACAGAGCTCCTTTTTGTTTGCTAGATAGGATGCTGCCAGCTCATGAATTGCTGAAGAAAGCCAGTAGGATCTTAAAAAAACAAAACAAAAATAGAATTCAACTGGGTAAACTGTAAACACCACACAACAGGATATCATTTGGCCATATAAAGCAACTAAGTATTGATACATGCTATAACATAAACAGACCTTGAAAACGTTTTGCAAAGTGAAAGAAATCAGTTCACAAAAGACCACATATTAGGATTCCATCCGTATTAAATGTACAGAATGGGCAAATCCATAGAGATGGGAAGTAGACTGATGATTCTTTAAGAGTAGTGGGACATGGGGGTTTGGAAATTATAACTAAAGTGTGCGGGGTATCTTTTTTTAAAGATTTTATTTATTTATTTAAGAAAGAGAATGAGAGACAGAGCAGACAAGCTAGGGGGAGGGGCAGAGGGAAAGAGAGAAGCAGATTCCCTGTTGAGCAGGGAGCCTGAAGCAGGACTCAATCCCAGGACTCTGGGATCATAACTTGAACTGAAGGCAGGTGCTTAACTGACTGACTGAGCTGCCCAGGAGCTTGTATGTGAGATATCTTTGTAAGGGGATGAAGATGTTCTAAATCGGACTATGACGATGGTTGCACATCGTCAATATAGTGTGAATATACTATAAACCAGTGAATTATACACATCAAATGGATGAATTATATAGTTTGTGAATTATACCTCAATAAATCTGTTACCAAAAAAAAAAAAGAAAATCAAAATAACTTAAAGAAACTTGGAGAGGAAAATTAATAAAGACAAAACGAGTAACATATGGAAAAAGTCACATGACATTAAAAGTAAAACCAAAAGCCGGTTTTGCAGAGCCAACAATGTTAATAATTCTTGTCAGGTCTCATTCCTAATAAAGCTGCTAAGGAAAGTAGTAATAGAAAGCTCTTCAAGTTGATAATGAGTATTGACCTAAGGCCAGCATTATATATATAATATAAAATCATTATGTATAAAACCGTTCCAAGGAAAATCAGAAATAAGCAATGGCTACAGGAGGTTTTAGAGTTTCTATTTAATGGATTAGGTTAGGAGAGCCATGAGGACAGAGTACATATGGAAAATGAAAAGGCAGAGTCATCATTATTCACAAATGACCTAATTATATATGTTGAAGACACAAGACTGAGTTCGGAAGTCATAAGGGAATTTGGTAAGGTGGCTGGGGCTGGAGGTGAATCAGCAATGGGAGGGCTGAGAATGGGTTTGGAGAATGATAATCAGCCTTTTCATTGTGCATCTCTGTGAAGTCTGGTTTATCATAGTAAACACACATTGCATTTGTAGTTTGAAGGGAAAGCAGAAGACAGTTTTAAAAAAATAAGATAAAATGCCTCAATGCAGCAAAAACACTTCCAAGAAAATTAAGCATATTTGAATTTCACAAGGACTGGGGAATCAGATTGGCAGGAAATTGGAAGTAATTTCCAAACTGCCTAGCAGTTAATTCCAAATCATCTACTTCCAGCAGGTTCCTCTACTGTCAGGCTTATGTGGCTGGATTTGTACAGAGTTGATACGAGAATGGTAATTTTCCAACAAGAAAGGTTTTCCTGGGTCACTCTACCTTCTTGCCTCATCTACATAAAGGTGTCTCTTTCCTGGAAAGAGTGGCTCTGGAGTTAGGCCAAGAAATTCAGGCAGCGTAACTTTAAAAACCCCAAGGATATGAGCTACTCCATGAACTTGTCTTTCTGAATCTAAATGACTATGGACTGTGGTCTAGGCATGGCAACATTGTTTTGGCAAGCAAAAATTGGCTAAATGAAACAAGACAATCTACTGGATATTGAGGGATGATGTTTTAATTTAATTATTATTACAACATGTTTAATAATAATGACCATAATAGATACCATTTATTGATTAATCTGTATGTTTTCTTCTTTATGCATTTCTTATTATTACCCACCCACCCTGCCCCCATTTTGAATTTGAGGAAACTAAGCCTTAAAAAATGCATATAAGATACGCCTGGATGGCTCAGCGGTTGAGCGTCTGTCTTCGGCTCAGGTAATGACCCCAGGGTCCTGGGATTAAGTCCCACATTGGGTTCCCCCTCTGCTTCTCCCTCTGCCTATGTCTCTGCCTCTCTGTGCCTCTCATGAATAGATAAATAAAATCTTTTTTTAAAATGCAAATAATTGGCCTACAATCAGACAAGGTGGTGAAGCTGGCATTTCTACCAAGTGATAAACCACCTCCCATCTTTTGGGGGCCCACTGTGTTCCAACATATGAAGTGTTCAATAAAAATGGGGCTAAATGATGGAACACATGTTCTGCCTTCTCATCAAGATTCCAGTCTGGCCTGGGTCTGAAGGAGAGAATTAAGCTACTTTATTTCTTTCTCAACTCCCCTTCCACCTCTATGCATAATATGGAGAGCTAGAAAATGAAGAGAGGACCGGTATGAAGACCCTGGGAAACGAATCGAGTGCAGGGAAGTGTTAAAGGAGAAGAAATATTTGCAGAAGCCATCACAGGAAGGATCAGAAACCCAAGTAGCACATATAATGATTTGGGTGGTAAGTAACACTAACATTTATATTGCATTTGCCTTGCAGTACTTCTTCCCATATTTAGCACTTCTTTTCATTTTGTTTTTATTTAATTATTTGAGCATCTTCCAGTGTCTTAGATATGAATTTAATTCCACTGGGAGATCCTGGCTACTGGTAAGGATGTCCTGCACTGGATGAAGACCATGAAGAATGATGAGTCTGTTTCCCAGAGACATGTGGACAAAGGCCCAACCCCCAGTGTTTTTGTCATTTCCAGGAATCCCCAGGGTGCGGGGGGAGGGGGGAGGAAGTGGGGGAGGGCCTCTCCCTGCAGGGTCTCAGAGCTGGCTGTTCAAAGGATTGTACCGAATTCCAGCACTGGAAAGGAAACCACAAATATCATTACTGTACTCCTCAGTTAGATGCCCCTCAATCACCTTTTGATCCTGGGATCCTGACACTCTCTCTGCCTGCAGTCTGGCCAGAGCCCCAGCGTCTGGCCTTAGGAATATGCTACTCCTCCCCCAAGCCTTTGAATGACAACATTTCTGTTACAGTACTTTAGCACTCTAATAAATTCCTCAGTTGTGGTTAGCACACCAGACTATTTAGACATAGTCCACAAACTGTTTGGACTGCAGCACGCAGGCTTTGGCATTTGCATTTTCAGACTGGTTCAGATCGTTTTAGATGGCTGACAACATAATACATCTTCTGGAAGGTTTGCCAGGGGGGGCTCTCTAATTAAAATATCACCCCCAAAACAACCTGCACAGCCACGGATGATGTTCGTTCATTCGGTGGCCTTCAAGAAAGATTTTGTCACCGGAGGGGGAAGGGAAATGACTCACGGGCTATCTGGCAGCAAAGGCAAATTATTAGGAATTGCAGGCAATTGTAGTGTGCTCTGCTGATCCCAGGCCCTGGGAAGATACCACTAGTTGCAGGTTTGTTCTATTTGCCTTGGCAAGGAGGGTTAAGAGGATTTTAGAAGATGCTCCAAAAACTATCTGGGTCTGTCCTATGGTTACTGAGTACCTGAAATGAGACTAGTTAGGAATGAGGAATTTAATTTATCTTATATAAGGTTAATTAACTTAAATATAAAAAAATTACTTAATTCACTTCTTGGGAAGCTTTTAAATATACTTGAAATAACGGGTATGTGAATCTACTTTTTCAGCTGAAAATGGTAGCAAACATAAACAAAATACTTCTGATGAAATTTAGCCCTCAAATTGAGATATGTGGTAAACATCGTATACACCAGACTTGGAAGACTGAGTATTAAAGAAACAAAATATTTTGTCAAAAATTTTCTATATTAACTTCATGTTGAAATGACAATATTTTGGGTAAGTTGAGCTTTTTATTTTATTTATTTATTTACTTTAGTACATAATTAAAATGGATTTAATTTTTTTTAACTTTTAAATGTGGCTAATGGAAAAATTTAAGTAATATATGAGGCTCACATTACATTTCTGTGGAACTACACTGACCTGAACCAGGCTGCTCCTCCCACTGGCTTAAAAGGACAGTCACTGTTTTATAGCATCATTTCCGGAATCAGTTACCTATAGACGTCTTTAGATCCTATGAGCTACGTGCTCTAATACTCTCAACAACTTCAAGCCTGTTGTCTAAGTGATAAAAAGGAGTCCACATCAGACCAAACTATACTTAAGTTAGTTTAGTCATTCTACAAGTTCAGCTCTGAATTAGGTGCTTTTAGGAACTAGAGTAATTCCTGAGAGTCTGCATCTGCAGTCTTGCAAAGCAAAACATGACACACAACAGTGAGCAATGGAAAGTAGTGCAATGCAACACCAAAATCAGCTCTAGTGGGGTTACCTGATAAAAGCACAGGGAGCCCACTGAAATTAGAATTTCAGATAAACAACAAATAATTTCTTCAAATGATTATGTTCCATGCAAAAAAAAGGTGTCCGGTGTTCTTATTTGCTAACTCTGACAATCCTAAGCAGCAGAGGTCATAGACAATCAGAGAAATCCCTTCTATTGGAAGAACCCAGCCCAGTTCTACAAGGGTGCATGTGATAGAATGATCTACTTTTCATGGCCAACAAGCACATGAGAAAATGCTCCGCATCACTTGCCATCAGGGAAATACAAATCAAAACCACAATGAGATACCACCTCACACCAGTGAGAATGGGGGAAAATAACAAAGCAGGAAACCACAAATGTTGGAGAGGACGTGGAGAAAGGGTAACCCTTCTGCACTGTTGGTGGGAATGTGAACTGGTGCAGCCACTCTGGAAAACTGTGTGGAGGTTCCTCAAAGAGATAAAAATAGATCTGCCCTATGACCCAGCAATTGCACTGCTGGGGCTCTACCCCAAAGATACAGATGCAATGAAACGCCGGGACACCTGCACCCCGATGTTTATAGCAGCAATGTCCACAATAGCCAAACTGTGGAAGGAGCCTTGGTGTCCATTGAAAGATGAATGGATAAAGAAGATGTGGTCTATGTATACAATGGAATATTACTCAGCCATTAGAAACGACAAATACCCACCATTTGCTTCGATGTGGATGGAACTAGAGGGTATTATGCTGAGTGAAATAAGTGAATTGGAGAAGGACAAACATTATATGGTCTCATTCATTTGGGGAATATAAATAATAGTGAAAGGGAATAAAGGGGAAAGGAGAAAAAATGAGTGGGAAATATCAGAAAGGGAGACAGAACATGAAAGACCCCTAACTCTGGGAAACTAACTAGGGGGGGTGGAAGGGGAGGTGGGCGGGGGGTGGGGGTGACTGGGTGACAGGCACTGAGGTGGGCACTTCACGGGATGAGCACTGGGTGTTATTCTATATGTTGGCAAATTGAAAACCAGTAAAAAATAAATTTATATTAAAAAAAAAAGAATGGTCTACTTTCTTGAGTAAATAAACAGTGCACTTCTGGACATTACCTGAGCTCTGCTCAATCCCTGAGCAATTCAGAGATGAAAGGTAACAAGGGTAGCAGGACAGTTCACGTCTTTGCACTTATGACTTTTCTGTTAGTTCATAGGCCATCATGTGTAAAAGACAGGTTCCTTTCTATAGGAATGAGTTTTTGATAGCAGTCAGACTGTAGGATTTGGTGGGTCAACCCACAGGTACTCTTAAACCGCTACAAAACCTATTCCTTTTTTTTTTTTTAAGAATTTTTTATTTATTCATGAGAGACACAGAGACTGAGACAGAGACACAGGCAGAGGGAGAAGTGGGCTTCCTGTGGGGACCCTGATGTGGGACTCGATCCCAGGACGCCGGGATCATGCCATGAGCCGAAGACAGAAGTTCAACCACTGAGCCACCCAGGCGTCCTGCCACAGAACCTATTTTAAAACAAAAATTGCCATACTAGGTGAAAGTGAGATGATATTTAAACAAATCACATTAAATTAACAACTCCTGGAAAGTACCATGGCCTGCTCCTCATGATGGCCAATAGCTCTAGGAATAGACAAAGGATTCTCTGTGGTGAAAATATCATGTTGGACAAGATATCATGTCCTACAAACTCACTTGGATTCTTCATGCCCCAACATCTTTCCCCATTTTAAGGTTGAACAAAGAAGGTGGGGAGAACATCTATGTCAAGTCAGAGTGGAGGTGGAGAAGCAACCTGCTCCATATTGATGGACACATTGAGTTCAAGAACCCTCACACAGCTCTCCAAGTGCCAACGGAAAGAGTAGATCCCAGGTACCCCCACTTATTGACATTTATCTAGTAGGGAACTTCATCCCTGGGCTCCCACTTAGGTTACTGGGACACATCAGCTCACACAATTTGCCTAAGGTCAGAAATGCTGCCTTGCCCTCACAGATGGGCCACCTTCCACCCTTTGAATTTGTCATATTCAAGATGCATCCATGCATTTCAAAGAAATGCCACAGAATCTTAAACTAAAATGATTTTAATTTAGACATTTATTAGGATATATTAAATGGTGGAGAGTAGGATCATGTTAAAACAAAAATCAAACAATTCCAGATAAAGCCACCCTATGTGCTTGATTTTCTGAGTCCTTCTAATTACTACTTTGGTGGCCCATTTTCACACCACGTGTCAGAGGAGGCTTTTGAATTTTTGCTCAGGAAATACCTATAATGACTATGCTGCAAGTCCAAAGGGATTCTGATACATTGTTAAAGATTTCAAAGCCAAAAAAAAAAAAAAAAAATTCAAGGCCATACTTTTCTTCACCCATTTACTCACATAAAAAAACATAAAATGGCATCTGTAGATATTTTAATATAATATGGAACAATTTTAAAAGATAAAATGTCTATAAATACGTAGGTAAATTTATATGAATATCGACCCTATAGTCAATAACAACATCTTGGTGAGTTTTAAAATATACAAAGAAAATGGAATGGAACCAATAGTGGGAGAAGCTACAATGGTATGTAAGTCAGATGATAAGTGTAGTTAAAGGGTTCTAGGATTTTTCCCTTGTCCAGGAAGAAGGTGAAAATACTCTTTAATATTAGATATTGATATATTACAAATAGGTAGAGTAGTCTCTAAGATAAGCACTACCTCTTATCTTTAAGGTAAGAGAAGAATTAAAATGGAATAATAAAAAGTAATCTGAAAAAAGGCAAGAAGAGAGAAAAATAGAACAGAGAACAAATAGAAAACATGTAGCAGCATGGTAGCTTAATTAAAATTTTTTTAATAGAAATATATTTGATATGTAGCATCATGTAAGTTTAAGGTATACCACATGTTGATTTGACTCGTTTCTATACTGCAGTATGATTGCCCTTGTAGTGTTGCCTAGCACCTCTACAGCATCACATAATCAACATTTCTTTCTTGTCATGTAAATAATTAAGATCTGGTCTCTCAGCAAGTCTGATACAATATTGTTGTCTGTAATCACTACACTGTGTGTTAGATCTCCAGAACTTCTTTATCTACTAGTTGCATGTTTGTACCCTTAAATAACATCTCTCATATTTCCCTACCCCCCTAACCCCTGGTAATCACTGGTTTACTGTTTTTAAGAGTTTGGCTATTTCAGATTCTACGTATAAGTGATATCATACAGTATTTTTTTTCTATCTGACTTATCTCATTTAGCATAATGTTTTATTTTTTGTATATTTTTTATTGGAGTATGATTTGCCAACATATAGTGTAACACCCAGTGCTCATCCCGTCAAGTGCCCCCCTCAGTGCCTGTCACCCAGTCACCCATCCCCTCACCTACCTCCCCTTCTACTACCCCTTGTTCCTTTCCCAGAGTTAGGAGTCTCTCATGTTCTGTCACCCTCTCTGATTTTTCCCACTCGTTTTCTCTCCTTTCCCCTTTATTCCCTTTCACTATTTCCATTCATCTTTCGATGGACACCAAGGCTCCTTCCACAGTTTGGCTATTGTGGACATTGCTGCTATAAACATCGGGGTGCAGGTGTCCCAGCGTTTCATTGCATCTGTATCTTTGGGGTAAATCCCCAGCAGTGCAATTGCTGGGTCGTAGGGCAGATCTATTTTTAACTCTTTGAGGAACATCCACACAGTTTTCCAGAGTGGCTGCACCAGTTCATATTCCCACCAACAGTGCAAGAGGGTTCCTCTTTCTCCACATCCTCTCCAACATTTGTTGTTTCCTGTCTTGTTAATTTTCCCCATTCTCACTGGTGTGAGGTAGGATCTCATTGTGGTTTTGATTTGTATTTCCCTGATGGCACGTGATGCGGGGCATTTTCTCATGTGCTTGTTGGCCATGTCTATGTCTTCCTCTGTGAGATTTCTGTTCATGTCTTTTGCCCATTTCATGATTGGATTGTTGTTTCTTTGCTGTTGAGTTTAAGAAGTTCTTTATAGATCTTGGATACTAGCCCTCTATCTGATACGTCATTTGCAAATATCTTCTCCCATTCTGTAGGTTGTCTTAGTTTTGTTGACTGTTTCTTTTGCTGTGCAGAAACTTTTTATCTTGATGAAGTCCCAATAGTTCATTTTTGCTTTTGTTTCCCTTGCCTTCTTAGATGTATCTTGCAAAAAGTTGCTGTGGCCAACTTCAAAAAGGGTGTTGCCTGTGTTCTCCTCTAGGACTTTGATGGATTCTTGTCTCGCATTTACATCTTTCATCCATTTTGAGCTTATCTTTGTGTATGGTGTAAGAGAATGGTCTAGTTTTATTCTTCTGCACGTGGCTGTCCAATTTTCCCAGCACCATTTATTGAAGAGATTGTCCTTTTTCCAGTGGATAGTCTTTCCTGCTTTGTTGAATATTAGTCCAATAGGATCCAATAGTACATTAAGAAAATTATTCACAATGACCAAGTGGGATTTATCCCTGGGATGCAAGGTTGGTTCAACATTCGTAAAACAATCAATGTGATAGATCATATCAACAAGAGAAAAAACAAGAACTATGTGATCCTCTAAATAGATGCAGAGAAAGCATTTGACAAAATACAGAACCCATTCCTGATCAAAACTCTTCAGAGTGTAGGGATAGAGGGAATATTCCTTGGCATCTTAAAAGCCATCTATGAAAAGCCCACAGCAAATTATCATTCTCACTGGGGAAACACTAAGAGCCTTTCCCATAAGATCAGGAACACAACAGGGATGTCCACTCTCACCACTGGTATTCAACATAGTACTAGAAGTTCTAGCCTCAGCAATCAGACAACAAAAAGAAATAAAAGGCATTCAAATTGGCAAAGAAGAAGTCAAACTCTCCCTCTTTGCAGAGGACATGATACTGTACATAGAAAACCCAAAAGACTCCACCCCAAGATTGCTAGAACTCATACAGAAATTCGGCAGTGTGGCAGGATACAAAATCAATGCCCAGAAATCAGTAGCATTTCCATACACTAACAATGAGACTGAAGAAAGAGAAATTAAGGAATCACTCCCATTTACAATTGCACCCAAACATAAGATACCTAGGAATAAACCTACCCAAAGAAGTAAAGGATCTATACCCTAAAAACTACAGAGCACTTCTGAAAGAAATTGAGGAAGACACAAAGAGATGGGAAAATATTTCATGCTAATCGATTGGAAGAATTAATACTGTGAAAATGTCAATGCTGGGCAGCCCCGGTGGCTCAGCGGTTTAGCGCCGCCTTCAGCCCAGGACGTGATCCTGGAGACCCAGGATCGAGTCCCACGTCGGGCTCCCTGCATGGAGCCTGCCTCTCCCTCTGCTTGTGCCTCTCTGTATCCCTCTCTATGTGTCTTTCATGATTAAATAAATAAAATCTTAAAAAAAAAAAAAAGGAAAATGTCAATGCTACCCAGGGCAATTTGCACATTCAATGCAATCCCTATCAAAATACTACGGACTTCAGAGAGTTGGAACAAATAATCTTAAGATTTGTGTGGAGTCAGAAAAGACCCCGAATAGCCAGGGGAATATTGAAAAAGAGAACCAGAGCCAGGGGTTTTCGGATTTCAAGTTGTACTACAAAGCTGTGATCATCAAGACGGTGTGGTAGTGGCACAAAAACAGACACATAGATCAATGGAACAGAAAAGAAAACCCAGAAATGGGCCCTCAACTCTATGGTCAGCATAATGTCTTCAGAATATATTCATGTTGGGAATCCTGGGGGGCTCAGTAGTTGAGCATCTGCCTTCTGCTCAGGGCGTGATCCTGGGGTCCTGGGATCAAGTCCCACATCGGGCTCCCTGCAAGGAGTCTGCTCCTCCCTCTGCCTGTGTCTCTGCCTCTCTCTGTGTTTCTCATGAATGAATAAATAAAATCTTTTTAAAAATGTATTCATGTTGTCATAAATGGCAGAATTTCTTTCCTTCTCACAGTTGATTCCACTGTGTGTATATATACCATGTATTCTTTATCCATTCATCTGCTGATAGGCATTTAAGTTGTTAAGGACAGGTACCTGGCTGTAATGAATAATGCTCCAATAAACAGAGGAGCGCATATATCTCTTCAATATCCTATTTTTATTTCCTTGAATATATACCTGGAAGTAGAACTGCTAGATCATGTGGTAGTTCTATTTTTAATTTTTTAAGGAACCTCCATACTGTTTTCAAGAGTACCTGATCCAATTTATATTTCCCCAACAGCACACAAAGGTTCCCTTTTCTCCACATCCTTTCCAACACTTGTTATCTTTTGTCTTCTTGATGATGGCAATTCTCAAGATATGAAATGGTATCTCCTTTTGGTTTTGATTTGCATTCCATGGGAATCAGTGATATTGAGCAGCAAGACGGAAGCTTCAAATTCCAATATACCAGTAGTCACATTAAATGTAAATGGACTAAATATTCAACTGAAAGTCAAAGATTGTCATACTAGGTTAAAGTGAGATGATAGTTAAACAAGTCACATTTGATGGGACTATGGAAAGAGTTAAAGTATGAGAATGGGAAAAGATGTGTCGTGCAACACATTAACCAAAAGAAAGCTGATGTAGGTATATTGATATCAGACATTTAAGGCAAAAAACTACTATTAGAGATAAAGGTACATAATCCATAATGATAAATATCTCAATTTACCATAATTATACAATTCTAAATGTCTATACATCTAATACAATAACCAAAACAAAAAAAATAAACATTGGCAAGAATGCAAGGAATAGGCCAATTCACAATCCCGTGGGAAAATAAACACACTTGTCTCACTGAGATAGAACAAGCAAGTCAAAAGTTAATAAGGATGTGAATGACATTCCCAGCAAACCCGACCTAAAGGACACTTTCATCCATTGACCAAATAGACACGTTTCATTTAAATGTTACTTCTCAGTTGTCCTATTTCTTACATAACTCTTATTAGATATGTTAGAGTTTTCCAATCAAGTTTCAATTTTTAAACTATTTTCTTTGTTTTTAAATGATTATGATACTGTAATCTAGAAGATTCTTTAGTATTCTAATTCAGTATTCAGTTGTGTCAAGTCTAGGATTTAACTTTGTCTATTGAATTTTAAACTTTGAAGTTTCTTTTCTTTTCTTTTCTTTTCTTTTTTTAATTTCTAGAACTTCCAGAAGAGACTTGGGGGAAAGAATACATCCACGCTAAAAAGCCACATCATAAAAATTTATGTGGACCAGAAACTGAACAGCACCAAGTAGTCAAATGTAGCCTCTCTGGCATCACCAACCTCCCTGAGAAAGTAGAGTGGGGACAGATGGCAATGTGGGATGCAAAGTGCAGAGAGCATCTGTAATAGCTTTCCAGAGCTTTCAGCGGACCCAGAGGAGAATGGGAAGGCACTGAAATTCACTGAATAAAAGGTGGTGGATATAAAGGAGTCTTATCACCAGGAGGAAGACAGGCTGTAGCAGAAAGAGGATGGGATAGACTGTGTAGCCGGAGGATGAGTGAAATCATAGGAACCTCATTAGACACACATGTGGAGAGATAGTCACTGATGAGGAAAAGACAGCATAGGGAATCCCAATGGATGCCATGCTTAGGACAGATGAAGGAGGTGGACTGAATGCTTCTCCACTCTACCCCCACATGGTGCTCTAGGTACAGTTCTCAACTTCAATAGTATCTAGGGAGGACAAGGGTGTGAAATCCCAGAGCTGAGTGATTTATCCTGAAATAGGTCTTCTGAGAATTGACTGAATTCTGTGTTTTTGTTTTTGTCAGCAGGATAGATGGGGCATTGTGATAGAAACTAAGCTAAATTGAAGGGGGAAGAATAAAGTTGTCTATTTGGTACATATCCAGTTGAGTTTCATGGATATACAATTTTATCTTAGATTCAGAAGCACTTCAGGATGGAAGGGACTTCACCTGTCACCAGGTTCCACTCCAGCATCCCACAGAAAAGGAATCTAAGGAATCTGAGACTCAGTGAGATGAAGCATAAAGAGACTAGACCAAGATCATCTGGCTGTGTTGGAGCAGGATAGGAACCCAGAAATCGAGTTCTTGATGAGTAGCTTTACAGTCTGCTATTTTTTAAAAAGATTTTATTCATTCATTCATTCATTCATTCATTCATAAGAGACACACACAGAGAGGCAGAAACACAGGCAGAGGGAGAAGCAGGCTCTCTGCAGGGAGCCCGATGCGGGACTTAATACTAGGACCCCAGGATCACACCTTCAGCTGAAGGCAGACGCTCAGTCACGAGCCACCCGGATGTCCCTCCGTCTGCTCTTCTATCCTCTTCATTCTGTCATCTAGACTATCTTCACTCTCTTAATCTCCAATGTGTCATAAGAACAGTACAATTAACAATTTCTATGTATAGAGAGCGACCCGGGACCACACTTGGAGAACGACTGCCCCAGACTATCTTTCTTGAAGACCCATTCCTTTCCCTAACACCACTGTTATCTTTGCTCTGATTTCTACTCAGGAAATCTTTCAGGTTTCCTCAGATGTTCTTCATTCTCAGTGTGCCTTTCTAATTACTTCTTCATTTCAGAAATTTCTTGGCTATTTTCAAATTTTCTTCCCAAAGAAGAAACTTATGTTCCCTCTGAATAATGTTCTTATTTTTTGGTGGGGGGAGGAAATTGCATTAAATTTGTAGGTTATTGAGGAGAGAACTGGAATTGCCTATTAGATCCTACTATTCCCCAAACAGAATGTACTTCTCCATGAATTTCAACCTCCTTCTCAGCTCTTCAGTAAACTTTTATGGTCTTTCTTCATCTTACTTTATTTTGAAGTTTATTCCCAGGCAGTTTATATTTGTGGATTGTTTTAGTGATTAGGATCTTTTTCCACCGTATTTTCTAAATGCTTCTTGGAGGTAAATAGGGAAAGCTATTGCCTTTTTTTTTTCTGTTTATTTTATTTCTATGTTTTGAAACTTGAGATTTGATTTGTGGCTTGAATCCATAACACTTAAAAAAAAGTTCCCTGTTCCCTGGAAAAGGGCATACTCACTGAAGGATATACAGCTCAAAATGTACCTTTTAGATAAAATTTATTCATTAATAATATTTTTTCTAAACCGTTGCTTACTCTTTAAATACTTAGAGATAAGTATGTTTCAATGCATTCCTCCTTTTATTTTTAAGAATATTAGCTTTACATATATTTTAGCCACTGATTTTGGCACATAAAGGTTGATTGGTGCCCCACCATTTTTTGGTTTTTACAATATAAAATGGTGACCTTTGCCTCATGGTCTCATGTAAGGCTCTCAATCTTAACTTCTATATAGTCTGCTATTAATATTATAACTCATTTTTCCTTTTGCTTGCATTTGCCTAATAGACATTTTTATAGGGATTAGCTTTAGGTATGTCTTTAGTCAACAGAAGATAACTGGACTTGGTTTTATTACATACCAATTTGAGGACCTCTTTCTGAATAAGCAAGTTTATCTCATTTACAGTTACTCTTATAAGTATTAATACGTGGTCTACGTTTTCTTTCCTTTTTCTCTGTTTCTACTTCTTGAGATCTTCTTTCACTCTCTTTTTCTCATAATCAGACCAGCTTGGTTTTGGGGGGTTTACTTTTGCTTTTCTCTGCATTTTTCAAATATTTTATTTAGCCAAAGTTAGGAAATTATTAGAGTTAAGAAACTTTTGTCTTTTCAGTCACTCTCAACTAAGCAAAATGTTTAGCACATTTTTACACTTTATCTTCCCCATTCACATTGTGGTCTTTGCTAAAGTAATGTGATTTTATAGATGTAGATTATTCATACCACTTTGCATTAAAATATTTTATCTTTTTTTTGTGGGAACAATTTTCACTCATGACAATTTTACGACAGGTTTACACTTATTTGGATCTCTCTTAACTTTGTTTCAGTGCACATTGCCAATACTTTTATGATGATTTTTCCAGCTTCAAACACTTAATTTTGATTTTCTGTTGGTTGTAATACTTCTTCAAGAAACTTTTTTCCCAAAAAAGAAGAAAAGAAACTTTTTTCCATGCAGCTTACATGTCCAATATTTTCTGGGCACTTTTATT
Source organism: Canis lupus baileyi (assembly GCF_048164855.1). NCBI lineage: Eukaryota > Metazoa > Chordata > Mammalia > Carnivora > Canidae > Canis > Canis lupus. Next base: position 52,519,377 of record NC_132840.1, read on the forward strand.
TGATGGATCGTTTTTGTTGATTTCACATATAAAAGACTGGCATACAGGGTATAAAATTCTTGGATCACAATATTTTCCTCTCAAAATTGCTTTGAGGTCTCCTCTTGTCCTTTAGGGTTGCACTAAAGAAGCTTGTCACCAGCCTAATTCCTATTTATTCTTGGGTTAGTTTTTTCTTATTATTTCCTTATATAGAAGTTTGATAAATATTCTTTATATATGTAGTTCAAGAGTTTCCTAGACTTTTTCTCAGTGTAAATATGAGTGAGACATGAGTGAGCTTTATTCTGTATTGACAATTTTTTCTTAGGCTCAAGAAAAGTCCTTCTATTATTGCTTTTTTTTTTAAATTTATTCATGAGAGACACACAGAGAGAGGCAGAGATATAGGCAGAGGGAGAAGCAGGCTCCTTGTAGGGAGCCCGATGTAGGACTCAATCCCAGGACCCTGGGGTCATAACCTGAGCCAAAGGCAAGAGTCTGCTCAACCACTAAGCCACCCAGGGGCCTCTTCTGTGATAGATTTTATACCATTATAACTTTTATATCATTAAAAAACACTGTCTTTTAGGTACAGAATATATAAGGACAAACAAAAAAGGCAAACTCTTTGTTTTCATGAAGCTAAGTGTTAGTTTAGTGAGCAAGGCAGTCATTAGAAGAATAAACCTCTACTTCATCATTACTGCTCTTATTAACATCTACCACGTATTGAACATTTACCATGCACCAGGTTTAGGTTAAGCTCTTTATATTTTACTCTCTCACTTCATTTCCATGACAACAGAGTGAAGAAGATTTTGTTATTAGTTGGATTTACAGATGAAGACACTGAATACCCAAGAAGTCAATCAAATAAATTGCCTGAGGTGGGATTTGAACCCACACAAGTGAAAAGTAGTACTTTCTAGTAAGAAGGAATTTTTGATTGAAAGAAGCAAAAGAGGTTGGTGAATTTGAGGAAAGAAACACCTGTGACGGGGGATCCCTGGGTGGCTCAGCGGTTTAGTGCCTGCCTCTGGCCCAGGGTGTGATCTTGGAGTCCCGGGATCGAGTCCCACATCGGGCTCCCTACAGGGAGCCTGTTTCTCTCTCTGCCTGTGTCTCTGCCTCTCTCTCTGTTTCTCTCATGAATAAATAAGTAAAATCTCTTTAAAAAAAAAAAGAAACACCTGTGACTGAAGAGCAGCCTGATAGAGGTGAATGCTAAAAAGTAGAGCTGTAGAAGTAAGATCAAAGCTGAGAAATTTGCAAATTTGGCTACCATGACATTGTTTTATTTCGCTCTTAACTGCCTTCGAGGCTAATTTTAATCTTACTACTATGTCTTTAATTTCTTGCAGACCTTCTATATTCCAGCTTCCACATCTTGCAAACAATCCCATCTTCTTCTCTTTCTTGAATTTCATTGCCCAAACTCAAGTCCCCTTTTATCTCAGCCTATATTCTCTTTATGATGCACTGTAGAGATTATGGCATCATTAACCAAGTTGAAAAAGCTAAACGGTTGTCTGAATTTTTCACATGGATTCTACATTAGATAATCCTCACTCTGCTTTCCCTTACTTGTTTGAATGCTATCCTTGTGTATCGCCTTAAGAGTATCTTTTTGATGCATCTCATTGTCAAACTCTTGGAGAAGGTGTTCTCTCCACATCTTTGAGCAAGAGACAACCTGTCCAGATTCAAGTCTCATCTGAAGATTAGATGAGTGCACGTATCTGGGTCCTGTCATCTTTACACTGGGTGGTGGTAAATCCACATCCAAGTTCTGGAGCTTGGAGAGTATTTCAATGCTCCAGTTTCATTCCTGGTCCTGGTGGAGGGTGTGGGTTCACGCATGTTTTTCTGTTCTTCAGTGGGGGCATCTTTTTCCATTCCTGTTGTGTTTTTGAACTGATGTAAAACTTGCAAAAAGACAAACTCAAATGCATAGTCTTTGATATTCTTCTTGGTTTCATCTCCACTTTGATCACCTTATAATTAAAGGTGGTACCCCTGGTAATAGATGGACACTCCCAGGCCTCCCTCTGCAGCCCAGTTGTTCTCCTGGATTTTTAAAAAATATATTTACAAGGACATGGAATCGTGGGGTTGAAATGGGGAAGAATAATTTTCTCACCCCCTAGAACACACTTAAAGATGTCAGAGGGATACTTGTTCTGTTTCCACATTTGGTTGGCCATAGGTCCTTGAGACAAAGGCAGATGGTGGGAGGGGCTAAGAAAATCAAAGCATCTTCTTACTTTTTTTGGTAAAGATAACGCTGTATTTCGTGAGTTTAGGTTTGCCATAAGCTGAAGGTGAGGTAGGGTTTTACTCAGTCTGGCTGCATTTGCTTAATTATTAGGTCAAGTGATACCAGACTGTGGTGTGTTTTCATTCTATTGGTTTTCATTTCAGGTGTTACGGTGAATTATTACCCTAATCCAGGTATTCACAGGAGCTTGCTAGCCTTCCACTGTTTTCTATTTGCGACACAGTTTTGTAAAAATTTGAATTTGATAGAAGCACAAAGAAAGCTTTTTGGGGACTCATATCTAACTTCCAATTCTTTGCATTATTTATTAAAAGAAAACACACACACACACACACACACACAAACACACACCCTTTAGAGTTCCAGGTATAAGCAGAGACTCAATCCATGCAATCTGGATTGACAGCACCTTCATGTTAATCTGATCAAAGGCAATATCAGAAGAGTAATTTTTCCAGCCTCAATTTATCAGTTGGTTGAGAAAACATAAATATAATTTCCAAATTTTTGCAAGTGTGATTTATTCCTCCATTCTTTATTGCTACCTTTCAGACTCAAATACTCAGTTTGGGGTGACACACCTAACTAATTCCTTCCAGCTTGTGATGAGGTCTCATGAGTGATCTGGATGGGAGGGAAACTCTTATTTAACATGTAACAGTTTTCTGCTCTAAGTTTTCTTTTTTAACAACACCATTTTGTCTCCCTGGTTTTGATCCTGAACACCCATTTTGCACATCCTGACTTTCTCCAAGACTTTTCGGTTGAGATCTGAAGGAAATAAGCAAGTGAGTCAGAAATCACTTCTTGTCAAACACAGGGCCAGAAAGTGAGCCATTGTGTGCTCAGTGGGAAGGCATTTACCCTTTCTTCACTTTCTTGCGACTTGAAAGAAAATCTATCTCCTTCTCTTGGAATTTAATTCCCCAATCTCTATCCGAAAATAGAAAAAAAAAATCAGGAAGAACATATGAGTGTCAGACATCCAGCCTCAGCAACATATCTTATTTATCACCTTTAATGTCCCCTTAATGTCTTCGTGTCTTGTCTTTCTAATTTAGCTATGACTCTGCTAGTAAAAATTATGACTCATGTCCAATTCCACATTTAGCAAATTTTCTAAGGCTCTGTTAGTGTGTAAGGCAATGAATATGAAATGAGGTCTACATTCTTTATTTGGATTAGGTTTAAAGCTTTTCAAATAACACCATCTGAAAATGTCATAGCATGACAAAGCAGCCATCCCTATGGGAGGGAACCTACCCCTTGGGGTGCAGGACGTTGCTGGGGGGCGGGGGAGGGAATACACTGTTTATCTTACTATAGTCTAACTCTCTTCTACTCACTGCACACATGAGTGACTCCGGCATTTTCATATATAAATGAAATAAGGCTAAAAATGAACACCAACGGAAAGTTTCAGATGGAAATAATCTAGAGAAGACCAAAAGGTAGTGATCAATAGAAGACAGTGTGGGTCAGCCATCAATAACCTCTGGGTCAAGGGTCAAACCTGACCTAGTTTTGAAAATAAAGTTTTACTGAAACATAGCTACTCCCATTCATTTATATATGGCTGCTTTCCTGCTACGATAAAAAAATTGAGTCAGGTGTGACAGAGATCATATGGCCCACAAACCCTAAAGTATTTATTATTTGTCCCTTTAGGAATAAGTTTACCAACACCTGGTGTAGGCAATTATTGGTTTCTACCCAGAACCCATTCCTCTCTTTTTCTTTCTTACCAGGATCTTCATTTGCCTATGTTCTCTCATGTTCCCATCCTTCCCCCATGCAGCCCAGGTGTTCCTAGGGATGCTCACTCTCCTCTATCTCTGATCTCTGACTGTCCAAACGTGGTCCCATCAAGCTTGCCAGAACAATTAGAACAGGACCCCAAGTCTAAGCCAACCAGTACATGGAAATCCCCCAACTACAAGGGAATGTTTCAAAAATGGGTATGGAAACCAACTAGAATCATATGAGGAGAAGATTGTTCCCATTTTTTTGGAAATAAATTTCTCTGCTTTTAATTGAGACTCTCTTCTTCTGGATAGTGTTGGGTGCAGTACTGTAGCCATTTTGCCACCAGGAGGAAAACCAGGAATCTATGTAGCCAGCACAGAGAAGGGTGCAGCTAGGAGAAATGCAGAGAAATGTACAGAATCCACAGATTCAGCTAACTTTGGAAACCGCCTTATTTCTGGAACTTCCAGTTACTTAAGCCAATTAATTTACTTATTTTTAAGCCAGTTTGCATACTGGGTTTTCTGTTATCTTCAACATAGAGATCTCTACCCAAGAGAAATATTCCCATTCCATGCAGCTTATGAAAGTGTCACAGGATTTTGTGTTAATCTTATTTGTTTGTAGTCCTAAAAACTTCTTGACATTTGGACAGAACCTCCTCTCTCTTCTTCCTATTAGTGTCTCTTGGTAGCTGCCTCTTTGGGTCACTGCCTAGCAATCTGTTTAAAAAGGGAGACCCTGTCCCAACCCTTCAGAACTCAGGACCCAAGGCAGTCACCACTCTTCATGATACTCCTAGGTGTTTTTACCCTATCCTAGTTCTTGTCACTACCATTTTTTGCATGTGGCATCAGGCATCTGTGTGTGACATCCCAGGCTTGCAGCTCTTCGTTGATTGCCTTCAGAAAAATCCAAGATTAATATGGTTGACAAGACTCTCTGTGTTCCGTTCTGTGTCCAACTCCCCAGGCTCATCCTGAACCATCCTCCCCTTCCCACTCTCCTTTCTAGTCACACTGTTTTTCTACTATCTCTTCTGAGGACCCATACACTTGTGTTTCCAAACTTTCTTCTGCCTGGAATCCTCTCGTTTCCAAGGTGTACCTACAGTGCTCTTGTTCCCCCTTCAGGTCTCAGCCCCATGGTTGCTGCTTCAAAGATGACTTACTTGACTACCCCCCGCCATAAGACCAGTTTAGCTCCTGTATTACAAGCTGCCACACACCACATCCTTCCCTTTTCATAGCACTTCTCTTACTTGCAGCAACTGTGTCTAGATTCGTAAGCACACTGGAAGCTCCATGAAGGCTAAGACCAGGTGTTTTGCTCAGTCCCCAGTGCAGTGTCTGGCATAGAGCTTGTTCTTGATATATCTGGCTCATGACTACATTAATATTTTTGGCTATTTTTTAAATTGAAGCTATTGGAAGCTATTGACACTACCCAGATATAAATGCAGAGTACATCTCTAATGACTCATGTCTAGTGACTTGCAGAGAATGTTGGGTAAAACACTAATAAATTCTTATTCTCTGACTCTCCATTTTCTGGGCAACATGCAGAGCATCAGCTTTATATGACATCCATTTATATCTTAAATATATCAGACTTTCAACCAGGCCCTCAACATATTGCCTTTCCAACTTCTGAAGTTCTTCAAAGGTCATTTTATTAATCTCACTCTGCTGATGAGAAAGCTGAGGCAAAGAAAAGTAACTTCACTTGCTCATTGTGTGGGAATCTAGTGCCACCATTGCAGACCATCATGTTCATTTTCAGACCTGAACAACAATTTCTCCTGAGTCTACATGAGTGAAGAATCTGTGTTACTCAGGTTACCATGACTCCAGGTGTATGTGTGTGCAAGTGCATGTATGTGGATATGCACTGCTATGGACTGAATTGTGTTCACCTCGAGTTCCTATTTGGAAGCACCAATCCTCAGTGTGATGGTATTTGGAGATGGGGCCTTTGGGATGGGGTATTTGGGGCCCCAGATGAAGTCATAAGGAAGAGAATCAGAGAGAGCACTATCTCTCTCTCTGTCTCTCTCTGCCATGTGAGGACACAGTGAGAAAGTGGTCATCTGCAAGCAAGGAAGAGAGCTCTTACCAGAACCTGACCATGCTGGTACACTGATCTTGCATTTCTAGCTTCCAGAACTACGAGAAGAGAAATTATTTGTATCTGTTTTTCAAGATTCCAGTTATGGAAGCTAAGCTAAGTAAGACATTTGCTTACAAGAAGTCTACTTCACATCTCCATCCAACTGATATCATCAACCCCATGCCTTAAAACTATTTCAAAGACTTCCCATCACTCTTAGGGGAAAAAAAAATCTTAAGATTTCTCCCAATAAAATTATCAAATATCTGGACTAACATTCTGGAATAAATTTTAATATTCAAACTATTAAAAATGGTGAAAATGGCTAAACACATTCAGAAAATAAAACATCACTCACTTTTGTGTCAATATAATTTCATAACATGTTTGAGTGGAAAACTTATGTTTAAAATTTCATTGATCAGAGGGATAGTGACTGTCTCATTTTTTTGTAGCCTCAGCTGTACAGACTCCCAGAGTTCATGTGTGTCAGAGTTCTATCACAGGTTAACCAGATGTCAATTTGCCTGAGGAAAACCCTGTGAGTGAGGGTTTATTCTAAGGAGAAAAGAAATCAGGGAAATAGGCTCCTTTGAGTGATTTTCTGTAAATGTTTGAGTCATGATAGCAGCAGGGCCATTCTGAATTTAGTAGAACCTCTGCAATTGAGCCAAGCCAAGTATGCCAATAGTCTCGTGTGTGAGTCCTTTGTTGAAGAGCGAACAATACATGAAAATGGAATGAGCCAGTTCAGTAAAACATTTTAAGAGAAGGAGGCATGAATAGTATTAGATCAAGTCCCTTCCAAGAGAGTATAATACATGGAAGGGACAGACCTTCCATCCACTTCCTTACATACCCTGGGCAGTGAGGGCCCCAGAAAGCAGAGCTTGGCAGCAGATGCCTATGCATGGTAGCACCATAGCACGGTAGCTAGTTACTGCAGTTGTGCCTAACAGAACTAGTGGCATTCAGTAGATGATGGGCAGAAGACAGTGCCCATCTTCCTAGAAGTGCCTGGTCTCAAGGTCAGGCATAGAGATGGTGCCAGAAAGGAGAATAGATATGGAGGAAAGGCAAGCTTCATGTGGGACTTAATGAGACAGTTAACTTATTTATGAAGACATGTGAGAGACACTACCATGAGAGAGCGTACGTAGGGTAGATTTTCTGGGTTCTGAAGTCTATGTGAGTAAAAAAGATGGCAGGAAGGAAGGGTTGAAGATGAGTTAAAGAACCTTCTCTACTTCTAGTTAGGTGACTGGAGGAGAAGAATGTTTAACGATGTGAAGATCATGGGAAAAAATCCAAAAGCATAGACATGGAGCTCTGGAAAATTTCCCCCTTTCCTTTAAAAATTAAGTTCTTCCTTAGAATTTAATGAATTTAAAAATTAATTTAATTCATTTTTATTCCCTAATTTAAAAATTAAATAATTTAATTAATTGTAAAAATAAAATAGCCGGTAATGGAATCCAGGGAACTGGGACTCATAACTGAAAGGAAGTGGGGAAATGAGAATGATGGACTTGAGGGGATTCTTATATAACCTGAGGGAAGTAAAGAGGATCTGAGTTTCCAGGTAGAAGCATGGAAAGATGCCCCCTAAAATGGAACTACAAGGTAGATTATGCCTAAATATTAACCAGAGAACAGTGGCAACCAATATGGAACAAACGTGCCTTCCTGTAGATGTTTTTGCAAGAAAGGAGTTCTGCAGCGATGTCCATTATAATTAATTTGGTTGTCTGAATATTCTATGGAGTATTAGTAATGTTGAAGTCCGTCCAACATTCCTGGAGAATTTTCATTCACATAATAAAAATTCAAGCTGGGACATGGGCAATGTGACAACCCAGGAAAGCCCACAGGATCCGACAGCCTAGACTTCATTTGCGCAGAGGATAATCTTTGAAAAATTAGTCGGGGTTTGGTGATGTACAAATTCAACTGAAGTGACAGATTTATGTGGCTTATAATGATTCTGGTTTTGAAACACAACATGAAATGCCAGACAGTGAGTGTTTGGAGACCACCAGCATTGGAGAGGCCTCTCCACGAGGCTGCCACATTATTTATATTAAGTCCTTTTCTGCACACTGAGCAGTTTCATTTTCAAAGGGAAGATCAGGGTCCTTGATTTCTAAACTACAATACTACGCTGACCTCAGAGACATTCGCTTTCCCAACACACCAGGCCTTCACTGATTCTAGGGTTGAATTTGGGCAGAAGACACACCACACACTGTTTGATTGCAGTTGTTTGACTTTGTTTTATTTACAAATCATAAGCACAGTTGGGCCGCTGAGCACATCTCTCACTAAGGCTCTTGCCAGCCCAGAGCAGATGGAGACATAAATCAGGTCCGAAGGCTCTTCCTCTGCACACAGTCACATCAGACGGTTTTGTGTCTTGGGTCCCTTTGTTTCCTGTAATTAGCTTCTCTTTCTCTCCCCCTATGTGCATGCATGGGACCTCAGAGAGACCAACATTCTCCAATTTGGGGATAAAAGCAGGGCCAATCAGTTGGTCATGGATGAATTCATGCCCCATAGGGTTTCAGCTTCTTGGTTTCTCCTGGAATTTTGGGCCATTCGAATGTAATATATTTTATTTTCTGGTCATTTCCAATTGGGCCATGCAAAATTTGTACTTCTTTTCTTGGGAGGTTTCAAGTATTTTTCTCTTAGTAAATAGGACTGGACTTTGCGTTGTTCTAATTACCTCATCTGAAATAGAAAATCTTGTATGGTGGTTGGTTTTGTTTTGTTTTGTTTTTTATCTACTTCACGTTTTTCTTTCTAAGTCAATTCTTTGATGGTATTGTTTACATACAATAAAATGTATCCATTTTTAGTGTTATAGTTTGATGAGTTTTGACAAGTGTATATACCCATGAAACTACCACCTTAATCAATATGCAGCTTTTCCATCACCCTCAGAAAGTTCCCTCTATCTCTTTGCAGGCAACCATTGGTCTCTGTTGTCATGAGGGGGTATCTCTCCCTCTCTCTCTTCTAGAGTTTCCTGTAAAGGGACTCACACAGGGTATAAACTCTGAATCTGGCTTCTTACACTGAATGTAAGTGTTTTGAGATTTATCTTTCTTTAAAAAAACAAAACAAAACAAACCTTCTCAGTAGTTCCTTTCTATTGGCAAGTACTATTCCTTTGCAGGAATATAGCATAATTTGCTTATTCTTTCACCTATGGATGGATGTTTGGGTTGTTTCCAGTTTGGGGCTATTATGAATAAAGCTATTAATAATATTTGTGTACGAGTTGTTTTGTTTTTTCACAATTTACAGGGCACTTTATTTATGTATTGAGGTATACTTAACAATGTTGTATTAGTTTCAGGTGTATAATATAATGATTCAGAAATTCCATACCCTTCCCAGTACTCATCAAGACAAGTGTATTCTTTTTTAAAACTTATTTTATTTAAATTCGATTAGTTAACACACAGTATATCATTAGTTTCAGATGTAGAGTTCAGTAATTCATCAGTTGCATATAATACCCAGTGCTCATTACATCATGTGCCTTCCTTAATGCCCATCACCCAGTTACCCCCTCTCCCCACCCAAGACAAGTGTATTCTTAATCCCCTTTATCAGTTTTGCCCTTCCCCAACTCTCTCCCCGGGGAACCACCAATTTGTTCTTTATATTTGAAAGTCTGTTTTTTGGTCTGTCTCTTCTTCCTCTGTTCCTTTGTTTCTCAAATTCCACATATGAGTGAAATCATATGGTATTTGTCTTTCTCTGATTGACTTCTTTCACTTAGCATAATGTCTCTGGGGCTGAGTTGTTTTTTTTAATGAACTTTTTCATTTCCCTTGGGTAAATGCCTGGGAGTGGAATTGCCGGGTCATATGGTGACTGTATATTTAACTTTTTATAGGGAACTGTCAAACAGAGCTCCAAAATGCTTGCACCAAAATGCTTGCATTTTGCACTCCCTTCAGCCACAGACATGTTTTAGATGCTCCACATGCTCATCAACCACACCTATTAAATAAGTGTGGAGCAAGATATTTCGAAATGTCAAAGCCTGGATGTAAATAAATGCCTCCTCTTCCATGTTTAATTGCTATCAATTTCTACCTCTAAGTTTACACTTAATAAATATGTGTGCAAGCACAGGAGGAGAGGAGCAGAGAGAAGGAGAGAGGGACAAGCAGACTCTGCACCTAGCATGGGTTCCAACATGGGGCTTGGTCTCATGACCCTTAGATCACGACCTGAGTCAAAACCAAGAATCAAATGTTTAAGTGACTGTACCACCCAGGTGCCCCCATTCTGAGGTTTACTAAGAAAAGAATGCATTTTTGTTTATTAAGATGACTTTTAGGGCGTTCAGTAGAGTATGAAAGTTTCCTTTGTATTGATCATTTATGTCAAATGGATTCCTGCTCTTTCTAGATAGATATTTTTTCCATTCTGTTTCCCACATGGTTATTTATGGGGAATACTATTGGTTTTTTAATGTTAACTTAAAAACTCATCATCATCATAATTTTCTAACTTTTTTGATATTTAGTAATTTTTCAGTTGATTCTCTTGGGCTTCCAAGGCTAAAATTGCCCTTTATAAAAAAACACATAATTTTGCCTCCTTTCTTTCTAAATTGTACTATTTCTATTTCTTCCTTTCATCTCCATGCACTGCCTAATGCAGCCGGAATGATGACGACTAACGAGGAGAGTGAAGTCCTTGTTTCATTCCTGGCTTCATTTCTGCTTCTAATTTCTTACCTGTCAGCATGATGCTGATAAGGTTCTCAGATATCAATTTATTTTGCATTTAAGGAAATACCCATCTATTCTTGATTTAACAAGAGTGAATGTCAAAATTTATTGGAGACTTTGTTGGCAATTTTTTCTTTGTCCTAACAATGGATGTCTTGCTATTTACATCTTTAATTGAGTTTCTAATACTCAGCCCTCTCAGTTCAAGAATGAGTATCAGCTGATTCATTGGCTCGAATCTAATTTCTACTTGAAAAGAACCCAGATGTCCATCAACAGATGAAGAGATGAAGATGTGGTATACACACACACACACACACACACACACACATACATGGAATACCACTCAGCCATCAAAAAGTGTGAAATCTTGCCATTTGCAATGATGTGGATGGAACTAGAGGCTAATATGTTGTTTAATTTTAGATTTTTATGCTAATATTAATTTATGATTACTTATCTCTTTTTGAGTTATATTTTTCAGGTTTTAGAATTAATGTACTTATGGATTTCAAAATAAATCCTTATTAAGTATTTATCTAATAAATACTCCCTCCCGTACATATGCTTTGAAAGACACAATTAATTTTATCCAGTCCTTAAAGATTTAATAGTACACATCTATGATGTTGTCTGGCTGGTGTTTTTTAATACTAACAATTGGTCTATTAAATTTCCTTTGTCTTCTGAGTTAGGTTTATTCATATATTCTAGAAAATTATCTGTTAAACCCAGGTATTCACATTAATTTACAGAGAACCAATAAAATATTACCTTATACATATTTTGGTTTTTTTTCCCAATAAATGTGTCATTTCTACAATATTTTATTTTCTTAAAAAACATAGTTATTTGATTAACTTTTTGAATTTACCAATGTTCTATATTCTAATTTATTAGCTGCATTTTCTCCTTACCAATTCACTGTTCTATATGGATATCCAGTTGTTCCAGTACAATTTTTGAAAATATTTTTCTTTCCTAATTTAATAGCTTTGGTTCCTTTGTCAAAACTAATTGACTTAGTTCAAGGTAGTACCACTTGTTTATTTTTGTTTTAGTTGCCTTGCTATTTGGTGTCAAACACAAAAAATTATCACCAAGACTGATGTCAAAGAGATTACTCCTTATGTTTTCTTTTTTTTTAAAGATTTTTATTTATTTATTCATGATAGACACAGAGAGAGAGAGGCAGAGACACAGGCAGAGGGAGAAGCAGGCTACACACCTGGCACTCCAGGATCGCATCCCGGGCCAAAGGCAGGTGCCGACCGCTGAGCCACTCAGGGATCCCCTCTCCTTATGTTTTCTTTAGGAGTTTGTTTCAGTTCTTAAATCCAAGTCTTTAATCCATTTTGAGTTGACTGTTGTGTATGGTGTCAAATAAGCATCCAGTTTCATTCTTTTGCACAGAGCTCTCCAACACCATTTATTTATTTTTTATTTTTTTAAAGATTTTATTTATTTATTCATGAAAGACAGAGAGAGAGAGAAAGAGAGAGGGAGAGAGAGGCAGAGACACAGGCAGAGGGAGAAGCAGGCTCCATGCAGGGAGCCCGACATGGGACTGGATTCCAGGTCTCCAGGATCACCTGGACTTAGGGTGGCGTTAAACTGCTGAGCCACCCAGGCTGCCCCCAACACCATTTATTGAATAGACTATCTTTTCTCTGTTGTATATTCCTGGCTCCTCTGTCATAATTCAAACTAAAAAGTTTTTGCACAGCAAACAAAACCATCACAAGATGAACAACAACCTATGGAATGGGAGAAGATACCTGCAAACCAAATATCCTATAAGAGGTTAATATCCAAAATATAAAAAAACTCATACAATTTGGTAACAACAACAAAAACCAAAAAAACCAATTTTAAAAAATTAGCAAAAGACTTAAATAGACGCTGTTTCAAAGACGATATATAAATGGCCAACAGGCACACAAAAAAAGCATATTATCACTAAGTATTTGAGAAATGCAATCAAAATCACAAGGAGATATGATCTTATATTTGTTAGGTTGGCCATTATAAAAAAAATCTAAGAGATAACAAATGCTGGTCAGGATTGGAGAAAAAAGAATTCTTGTACTCTGTTGGTGGGAAAGTAAACTGGTATATTCACTATGGAAAATAAATTATGGAGTTTCCCTTAAAAATTAAAAAAAATGAGGGGGGCGGATCCCTGGGTGGCTCAGCGGTTTGGCGCCTGCCTTTGGCCCAGGGAGCGATCCTGGAGTCTCGGGATCGAGTCCCACGTCGGGCTCCCTGCATGGAGCCTGCTTCTCCCTCCTCCTGTGTCTCTGCCTTTCTCTCTCTCTCTCTCTCTCTCTCTCTATCACGAATAAATAAATATATAAATCTTTAAAAAAAATGTACCATATGATCCAAGAATCCTGCTTCTGTGTATACATTAAAAGGAAATGAAATCAGTATCTCAAAGATATATCTGTACACTCCTATTTCTTACATAATTTTTCACAATAACCAAGATATAGAAACTACCCATGGGTCTACTGATGGTTATATTATGAATAAGTTCTGAGCATCTAAAGTATAACATGATGACATAGTTGATATCACTGAACTGTATAATTAAAATTGGCTAAAAGAGTAGAACTTAAGTGTTCTCACCAAAAAAAAGGTAAGTATGTGAGGTTATGAATATGTTGATTAACTAGATGGGAGGAATCCTTCCACAGTGTATACATATATCAAACCATCACATTGCACAGTTTAAAGATCTTAAAATTCTGTTTGTTAATTATACTTCAATGATTTTGAAAAAAATCAGGTGACTGTATAAGTGTTTCTGATGCTGTACTCTATCTTGTTCCATCCATTGATTTTCTATGCCAATGTGAATACCACTGTACCTTGACTACTATAGCTTTATACTAAGTTTTCACATTAGATAGGATAAGTCTTCTAACACTATTCTTCTTCAATATTGTTTTTGGCTGTATAAAGTCCTTTGCGTTTTAAAAACAGCTTATCGGGGGATCCCTAGATGGCTCAGCAGTTTAGTGCCTGCCTTCGGCCCAGGGCATGGTCCTGGAGTCCCGGGATCGAGTCCCGCGTCGGGCTCCCTGCGTGGAGTCTGCTTCTCCCTCTGTGTCTCTCATGAATGAATAAATAAAAAATCTTTAAAAAAATAATAAAATCAGCTTATCAATTTCTATTAAAGAAAAAAAGAGTTTACATGTGAGACCAGTAACCACAAAAATCCCAGAAGAGAGCACAGACAGTAATTTCTATGACACTGGCCACAGCAACATAAGAAAAGATGCTCAACATCACTCATCATCAGGGAAATACAAATCAAAACTATAATGAGAGAGAACACACTGATGGTCACCAGAGGGGAGGTAGGTGGGGAATGGGTGAAATAAGTGATGAGGATTAAGGAGAGTACTTGTTGTGATGAGCACTAGGTGATGTATGGAAGTGTTAAATCTCTATATTGTACACCAGAATCTAATATTACACTTTGTGTTAACTAACTGCAATTAAAATAAAAACTTAAAACAAAACAGTGAATATCATTCTCAATGGGGAAAAACTGAGAGCTTTTCTGCTAAGGTCAAGAACACAATAGGGATGCCCACTCTCATCACTGTTGTTCAACATAGTACTAGAAGTCCTACCCTCAGAAATAAGACAACAAAAAGAAATGAAAGGCATTCAAACTGGCAAAGAAGTCAAACTCCCTCTTTACTGTATGTGGAAAACCCAAAAGGCTCCACCCCCAAATTGCTAGAACTCCTACAGCAATTCAGCAATGTGGCAGGATACAAAATCAATGCACAGAAATCAGTGACTTTTCTATACACTAACAATGGGACTGAAGGAAGAGAAATTAAGGAATTGACCCTATTTACAATTGCACTAAAACCCATTAAAATACCTAGGAATAAACCTAGCTAAAGATGTAAAGGATTTGTACTCTAAAAACTACAGAACTCTCATGAAAGAAATTGAGGAAGACAAAGAGATGGAAAAATATTCCATGCTCATGGATTGGAAGAATAAATATTGTGAAAACGTTTATTGTACCCAGAGCAATCTACACATTCAGTGCAATCCCTATCAAAATACCATTGACATTTTTCACAGAGCTGGACAAATAATCCTAAGATTTGCATGGAACCAGAAAATACCCCAAATAGCCAGAATAATGTTGAAAAAGAAAACCAAAGCTGGGGACATCACAATGCCTCGTTTCAAGCTATGCTACAAGCTGTGATCATCAAGACAGTGTGGTACTGAAAACAGAAAACAGAAACTAGGTCAATGGAATAGAATAGAGAACCCAGAAATGGACCCTCAACTCTATGGTCAACTAATCTTCGACAAAGCAGGAAAGAATATACAATGGAGAAAAGACAGTCTCTTTAATAAACAGTGCTGAGAAAATTGAACAGCCGCATGCAGAAGAATGAAACTAGACCATTCTCTTACACCAGACACAAAGATAAACTCAACACAGATGAAAGACCTAAATATGAGACAGGAATCCATCAAAATCCTAGAAGAGAACATAGGCAGCAACATTTTGTCCCTGGCTGCAGCAACTTCGTGTACCACACGTTTCTTAAGGCAAGGGAAACAAAAGCAAAAATAAACTATTGGGACTTCATCAAGATAAACAGCTTCTGCCCAGCAAAAGAAACAGTCGGCAAAACAAAACGGCAACCTAGGAATGGGAGAAGATATATGCAAACAATGTATCAGATAAAGGGCAAGTATTCAAGATCTATAAAGAACTTATTGGGATGCCTGGGCGGCTGCCTTCGGCTCAGATCCTCATCCCGGGATCCGGGATCAAGTTTTAGATTGGGCTCCTGCGAAGAGCCTGCTTCTCCCTCTGCCTATGTCTCTGCCTCTCTCTCTCTCTCTCTTTGTGTCTCTCATGAATAAATAGATAGAAAGAAAGAAAGAAAGAAAGAAAGGAAGGAAGGAGGGAAGAAAGAAACTTAAAAAAAATTATCCTACTCAACAGCCAAAAAACAAATAATCCAAGTCAAGAAATGGGCAGAAGACATGAACAGACATTTCTCCAAAGACATACAAATGGCCAACAGACACATGAATTAATGCTCCACATCACTTTTCATTAGGGAAATACAAATCAAAACAACAATGAGATACCACTTTACATGGTGAGAATGGCTAAAAGTAACAAGATAGGAAACAACAACTGTTGGCGAGGATGTGGAGAAAGGGGAACCCTCTTACCTCTTACACTGTTGGTGGGAATGCAAGCTGTGCAGCCACTCTGGAAAACAGTATGGAGGGTCCTCAAGAAGTAAAATATAGAGCTACCCTATGACCCAGCAATTGCACTACTGGGTATTTACCCCAAAGATACAGAGGTAGTGAAACGAAGGGGCACCTGCACCCCAATGTTTATAGCAGCAATGTCCACAGTAGCCAAACTGTGGAAGGAACTGAGATGTCCTTCAACAGATGAATGGATCAAAAAGATGTGGTATATATATGTGATGGAATGTTACTCAGCCATTAGAAAGGATGAATACTGACCATTGCATCAATGTGGATGGAACTGAAGGGTATTATGCTGAGTGAAATAAGTCAATCAGAGAAAGGCAATTATCATATGGTTTCACTCATATATGGAATATAAGAAATAGTGCAAAAGACCATAAGGGAAGGAAGGGAAAACTGAGAGGGGAAAAAAATCAGAAAGGGAGACAAACCATGAGAGACTCTTAATCATAGGAAATAAACTGAAGGTTGCTGAAGCAGAGGTGTGTGTGTGGGGGGATGGGATAACTAGGTGTTGGTCATTAAGAAGGGCACATGATGTACTGAACACTGGGTGTTATACACAACTGATGAATTGTTGAAAACTATATCTGAAACTAATGATGTGCTGTAAGTTGATTAATTGAAGTTAAATTAAAAAAAATAAAGACAAAACAAAACAAAAAACTACAATGAGATATCACCTCACACCTGTCAGAATGGCTAAAGTAAAAAACACAAGAAACAACAAGTGTAGGTGAGAATGTGAATAGAAAGGAACCCTTGAGCACTGTTGGTGGAAATGCAAACAGTGCAACTCTCAGGAAAACAGTATAGAGGTTCCTAAAAATATTAAAAATAGAATTATCATATGATCTAGTAATTCCACTACTAGGTATTCATCTAAAGACTATGAAAACACAAAGTCAAAAAGATATATCCACCCCTATGTTTGTTGCAGCATTATTTACAATAGCCAAATTATGGGAGTGATCCAAGTTTGTCCATCAATAGATGAATAGATAAAGAAGATGTGGTATATATACAGTGGAATAGTATTTGGGTCATAGAAAAGAATGAAATCTTGCCATTTGCAACAACATGGATGGATCTAGAGGGGATACTGCTAAGTGAAATAAGTCAGTCAGCGAAAGATAAATACCACATGATTTCACTCATATGTGGAATTTAAGAAATAAAACAAATGAAAGAAGGAAGGAAAAAGAGACAAACCAAAAAGCAGACTTTAAACTATAGAGAACAGATGGTGACCAGAGGAGAGGTGGGCCGGGAGGGTGGGTGGGTGATGAAAGTGAAGGGTATTAAGAATACACTTAACATGATGAACACCGAGTAAGGTATGGAAGTGCTGAATGACTATACTATGCACCTGAAACTAATATAACACTGTATGTTAACTACACTGGAATTAAAAAAAAAAAAACTGCTAGGATATTAATTGGGATGGTAACTGGATTCCTAGATCAAGTTGGGAATAATTGACATTATAATAATAATAAGTTTTCCAAACCATGAACATGGCAAACATCTAAACATCTCCAAAATATTAGGTCATATTTTCAAAGATGTTTTGTAGTTTTCAGTATATATATGAAAAGCATGCAAAATATACATATATATTTTGCATACTTTTCATTAAACTTATCACCACGTAAGTTTTTGATGCAATTGTGAATGGTATTTGTTTTTAAATTTCATTTACTATTTGTTCATTGTTAGTTTACAGACAATTGATTTTTATATGCTGACCATGTATCCTGCAAACTTGTTATTTAATTGCTCTTTTTTTTTTTTTTTGCAGATTCCTTTGGATTTTCTCTCCATACAATTATGCTATCT
Organism: Canis lupus baileyi; assembly: GCF_048164855.1. Taxonomy (NCBI): domain Eukaryota; kingdom Metazoa; phylum Chordata; class Mammalia; order Carnivora; family Canidae; genus Canis; species Canis lupus. The sequence goes on from NC_132840.1 coordinate 52,537,371, forward strand.
GAAAATTAAGAGATTTTCACAATCTTCTTTTCCAATATTTATGTCTTTCCATGCTTGTCATATATAATTGCACTAATGTTGAACAGAAGTGGATAACCTCCTTGTGCTCCAATATCAAAGGAAAAGCATCAGTATTTCACCCTTAAATACAACTTTACAGTGAGGTATTCTTTTTCTCTTGATTAGTCTTGTCAAGGATCACCAATTTAATTAATCTTCATGGTCTTTGTTGATTTTTTCAATTTCTCATTTCTTTTTGTTTTCTGTTTTTGTTCTTTTGGGTTTATGATTTTCTTCCTTCTATTTGTTTGGGGCTTAATTTGATTTTTCTCTTCAGGTTCTTCAAGGTGAAAGCCTAGATCACTGGTTTTAAATCTTCCTTCTTTTCTAATGCAATTATTTAAAGCCAATTTAAATTCTTCATGTACTAACTTAAAGGAATCCCACAAATATATTGTGCTATTCATATCGTTCACTCAAAATATTTTCTGATTTCTCTTGTGATTTTCCTGTGGACTATTTAGAAATGCTTATTTAATTCCCAGATCTTTTCAGATATCTTTCCTTTACTGATGTCTAAATTAACTCCACTGTGGTCAGAGAGTACACTCTGAGTGGCTTCAATCTTTCTCAATGTACGAGTACTTGCATTATAGCCCAGCAGATGGTCTACCTAGGGAAGCGTTCCATCATATACGTAAAAGAATATATATTTTGTTATTTTGTGGGCAGAGTTCCACAGATGTCAAGTTTATTTGGTTGACAGACTTTCTCCAATCTTCTACATTCTTCTTGATATTTATTGTGTATTCTTTTTCTAATAATTACTGAGACAAGAATATTAAAATCTCAAACTATACTTGTTGGGTTTTCTATTGTCTCTTTTAGTTTTGTCAAGTTTTGCATCTTTTTTAAAGTAAGGTCTTTGGGTGCATAAACATCTAGAATTCTCATATCCTCATAAAGTGGTGTAACTGTTTTTAGAAATAAGAAAAATGAGACTCAAAGAAGGTAAGTGAATTTTCATTACCTTGGAGTGAACTGAGGAAATCTAATTTCACCAAAAGGATGAGTGGTCATCCAAAAGGATGGAAAGATGATATATTTTACATGTGGATTGCCTTCTGACTTTTTCCTCACAACCCACTGTTATTGACTGGTTAAAAACCAGAAGGTAAGAACTAATCTATTATATCACCAATTACAAGATCTAACTTGTATGATAGTTTTTTCTTCACTCTTACGGTACAGGAATAATAGTACTTACAAAGGGTGATGTAATATATTTTGGCATTTGGGTCATATCTTATCAGACATCTTAATTCTCAAGCTCTCATGTTCATTCAGTGGTGCCAAATAAAGAACTGTTTTGTGTTTCAGCATGAAAAGAAACCATGAATGAGTATCAACCCACTTTAAAACTTCAGATGATAGCAGATAATGAGCACAGACATCATTTAGTCTTATCAAAATCTTCCAGGTTGATTGTGCTCTGCTTGTGTTTCCAAGGCCTCTGCTCAAAAAAAGGCCTTATTTTCTTTCCAGGTATCTGTATTTGTATTTACATAAACACAAGAACATATGAGGATATGGATGTATGAAGTGCACTGTAAACTAAGTTGGAAGTGAGATATACAACAGCCCGAAAACACCAAAGTTCTTTCAGGTGGGGGAGTACAGGAGTATGAAGAGTTTTAATATAAAACTTTTTAAGAACCAATAGAAATTTCATTGCTGCAGCCAGGAAAGGCCTGTAATAATAATTATTTTTTAAAAAGATTTTATTTATTTATTCATGAGAGACACAGAGAGAGAGAGAGAGAGAGAGGGAGAGACACAGGCAGAGGGAGAAGCAGGCTTCCTGCAGGGAGCCCAACTGGGACTCGATCCCGGGACTCCAGGATCAAGCCCTGGGCCAAAGGCAGGCACTAAACCGCTGCACCACCCAGGGATCCCCATGTCATGATAATTATGATAAGTAGGGTAGGAAACAGTCTCATTTGTAAAACATCCCGGTGTCTGTGCTTTTCTGTCTCCTCTCTTTGAGAGCACGTTTGCAAACCATTTGTTAGCCTGTGCCACATTTGTAGTTCTGATCAAGAAGGGGTAATATCAAGAAAGAAATCAAAAGGGGTTGTTAAAAATATTTAACCATTGTCCAACCCAGATGAAGAAGTAGAGAAGGATAATATTTGAACAGATTTGAGGAGAAGATGTATGAAAACAGTCTGGAAAGAACCAAGCAAAGAATGCTATTGGCGTTATCAGGAAATATGGCCAAGTGAGAAAGAAGGAGATAGAGAGGGAGAGACGCTAAAGAGAATTCTAACGATATATTAAGACCATTCCTGAACCTACTCCTCCACCATAGCCAAGTCCCCAGGAATGACAGAAATCATATTCACAAACAGTTCATTAAAGGAAAAGACAAAAGTCTAATGGTCAAAAACTTTCAGAAATCCTTGGAAGATGAATTGGGGACTGAAGAGGGAACTCAAAGGCAAATATAAATAGGAGAGGGCAGCTACCAAGCGACAGAGCAGCTCCTCATCTTAGGGATGATAAGTGCTTGGAGCAGGAGGGGCTCTAGGGCAAAAGGGTATGTTGGGTTGGATTACAGTTTTCAGGGCAATGAGTAATTTGGCTGTTCTACCCATCATCACCAACTGCTCACCATATGGAAGAAGAAAATATGGTAACATGGGTTAAAAAGCAGTGGGAGGAGCCTTGTATTCCTGTGATACTTAAGGGGAAATAGAGTCCTCTCTCTTGGGAGACTTGCCACTGGCTCACTGCCCCCCTGCAGTTCGTCACCCTTGTTTCTGAGGACATGCTGCAATGTGCCCACCTGGCAGTAATGTTTCCTTCTGGGCAAACTCGCAAGGTTAGCTGTGGGTAACAGACAACAATAGCCACAAAGAGGCTAACAGGAAATCATAAACATGCAGATAAGCACAGAGCCAGGAATCACCAGCTCTGGTGAAAAGGCGCCACCAAATCCAGCAAATGGATGAGGAAAGAGCTAGTAAGTCAAGCACAACAGGACTTGAAAATGAGTATCTCTAATATCATTGGTGAGAGGCAAAGAGACATTTCATTTGTTTAAAATGGACACAGCTGAAAATGGGCAGGAAGAATAAGCCAAGAAATTCTTCCAAATGTAGCACAAGAGAAAGAGAGATTGAAGAATGAAGGGAAAGAAGAGGCAGATGTAGAGAATAATGGAGATGAGTGGTCTAAAGCCTGAGTCTCACTGTCCAGGTGGGATCCCAGTCATGTGGGATCTTGGGCAATCTGTTGAATCTCTCAAACCTCAGTCTGCTCATCTAGAAAGTGGTGACAATAATGTCCACCCAATAAGGTTGCTGTGGAAGTTAAAGGAGTTAATACATGTAAGTCACACAAAACAAGGGCTGGTACATAGTGGTGTTTGTTGGAAAGAGAAAATGAAGGGAGGGAGAATACAGTGTGAAATAAAAAGCAAAAAGGAGAGAAAATATTCCAATAACTAAAGGAAAATACAAGGCTCTGGCTTGAAGCTCCTACGGAGTCCCAAGCAAGTAAATAAAAACAGACTTATACCTGAACATAATAGTAAAATTTCAGTATAATGAAGTGAAAGATCTTAGAATTTTTGAGAAAAATAAGTTATTTATAAAAGCATGAAAATCAGATCAAGATTAGACTTCTTATTAAAATCCACGAATGAGGGGCACCTGGGTGGCTCAGTTGGTTAAGCGTCCACCTTTGGTTCAGGTCATGATCCTGGGGTTCTGGGATAGAGTCCCACACTGGGCTCCCTATTCCACAGGGAACCTGCTTCTCCCTCTGCCCCCCCTTCCCTGCTAGTCCTCTTTCTCTCTCTCAAATAAATAAATGAAATCTTTTTAAAAAACAATCTATGAATGCAAGAATAAAATATTTAACACTCTGATGGAAAACAGTTTTGAAGTTCAAGTTGTATAGCAAGCTGCACTATTATATGAAATGTGAAGACAAATTCAAGACTTTTTTAGGTCTATAAAACCTCATATCACTCATAAGTCAGAAGGTATCACTGGTTGATTCTAGTAAGAAGAGAACAAAATAGAAGAGGAAGATGTTCATTCAGAAAAAAACAAAACAAAATAAAATTCTGAAATAGTCAAAAAACCAATACAACTTATTGATAAGTTTATATGCGTTAATTGCTTTAAATTTAATAGCTTCTTAGAAGAAAACCAAAGCATAGAGTAGGGAACAATGAAAAACAAAATTGTTTTGGCACCATTTAGGGGAAAATTTAACTACAGTTAAAACTTACTGAATGTTTTCTATGCACCAGGCATCATTCTTACCCCTTCACATGTATTGACTCATTTATTCTTCATATTAACCTTTAAGAGAGGTTTTATATTTTTCTCCATCTTACATATGTGGAAACTGAGGAACAGAAATATTGAGTAACATGCTCAAAGTCACACGGTCAGTGTGTGACACACATAACCCAGTGTGTCTGGTTCTGGAGTTTATGCTCTAGTGCAGCGCTCTACTAATCTCAAGGACCCAGGTGCCGATCAACTCTAGAGTGTTAGAAGATATTAATTTTTAACATGTCATACTGATAAGGCTCACACTAAGAAGTAAACTGAACAACTAAAGGGCAACTAAAAACAGAGAAAATTCATTCAATCCTTCAAAAGCAGAAAAAAAAAAAGAAATGTAGGATAAAACAGAATTAAATTTGAAAAGAAACCCAGGCATATCAATAATCACAATAAATGTGACTGTGAAGTCTCCTATTAAAAAATTTGAGGGATGCCTAGGTGGCTCAGCGGTTGAGCGTCTGAGGCCTTCGGCTCAGGGTGTGATCCTGGGATGCCGGGTTCAAGTCCCGTATCGGGCTCCTTGCATGGAGCCTGGTTCTCCTGTCTCTGCCTCTCTCTCTCTGCCAGTCTCTGTGTCTCTTATGAATAAGTAAATAAAATCTTTTTAAAAAAATTTAAAAAATAAAATATTTGAAAATTGAGCTATATATAAAAACATATAAATAAGATATATAAAATGTAATTTACATATTTGCTTAAAGAAAAGCATACTAGGGCACCTGGATGGCTCAGTTGTTTGTCAGACTCTTGGTTTCAGCTCAGGTCAGGTCATGGTCTCAGGGTCGTGAGATTAAGCCGGGTGTTGAGCTCTGTGCCCAACAGGTGTTGAGAGAGATTCTTTCCCTCTCCCTCCCCCTCTGCCCCTCCCTCTGTTCACACACTTGCTCTATCTCTCTCTCTCTCTAAAATAAATAAATGAATCTTAAAAAAAAAACCCTCAAAGACAAAGAGATAAATATGCTGAAAAATAAAGATAAAAAAGAAGTAGTTTTTCTATTTCCAATCATATGTGTATGAGAAATATGATCTGATAATTCACAGAAGAGTGGACACTAAAGAAATGAAAACAAAATCTTCAACTCCACTATTTGTACAATGCTAGTTAAAACAAAAAGGAGAGACCATCTGACATCCTTCAGATTTATAAAAATTCAGAAGTCAAATAATATCAAGTGTCAGCAAGGATGAGAAGAAATTGGCTCTGCCACACATTGCTGGTATGAATATAAATGGATATAACCACTTTGAGAGCAGTAAGTACTATCCCATAAAATTGAAACTATGTATATACTGAAACCCAGAAATTCCACTTTAAAAATTACTCCCCACAGTAATTCTTTTACATGTGTCTAAAGATGTCCACCAGAGCATAGTTTGTAATACTAAAAAAAAAAAAAAAAAAAAAAAAACCCTGCAAAAAACCATACGTCCATCAACAAAATAGGTAAATAAATTGTGTGAAATCTATACAATTGACTAACACAGAGTACTTAAACCTAATGAACTACATTTACAGGTAATGATAAACTTGAATGATAAAATTATGCTTCAAAATGAGATGATCAGCATAGTGCCATTTATTTAAAAACACATGAAAAAGAAAAATTTGTTTAAAAACTACACTACCAACAACTTGGTGGTGTAGTCAGCCGCAAATGCTCATTTCCCTGCAGGAGAACTGAAAAATAAGCAGTAACTGTCAGAAGCAACTTTGTAAAATGCGATAAAATAGTCGGAGTTTGACAGTGACCAAGTGAATGCAGAATAAAAAAAAAGTTAACTTTATGATAGTAGAGACGTTTGGTGGAAATTTTATTTTTACTAGCTCTTGCCATATACTCCACCCATGTCAGCAGCCAACTTGAAGACAGCAGCCCATGCTGCCAGTATGGGACCCTGGTCCCTGGTTATGGGAGCAGCGAAACAAATCTTTTCCAAAAATTATTGTATAGGTATGTTCTAACCTGTCTGAAGGCTACCCAAAGTACTGACACCCTGGGTGCTTATTTCTATGTTGCCTAATTTGGAGTTCATCCACGCTGGAAAAGTGGTAGGCATCGCTTATAAATATCTTAAGGTGGACAACCAGCAGATTGCACCTGATGCAAATGACTATAACTGAGACACAGGGGCACCTGGGTGGTTCAGTGTTTGAGTGTCTGTCTGCCTTCAGCTCAGGCCATGATCCAGAGGTCCTGGGACTGAGTCCCGAATCGGGTTCCTCACAGGGAGCTTTTTTCTCTCTCTGCCTGTGTCTCTGCTTCTCTATCTGTGTCTCTCATGAATGAATACATTTTTTTAAAATCTTAAAAAAAATTGACATAAAATAGACCCCCAAAGGCCTGGGATGAAGAGCTAGGGAGAGAATTTCCTTGGGTAATTAGGACAATCAAAAGCACTCATGTTTGGGGGGAATGTAGAAAGCCATGCACACGTTAAGAAGCATGCTCAGAAAAGACTCTAGAAGATCTTAAGCCTTCACCCTGGGCTTCAACAACCCTTCATGATAGAAACACTCAGAATTAGAAATAAGAAAAAACTTCCTCAACATGATAAAGGCATTCATGAAAAATCCATAGGTAATGTAACACTCACTGTGAAATACCCAAAGCTTTTCCTTTGTGTGTCAACTATCATCACTGCTGTTCATTGTACTGAAAGGGAAGTTATGCAAGAAAAAGAAATAAAAGGCATCCACACTGCAAAGGAATTCATTAAACTATTTCTATTCAGAGAGGAACAATCCTATATATAGAAAGTCCCAAAGAATTCACATGTTTAAAAACCCTATTAGAGGTACTAACTAACTACTAAACAAATTCAGCAAAGTTACAAGGTACATGATCAACACACAAAAATCAGCTGGATTTCTGCAGAGAAGCAATGAACAATCCCAAAAGGAAATTATAAAATCAACTTCATTTAATGTAACATCCAAAAGAAACATACCTGGGAATAAATTTCACCAAGGTGGTAAAAAAAATTTGTAGACGGAAAACTATTAAACATTGCTGAAAGAAATCAAAGAAGATCTAAATAAATGGTAAGATATCTCATGTTCATGGACTGGAAGACTTACTATTGCTAAAAGTATGATGCTACCCAAAGAGACCTACAGATTCAATATAGTCACTAGCAAAATGCAAATGACCTTTTTTTCCCCCCTTAGAATGGAAGAGCTAATCCTCAAATTTCTATGGAGTTGCCACGGGCCTTGAAGCACCAAATCAATCTTGAAAAAGAATAAGAAAGTAGGAGTATTGATACTTCTTAATGTCAAAACTCATTACAAAGCTACTGCAATGAAAACAGTAGTTCTGGCATAAGGAGAGACATATGGACCAATAAAATAGAACTGAAGTCCAGAAATAAACCTATACATCTATTGCCAGTGATATTCTACAAGGATGGGATTTGATGAGGAAATAAAGAGTCTCTTCAACAGTTGGTGCTGCTTGTGGATATATCCACAGGCAAAAGAATGAAGTTGGACCTATACCTCATATCATACATAAAAATTAACTCAAAATGGGTCATGAGCTAATATAAGAACTAAAACCACAAAACTCTTGGAAGAAAACATAGGATAAATCTTTATAACCTTGATTTTGGGAATGGATTCATACATAGGACACCAAAACCAGGAGCTACAATATGAAACAGATAAACTGAACTTCACCAAAATTACAAACTTTTGTTTCTCAAAGGACATTACCAAGAAAGTGAAAAGATAACCTATAGAATGGGAGAAAGTATTTGCAAATCATGTGTCTGATACGGGTCCAGTATCTAGAATACATAAAGTATTACATTTCAACAACAAAAATACAAACAACCCAATGGGCAAAGGACTTGAATTGACATTTCTCCAAAAATATACAAATGGCCAAGAAGCACATGAAAAGATGCTCAACATAATGAGTCATAAGAGAAACTCAAATCAAAACCTCAATGAGATACTGTGTCACAGATACAAGGATGGCAATAATTACAGTAATTGGTAAGATGTGGGGAAATTGGAACACTTGTGCATCACTGGGGGGAATATAAAATGGTGCAGCCATTCTGGCCAAGAGCTTAGCCGTTCCTCAAAAAGTTAAACACTGAATTATCATATGACCCAGCAATCCCAATTCAGGTGTATATTCAATAGAATTGCAAAAAGGTACATTAAATTGCTCTTTTTGAACTAGATGTGTCATCAAATAGATGACCTATATTAACACATTTTCGCTTGAAGGTGGTTGAAGTTAAGCAGATACTATAATTTAAATAAAATGATATCTTCCTTAATGATGACTGAGCAACAAGAAACATTCTTTTTTTAAAGTTTTTTTTTAAAAATTAAGTAATCTCTACAACCAACATGGGGCTCAAACTCATGACTCCAAGACCAAGAGTGGCATGCTCTTCTGACTAAGCCAGGCACCCCAACAGCAAGAAACATTCTATATGTAACTATGGTGATATGACCAAATGGAGCTTGTCACCAGGATTCACGTAGTCTAAGATTTAGCTCAACATTTCCCCTTGAGCTACATTATTTCCAAAACTCAGCCAAAGAGAATAGTCTGGAACCTTCACTGAAGTTCCCAGTTACATGACCTGGTCTTTTTCAGATATTTAAAGTACAGAAGTGAAAAGCTCACTCATTATTTGTTATCCACTCAGTTTTACCAATATACATTGCATCTACTTTAAAAAGACTGGTGGAGTTTGTTGAGGAAGCCTTAATAGTTTGTGATAGAGAGCCAAAAGATTAAATATTTATCTTCCAAAAGGTTCCGACTTCAGGTATTGGCTAAACAATGAGATTCCTGAACTGGAATGCTATGACAAGGTCTTACATTATGGAAAATCCATTCACTCCCACCTGGTAAAATCTGCCAGGCCAGTGGTGGCATCCAAGTGAGTAGGTCCAGAGACCAGTTTCCAATAAACAGGGACTCTGTACAATAGAACACGAGGCAAACACCCATCAGAACAGGGCTTTAGGAGAGAACCCAGAGCCAGGCCTTCCCACCATTGGCATAAGGAAACTTTCACATAAATTCTGTGTATTAAGTATTAGGGGGATATTTATTGAAAGGAAGCCACACGTTGCCACCCACATGGGAAATGTGGAAAATGTGGTTAATATTTCATAATTTCTTAAGCTTTCCAGTGAAATGTGAATAAAACTGTGAGTTAATCAGCCTTGTTTGTCAAATCTGAAAATGCTGTGAAATCAAATTCGTGAATTTATTACGGTGCTTTATCTCTAATCATGGGATTATAAAAAGAGCAAGGTAATTTCAAGTTCCCTGACACAGAATCATAGATTTACTTATAATGAAGTGACTACAGAAACAATTCTCACGCTGTAGGCACAGTAGGAAGGAGCACCCAGGGGAGTCTGAATCCTCATAGACAAAGGCATAAAAGTGCTTTGCTTCAAAATGAAATTTTTTTCCTAAGCATTTATTGCATGCTGTACAAGAATGTAACCTCAATAGAGACAATTTAACTGCCTAAGCCTAGCTGATATGATTGGGGACAGCTTTAAATGGAATACATGTGCAATAGTTTTAGAAATGCACTTTGCTTTGTTGTATTCTCATTTTCCTTCCACAGTATCTTTTCTCCATTGTTTTTCATGGGATCACCCAAGGGTACCATTGCTGGATTGTAGAGTAAGTGCATGTTAGATTTTTGGAAATGCCAAACTGTTTTCCAAGAGTCGCTGTACCATATTACATTCCTACTGGCAATGTGTTAATGCCTGCCCTAGAATCGTCAATGTCCAATGTGATATATATCCTTATTCCATTATACCATTTCCAAATAGCACAGCTGAACGTAGCCTGCTTATCAGTCTGGGTTTTTTTTTTTTTCCTTTTTTTTCCTTTTTTTTTTTTTTTTTTTTTTTGTGAGAGGTAGGTATTTTCCAAAGGTTGAATCCACAGATATGTCAAAGAACCTTTTTAACTCCCGTCTTTCTCTGTTCATTAGGCAGTGCAGTGCCTTGAAGATGGCCCCAGGGAAAGCGCCATCCCCTAGAGAGTAGGGCCATTCAATGGCAGCTGGAAAGACTGCCAGGCTGTCTCAGCTGGCTCCACCCTAGTCTTGTCTCACAAGCACTGCTTACTTTTGGATACTGAATACACTTTCCAACACTTAGATCTGTTGTCAAGTAGGCATGACGTACCTATCCTGTGTTCCATTCCACGCTACGTTTTTGCAAATTCCCACACGCCCCTGCTGGAATTCCTAGTGCCAACCTTTGTTGCTGGTGCTGCCTTTAGGGACAACTGAATAACTGAATTATTATAGACTTAATGATAGCCTGGTTGCAAGTTTTATTATCACTCTGGTGATACCTTTACGATACATTTTTTAAAATTTATTTGGTTTTAAATATTTATTTATTTATTTTAGAGGGTTGGGAGTGAGACCAGGACAGGGGCAGAGGGAGAAGGAGAGAGAGAACCCCAAGCAGACTCCATGCCAAGTATGAAGCCTGACACAGGGCCCTATCTCATAGCCCTGAGATCACCACCTGAGCCAAGTCGGACGCTTAACCGACTAAGCCACCCAGGTGCCCTGTTTTTTAAAATGTATTAAGTCATTATAGAACCATAAGAAATTGCTGAACTATTACAGAAAGTTCACCCAGCTTCCCTCAACGGTGACATCCTGGAGGACTGTGACATATACTGAAACCAGAAAACTGACATTGCCATGATACTGTTAGCTAGGATCATAGATCTCATTCTGTTATCACCAATTCTTACATGCACTCACTTGTGTGTGTGTGTGTGTGTGTGTGTGTGTGTGTGTGTGTGATTTCTATGCAATGTGTTCCCATGTGTATGATGCCAGCAAGCCAGGTCCAAGGACCCAGAGAAGGACCCACAGGACCAACCAAGAGGGTCCCTGGCTGTGCACAGGACAGAAACCAAACACAGGACAACAGGAGGTGAAAGTAGAGTTCACTGAAGGCATAGAGAGAGAGAGAGACAGAAAATGCAGGTACAGACAGTGCCTGGGCAATTCAGAAAGGAAAGGAGAGAGCTCGTCTTTGCTTGGGGTCTTGGGGGTTTTATTGAAAATCTGTTCCAGTGTACATGTCCTCTCAGGAATCCCAGAACTAGTCAGAACAAAGGTGGGAGCCCAGGTGTTATTTCTGGGAGCCACAGGGTCTTGGCATTAAGACGTCTCAGCCGGTGGCCTGGAATTCACATATGATAACTTGGTCCCATCATTCTCATCAGGTCTTTCCTTAGATGTTACGTATTCCAAAGAAATCACTAACTCTGTGTCCCTTACCAGGACGTGCACTGTCTGCATTCTGAGGCATGTGTACAGTGGGGGTGCAGGTCCTGGCAAGAACAGAAGCAGGGAAGGGAGCAAAAAACAGATTTGTATGGAGACCTTCCGTTTCCCTGTCCCCTGTACATCTGTGCAATCACTACCATAATCAGGACTTGGAACTGCTGGGTCACCCCAAAGGCACTGTGTCATGCTGTGTCACCCTGTCTCTTAGAAACCATACACGTCCTCCACCTTTATAGTTTTGCCCTTTAGAGGATGTTATGCAAATGGAATCACAGGCTATGTAACCTTTTGAGACTGGCCTTTTTGTTACGCATGATGCCCTTGGGACACATTTAAATTCTTATGTATTTCAACAGTCCGTTTCGTTGCTGGGTAGTATTCCACTGCATGAATGGACCGGAGTTTATTTAACCATTCACTAGCTAATCGGTATTGGTGTTGTTCCCACTTCGGGGATTTTATGAATGAAGCTGCTGTGAACATTCGTGCATCAGTTCCCGAGTGAACATAAGCTTTAATTCACCTGTGGATGAATGTCCAGGATTATGACTGCTGGGTTGGATATGGTAAGCGCATGTGAACCCTGATAAGAAACTGTCAAACTATTTCCCGTAGCAGCTGTATCATTGTGCATTCCCACCAGCAGTGTGTGAGAGACGCAGCCTCTCCACATTCTTGCTTGTGTTCGGTGTCATCACTACTTTTTCTTTTAGCTGTTGAAGTAGGTGGGCGGTGATCATTCGTCATGAGTTTAATCTGTGTTTCCCTAATGCCTAGTGATGCTGAACACCTATCCTTGTGTGCCACCTGTACATGATCTTTGGTGAAGTGTCTATTCGTGTTGGTATCACAAGATACCACAAATTATTATTATTATTATTATTATTATCATTTTACAGGATTCTGGAAACTAGATGTCTGAGATCAAGGCATCAGCAGGTTTGGCTTCTCCTGAGGCCTCCCTCCATGGCTTGGAGAAGGCTGTCTTCTCGTCCTTGCATGGTCTTCCCTCTGTGTGTACACATGTCTGATGTCCAAATTTCCTCTTCCTATAAGGACATCAGTCAAACTGAAACAGATCCACCATAATGGCCTCATTTTAACTTAATCACCTCTTTAAAGAGCTTCCAAATACAGTCACAATCAGAGGTGCGGGGGTGGGGAGAGGTCAGGATTTCAACATTTGAATTTTGAGTGAACACAGTTCAACCCATAACAACATCTTCATCCTCTTTTTAAGTTCAATTGTGTGTTTGTTTTACTGTTGAGTTTAAGAGTCCTTTATACAGGTGGGATACAAGTTCTTTCTTAGATATATTGTTTGCAGATATTTTTTCCTGGACTGTAGCTCATCCATCCTCTTGGCAGAGTCTTTCTCTGAGTGAAAGTTGTGAATTTGGATAGAATTTACCAAACTTTTCTTTTATGAATGGTGCTGGGTCATATCTGAGAACTCTTTGCCTTAGGGGACACCTGGGTGGCTCAGTGGTTGAGGAGGGTCTACCTTTGGCTCAGGTCATGATCCCAGGGTCCTGGGATCGAGTCCTGCATCCGGCTCCCCAGAGGGAGCCTGCTTCTCCTTCTGCCTCTGTCTCTGCTTTTCTCATGAATAAATAAATAAAATCTTTTTTTTTTTAAGTATCTTTAGAACTCTTTGCCTTAGGTTTGGCTTTATTATTATATCCTTTATTATTTCAAAAATCACTATAAGAAATATATGATATATTCAGTGATTTACTGCATTTGTTGAAAAAAAATATATCCTGTAAATATATTTTCTGTATGAAATCCCAGGTGAAGGATGCCTTTTAGGACAGTGTTTCTCGAATTCTAGATGATTCTAGATGTACATCTACAGATGTACATGTTAATCACCTGGGATGTTGTTAAAATGCAGATTCTATTCCAGTAGGTCTGAAATCAGCTTGATATTTTTTTTCATTTCTAACAAGCTTCCCATTGATGCTGATGCTGCTGATCCAAGGACATTCTGAGCAACAAAATTTTAGAATTTCAGTGTTCCTTTGAGATCTGATGATAGCAACTAGGTAACAAATTGTGTCTTCTTTTTCACCAGGGAAAAGAAGAGGGAAATTCTAAGTGTAACTACAACACATGGTTGGTTTCTATTTGGCATTTGTCTGTTCCTATTTCCACCATTCCAATTTGCTAATTTACTTACTAGTTTTCATTTCAATAAGTGCATTCTTGTCATTTTTTTTCAAAAACCTCTCTAGAACCAGGTGAACTATAAACAGAAATAAATGATTAAATGTTAGAGACTTTCTTTGCCCTGAGAGCCCAGAGATGAATCTTGTCCATTTTCCCCCTCAATGCTTGAAATCAATACTCCCTAAAATACATTGGAAATTAAGAAATATGTCATTTTGTACAAAATTAGGAATTTAGGGCTACAGATGGTATCTGTTTTCCTAACTATGACTTTCATATTGGTCATTACTTTTTCCCTGTTAAGAATTGGTTTTTGGTATGCCAAGCTATGCTTCAGACAGAACCTTACACAAAGTATCGCTTAGTAAATATTTGTAAATTGAATTTTCATGAATTTCATATCCTTATTGTCAACAACTTAATTTAAATATGTATTAGGTTGGAACCTTTATGCTCTGTTCTGTTCATGGAAACGTAAGATGGAACAGCTGCTATGGAAAACACTCTAGTGGTTCAACAAAAGAAAAACATATTTATCATATAATCCACAAATGCTATTTCTAGGAATACACGTGAAAGAACCGAAAGCAGGATCTATACTGGTATATCCATGTTCTTTTTTTTTAAGATTTTTTTTTTTTTTTTGAGAGAGAGAGGTAGTGGGAGTGGAGGGAGAGAATCTCAAGCAGACTCCCTGCTGAGTGTGGAGCCCAACACGGGGCTTGATCTCATGACCCTGAGATCGTGACCTGAGCAAAAATCAAGAGTCAGATGCTTAACCAACTGAGACACCCAGGTGCTCCACACCATATTCTCAGCAGCATTATTTACAATAGCCAAAGGTGGAAACAACCCCAGTGTCTGTTGATGGATGAACAGATAAGCAAAATGTGGTCTATTAGTACAATGGAATATTCAGCCTTCGAAAGGAAAGAAATTCTGACACACGCTACAACACAGATGAATCTTGAGGACATTACACTGAGTGAAATAAGCCAGTCACAAAAAGACAAATACTGTCTCATTTCACTGATATAATGTACTCACACTAGTCAAATTCATACACAGAAAGTAGAATGGTGGTTGCCAGGTGCTCAGGGAGGATAGAATTGGAAGTTATTGTTTAAGGGGGACAGAAGTGCCGTTTGACAAGATGAAGAGTTCTGGAGATGGATGATGGTGATGGTTGCACAATGATATGAATGTATTTAATATCACTCAACTGTATACTTAAAAATAGTAAATTTTGTGTTACATATATTTGTTATATGTGTCATATATATGTGTATGTATCCACAATTCAAAAATGGGAAAAATGTATTAGGTATTCAGCTTTATGACTAAATGGGATGGGCATCAGTTGCATAGAGAGCTTCCTCCATTGTATTGATTTTGACAAACTGTGTCTGCATGGCCTTAGCGTGGCCTCACAGTTTGCAGTGTATGTCCACAATGATTTTACTTCTTTCTTTATTCTTTGGCTATATGACTTTCTAATATAACACTCTACTTGCATGGACCTCTTCCATTTGATTTTGAATTGTTTAGAGATAAGAACCACTGTTTTTTTAATATGTCAATCCCCAGCCTTTGCCATAGTGAGTGGAGCTTGGCTGTTACTTCATAGTTGTTGTTTTTTTTTTTTTTCATTTTTCAAAAAGATTTTTATTTATTCATAGAGACACAGAGAGAGGCAGAGATACAGACAGAGAGAGAAGCAGGCTCCTTGTGGGGAGCCCAATACGGGACTCGATCCCAGGACCCCGGGATCACGACATGAAGCAAAGACAGACGCTCAACCACTGAGACACCCAGGCATCCCACTTCATAGTTTTTTAAAACAAGCAACTGAATGAGCATGCTTTTAAAAACCAAAAAATGCAAACTATTTTGCCCTTCTGTTTGATCTGATTCTTCTAAAAGACATTATACTGCTAAATGAAATGAGTCTCATCAAGTATTTGAAGATGGCTTTCAGACAGCAAATATGTGTCTGTGATATATTTCTGAATTTGCTGGAATAGAATGCCTTTTCCCACACTGCATCGGAATATCCAGATCTGAGGCCAGAGATACTATCCCCAACTGATTCCCATATTGTTTTTTGTTTTTTATATAAATTTATTTTTTATTGGTGTTCAATTTGCCAACATATAGAATAACACCCAGTGCTCTTCTCATCAAGTTCCCCCCTCAGTGCCTGTCACCCAGTCACCCCCACCCCCCGCCCACCTCCCCTTCCACCCCCCAGTTCGTTTCTCAGAGTTACGAGTCTCTCATGTTCTGTCTCCCTTTCTGATATTTCCCACTCATTTTTTCTCCTTTCCCCTTTATTCCCTTTCACTATTTTTTATATTCTCCAAATGAATGAGACCATATAATGTTTGTCCTTCTCCGATTGATTTACTTCACTCAGCATAATACCCTCCAGTTCCATCCACGTCGAAGCAAATGGTGGGTATTTGTCGTTTCTAATGGCTGAGTAATATTCCATTGTATACATAAACCACATCTTCTTTATCCATTCATCTTTCGATGGACACCGAGGCTCCTTCCACAGTTTGGCTATTGTGGACATTGCTGCTAGAAACATCGGGGTGCAGGTGTCCCAGCGTTTCACTGCATCTGTATCTTTGGGGTAAATCCCCAGCAGTGCAATTGCTGGGTCATAGGGCAGATCTATTTTTAACTCTTTGAGGAACCTCCACACAGTTTTTCAGAGTGGCTGTTGGAAAGGATGTGGAGAAAGGGGAACCTTCTTGCACTGTTGGTGGGAATGTGATTCCCATATTGTATTCTCATGCAACGTACTGAATACAATCTTTGCATTACAGTCACCCTAAGAAACTCACTCTGAATTTTTATCCAAGTGTTTCTTTTTATTTTTTTGTACAGAAAGCCCAATCTTGAGTGATTTTGTCCATCTTAGAAAAATGCCTTGTGAATAGGCCTTTACAAATCACTAGGATTGCTGGCAGAGATTCTTCATCCTGTTAATAACATCACCTCGCATCTTTAGGAAATATATTAAAGTTATTTAGTGGCAGTTTACTTCTGTAGGTTGGAAATAGCACAGAGGAGCTTCCATTTTTCTACCTGGAAGGTCATTGTAGCAAGAAATGCCTTCCAGATTCCTTTGAGACGTGGCATTTATCGGTTCACATCTGCTTCTGAGGCTGCAGCTGAGGAACTGGTGAATCTTGGTGATCTTCCATCACTTCTTGCTGACTGAGAAATACAGACCCTTTCTTGTCCTGCCCAGATGGTTTATACACAGCTCTCTCTCAGAAGAGAGCTCCTGATCCATCACTGTTCCTCCCCTGGGCACTGGGCAAGTCTCCTCCCTTCTGTACGGGATCCACAGAACATGCAATGAGAGGACCCTCATACATCCCAGACCTGCAGAGCATGGGGAAAGGTCCCTGTGGCCTGTGTAGCTTCAAAGATATGGAATTCCACTTAGAGTGGCTCAAGCCAACTCTTTTATTCCAAGCCCTCTCACTTTCATACCAAGTAAGTGGAATCTAACCAATGAAGCTTCAATGATATGGTGAATGTGCACATTCCCCATAGTAGCCGTCACATTTCCTCAGAAAGTGTGTCTCTACATGGGCAACAGATTGTTTAGTTTTCCCTTCTGATAGCTGTAAGTTGAGAAAACTGAGCTCCCTTGGCAGTAAAGGACATCAAAAGTCTCATCAATGACCAAGGATGTCTGATTTTGCTCTGGCAGGAGCCTTCATTGGAACCAGCCATCAAGACAATGACATCGGCAATGACGTGGATTATACAAAATAAATAAAAAGAGGCCATAACCTTGGGAACTCGCACTTGGAAAAACTACCTCAACTTGTATAGGGCTATAAGCCAGCAAACCATCATTCAAAAGGGGACCATGACCCATCAAATTATGCAGAATCAGTTTCCAGTACAGTTGTGGGATAAAAAGGAACTATAGAACAGAGCGGTCAGAATGTTCCAATATTCTCTCTGCTTCTCATTTGGAAACAGAAGTTATTCCTTTGGACTGAGTTTCTCGGACAATGTAAATGTGCAGCTAGAGGCTTCACGGGGGATTCTCATGAATAGATGTGAATTTTCAAGATAAAGGTGCAATTGTACTTCTGGATCAAGCTGATGAATTAATCACAGAGGTAACAATTCATACAGAAAATGTTATACTGATACAACTTTTAAACAATGTTTTGTACGAACATTAATGATAAGTAACCATCAATACACTAAAACTCTGCAGTGGTTTACAGTTCCGGATTAGTTTCAACATGAGGAACTCAGCCAGAATAGTCCAAGGTCATGACACCATGAAGGTCAAAGCCAAAGCAGACTCAGAAGATAACTGTAGATGAATTTCAATTATCCACACTTACCTTTAAGTCTGTGAGGAAAAGGTTGCTTATAGAAATAAAATTATATTAAGGTGGTAACTCAAATTGGTGCACCTGTGTATGGTGAGGGGCACAGTGAAATTGTCCTGGGGGGTTTCTTCCAAGTGACACACATATTTTGGAATGTTTGGGTATAGCTCTCAGGTGGCTGACTCTTTCAGTTGTAGGTAACAGGAATCCTACTCAAACTAACTTCAGGAATTAAAAGTTAAGTGTTAGATAAGAAGAGACAGAGATGAAGATGTAGATGATACAAGTAGAGATACAGATAATCTCGAGTACCTGGGAAGGATTTTGTTGTGACTCATAGAATTAAAGGAAGAAAGGCTGAGGGAACCAAGAATGAGATATTGCAATCCCAGACTCTCAACACCCAGAGAAGGGAGAGATACTGGTCAAAGGTATAGATCCTGGAGCCAGAGTACGTGGTCAGTTCCAGGTCCCATTACTTATTAACCATGTGACCTCGGGCACTTACTTAACCTGTCTGTACCCTGTTTCTTCATTTTTAAATGGGGTACCAAGAGCAGTTACCCCAAGGATTATTCAGAGAATTAAATGTAGGCTAACATGGAATTACAATATTAATTCCCAAAGAGAAAGAGCTTCTCTCACTCACAGTTTGCGTGGAGGTCGAGGGAAAGAAGTCAGATTGTTCTGTTTGAGTCACATGCTTACCTCTTGAGCCAAACATGGTTGCCAGAAGGATGGGATGCTGGTCGAGGTCCTATAGCAAAGGTGGAGATTGGCTGCTGAAGAAAAGAGTGAGCTTTCTGGATGTGCAAAGCAATAGCCACAGGTGCTCCAAGGTCCCTGCAGGGAGACGTGCCTTTTCTCCCAGGCAGAAACCACTGAAGATTCACTGCTGTTGCTGAGAACTATATTCACCTATGTGGTTTTTTTTAAGATTTTATTTATTTATTCATGAGAGACACAGAGAGAGAGGCAGAGACATACACAGAGGGAGAAGCAAGCTCCCTGCGGGGAGCCCAATCTGGGACTCAGTCCCAGGATCCCTGGGATCACACCCTGAGCCGAAGGCAGATGCTCAACCACTGAGCCACCCAGGTGCCCTATATTTACCTATGTTATTGCGTGTTTATCTAACATGATGCGTTGCACTCTTATTTCGTACCTACAACATCACGAGGCAGGAAATACTATTATTCACATTTAACCCATGCAAAAGCACGAAGAGGCAAAAGCACGAAGAGGCAAAAGCATGAAGAGTCTCTTTTTTTTTAATTTTATTTATTTATATATTTGAGAGAGAAAGAGAGAGCACACAAGCAGAGGGAGGAGCAGAAGGAGAGGGAGAAGCAGACTCCCTGCTGAGCAGGAAGCCCCACTCGGGGCCTGATCCCAGGACCCCAGGATCATGACCTGAGCTGAAGAAAGATGCTTAACTGACTGAGCCACCCAGGGGCCCCATCACGGAGAGTTTAAAAACGTTATGCGCTTTTTAAATTGCATCTGTCCTACAGAATGTAAGATCTACAAGAGGAGAGACTTTATTTTGCAAACCTTCGTATCCACAGTGGCTAGAACAGAGACTCATTCAAGGGCCATGCTCAAAAATTCTTGGTGGAGTGATCAAGAAATGAAGCTGCCTAGGACCCCACAGCTGGTAAGTGGTGGAAAGGCCCATCAAACCTGCTTGACCAGGTCCCTGGCCAGGCTCGTCACCACTATTCATCTAGAGGTCAGCATGCTGTATTGTTCAGGGGAATTGCAATAAAAATAAAAGTGTTTCATTTGTTTTCTAGAGAAAGCCACAGGTAAGATGTACTACTGTGCATAACACGTAACTGTCACACCCACCCGGGAGGGTAACACATAGAATATATAAACTATTGTCACATCACACGTGTCTTTTAAGGAAGATCACTGATATGAAGGGATGGGACCTGAGACAGGGAAGCTGAAATGGGGAGAGGGGGGAGGTGTGGCAGGGAGGGAAGGGTTCTGTTAAGAGACTGGCAAGGTCTCCCACGTAGAGAGGAGTCTGTGGAGAGGTGGGAAAGGGCTCAGGAAAAGAATAGACCCTGAAGGCCCGGAGGAGAGGTGAAGGGGAGGCTGGGGAACAGGGCAGAAGGGAGGAGCAGGTGACTCTGGCCTCTGAACTTGCCTCCCCCAGGGTTCTCTAACCCAGAACGAGTCCCTGGGAGTCAGCACTCGTTCCCCACAAGGGCCGAGCCCCACACTTCCCTTTGGGTCTGAAATAGTGATGAGAGAACGTGATGATCTTGTTTGGCAGCACGTCTTGAGCACGGTTGAGCTGGAAGGAGGCATCTGTTTTATGCCAAGTAGCACATTCTCTTGGCTTAGAGGGAGTCATTAGCACAATGGTGCTTGAGGCAGGGGCAAGCGGGGCCTGCACGTCCTCCCAGTAAACTTTCTGCTGTGGATTAAGGTATTGTAAGGGAAATGGGGAACAGCAGGCAGTTTATAAGTTATAAAATAAGCAGGTCAACTGTGTCTAAGATAACCACCCCAACTTTTCTTTACACCACTCACGCAAGGAATATGAGCCCTGAGTTCGCAACCAAAATTGCGATTAAATCAAACTGCTATTAAAACCTCACTCAGAGGCGCCTGGCTGGCTCAGTCAGAAGAGCATGCGACTCTTGATCTCAGGGTTGCAAGTTCAGGCTTCATGTAGAGTGTAGAGATTACTTAAAAATAAAATCTTGAAAAAAAAATAAAAGGCAAAAAACCTCACTCAGAGGAAAAAGTACAGACATTCTCATTATATACAATGGGAATATATATATATTCTTATTATATATATATGTGTATATAAATCCATATTATCTCTGTATGTTCGCCTTCTCTATATATTTTTTTCTATTTACATACACATGAGTACATATAGACTATATGTAAACATAGGAGAATGTGTATATGTATTCCCATTATATAAATATACATTTCCCCTGAATGAGATTTTAAATAATAATACATTCATAATTTATAAATGACATATTTATATTACACAATAGCATAATGTATATAAATTTTAATATTATTCTTTATTAAATAGTAACTGTATACATGCATTTGTTCCTTTTATAGAAACATTAAATATAAAAAAGAAACATTATATGTAGGACACACACACACACATACACATTCTATTACCTGGTGAGATACCTATGTTTCTTTCCCTGCACATTTCATAAATGCACTCCCTTCAAATGGGGCTCTCAGTTTCCAGGAAAAGGTGGGAAGAGTGAGAAGGAAGCGGAGAGAATGAGGGGAGAATGAAGGGGGAAGAATGAGGAAGGAAGAGAAAAAGTGGAGCGAAGCGATGGGGCTGATGACAGGGAGAAGAAGACGGACAGGTACTACAATACGTTTGGAGAGTCAACGTTGACCTCAGCAGATGCATTTTAAGATAAAAGTGACGCCGCAATTTGCCTAGAAAAAATCTGTGAAGAAACTACTTCGTATGTTCTTAAATTATCATCCTGACAGCTTTAATATATTCGAACTTTCGGAGACAGAAAAGTGGTTGGCATTTCTGAGAAGCCTAGGGACCATAGTTGTATACAAAAGGAGGCTAAAAAGCCAAATGAAAATGTGACTCTTTTCCACCCCCTAAACTATATGCTTCTGTTTCTTTAGAAGTCACCTTCCACGTGAATGAAACGCTTGTCAAGGCTAGGATACAGAGCTGAAGGTAAAGGTGGAGACTCCTACACGGTGATGCAGTGCACTGCCTTGTAAACTGTGCAGAGCCTTGAGGAAGGAAGCAGAGCAGGACAGAGCCAGCTGCTTGAGATAGCTATGATGATGCTCTTGTATCCTGAAAAAAGAAGTTGAATCTCAGGTACAAGAACAAGGGGAACACAGGTGCCTCCCAAACCTCTTGCACATATTACAATTAATTGAAAAGAGCACGAGGTGGAGAGGAGCAGGGGAAACTCAAGCTGCAGTCGCCATCCTGCCCTCCCCCCCACCCCACCAGTGTCTTTCTCCTGGAGTCTTCATAGCTGTCGTCTTGCATGTTCATCTTCATGCCTGCCATCTTAAAAAAGTAATCTGAGAAAAAAAACCCAAACCCACCCTCACTGCCCTGCTCCTGCTCCTGATCCACATCTGCTCAAGTTGTTTCTTGAGTTTCACATACAGAATCTATCTGCATGGTCTCACCTCCCATTCCCTTAAATTCTCTTCTACCTGTGACTCTGCTTCCACCCTGACCTCTTGCATTCAATTTCTTTCTTTCTTTCTTTCTTTCTTTCTTTCTTTCTTTCTTTCTTTCTTTCTTTCTTTCTTTCTTTCTTTCTTTCTTTCTTTCTTTCTCTTTCTTTCTTTCTTTCTTTCTTTCTTTCTTTCTTTCTTTCTTTCTTTCTTTCTTTCTTTCTGATTTTATTTGTTTGAGAGAGAGAGGAGAGGGAGCACAAGCAGCAAGAGGAGCAGAGGGAGAAGGAGAAGCAGTCTCCCCGCTGAGCAGGGAGCCTGACTTGGGATTCAATCCCAAGACCCTGGGATCATGACCTGAGCTGAAGGCAGATTCTTAACCGATTGAGCCACCCAGGTGCCCCTCCTGCAGTCAATTTTCAATGGCAGTCAAAATCCATCTTTTAAAACATGTATCTAATAATGTCACTCTTGCTCAAAATTGTCAACTGGCTTCCCATAACACTCAGAATAAGATCCAGAATCTCCATCATGGCCTTTGGGACCCCCATGTGATCTGCTCCTTGCCCAATGTCATCTCTGAATTATCTCCATGTCATTCCCAGGACTTTCTGCTGTTCCTCAAACACTTTGAATGTGTTCGTACCTCGGTCTTGTAATGTAGCCCCGTCTACCTGGAATCCTTTTTTCTGAGGTCCACCCACGATTTCCCCCCTAAATTGCTGCTGATATCCACTCTCACCTCAGAGAGGATTCCTTTATTGCTCCATCCAAAAAAAGATGTTTAATTTTCTTTAGAACACCTGTCACTACCTGACATCTTATTACTGAATTTCACTAGATCTAAAATATCATCACATATCCCGACATGGTTAATTTTACATACCACCAATAAATAAAATTTCAAAAACCCAATGCCAGTGAAATAAAGGTGTATGTCTTAATGGGAATCATGAAGGATGTAAAAATCTTACATAGCCTCATATTACTTGGAAATTTTTCATCAACATTAGAGGACTGAGTGCCTTGTTTGACTTCTTATTGTCGTTTGGCACCTTGTGTGGATATGTTCTTAAGTCCCATAAAGCCTGACTGTTGTTCTACAAGAAAAGTTGGAATCACAACCATTCTTCCAAGAAGGAATATTTGTTTCTCTACTGACCAAATGTAT
This sequence comes from Canis lupus baileyi, assembly GCF_048164855.1. NCBI lineage: Eukaryota > Metazoa > Chordata > Mammalia > Carnivora > Canidae > Canis > Canis lupus. The sequence goes on from NC_132840.1 coordinate 52,560,950, forward strand.
GTATGCCCTACTGCTGGGCCTTTGGGTCTACACAATAACTTTGTTTGAAAGCCAAATCGCAATGTAATCTCTTTGAAGATGTTTGCAAGGTGATTGAATTCAATCTATGTAGCATCTGCAAACAAAAACTTAACTGAACTGATGATAGTGTAACAGCTTCCAAGTTTGCACATGTGTAGGCAGTAAAAAGCTGCATCGTGAGCACCGTCCATGTGACATTAGTAATAGGTTAAATTCATCTCAATTTCAGAGATGTCTGGATGTGAAACTTAGAATGAACCAATACAGCCTGTGCCTATTTGCTGTCTCTTTCTTCCATCAGCATGTAAGCTCTGTGAGGACAAGGACCTGCTTTCTGCCTCCAAGGCACCTCTGCATCCTGAGCATGTAAAACCGAGGCTGGCACACAGTAGGTGCTCCATAGAAGCTTGTCGAGCAAATGAATGAATGAATCAATGATGACTCTGTAAACAAGCACCTGGAAACGAAGGAAATTTCTGGATGCCCCTGGAAACTTTGAGGAGTGGTGATGAGGAGGTTGATGAATCTCTATTGAAAGAAAAGCCAATCTGACGTATAAACTCCCACTGCTTTTATGAAATGCAAAGCCAGACCGTAGCAGAACTCCTGGGGGTTTCGTAACTCAGAGGCAAAGGGGAGCTGGGGGACAGCCAAGGGGCACATCTGGGATCTATCGCCGATTCCTCAGCACTGGAGGTGACCCTGCATGGGAAGCTCATAATGCTGCTTATCTCTCCTTCCCCTTAACCCTGGTCGACATGCCAGACACACGCACGCGAGAGGATCGGCGCACTGTCAGGCTCCCAACGAGAAAGACCATGGTGCTCGCGGAGATCAGGGTCTCCCTTCCAGGTAACTGCTAACCCCCAGGGCCATCACAGCAAAGCAATTTTGGGGAAAAGGGTTAAGTTTCCTGGGAAGCTTCCTTGGGCTTTGGCAACCTTCATTTTTACCCCCCAGGTTTCTGGATTTCTCCATTTATTTGTAAGGGCGACACTAACATAAACGTGAACCCCCAGTGTCATAGATCTAAACCTTTCTTTTCTTCTTCCGTCTGGACCAGAACTACGGGACCAGAATTCACAATAGTCTGTGAAAGAATCCATTTTTTAAAAAAGATTTTACTTATTGATTCATGAGGGATACAAAGAGGGGCAGAGATCACAGGCAGAGGGAGAAGCAGGCTCCCTCTGGGGAGCCCAACGTGAGACTCGATCCCAGGACCCCGGAATCATGACCTGAGCTGAAGGCAGATGCTTAACCACTGAGCCCCCCAGGCACCCCTGAAAGAATTCATTTTAAAGTCTAATGTGGGATAAGCTCATGTTCCCTCCGGGCTCCCATTCTTTTATCAGTTTGACAAGAAAGGAAGCCACCAGATACACGAAAAGGATACCGGAGTTCAAGCAAGAAAACTAATCTGGGTAATGAGAACAGATGCCTTCCTCTGAAACTGTCAGTGCCAGACACAGGACATGGTTATAGAGGATGTCTAGGCATGTTCCAACTGAGACCTAAAAGTTCACTGAAGCTTCTGTTTTCAAAGGTTATCGACCTAACACCCTCTTGTGTAGCATTTCTCAACTTCTTGCTGAAGTTGCAACAAGACCCAAGGAAAATCTGCACAGTAGTGTTGATGAATAAAACGAATAGAGAACTTAACACCAAGATATGGGAGAACAGGGTTTACTGTACAACAGATGGAGCTAGGCTGAGAAAAAGCTGTGCAGGTCTCATGTTATGATGTAGCTTAGCTTTGCTTCATGAAACTGACCCCACTTCAGAAAAGGGTAACAGGTTTTTTGAGGTCCCACCAAGTGTGGCTTCTGACAGAGATGGAAGGAGCTCAATCAACTAGACAGGGGGCCACCAGACAGACCAGCTGGACAAGAGGTCCACTGGACAGAGGACCCACTGGACAGGAGACCCACTGGGCAGGGGACCCACTGGGCATGGGACCCACCGGACATGGCAGATCTGGATTATCTCAGGGTCAGAACCCACATAATTTTTGGATCCTTTTTAGGTAAAAGAATGCGATATTAGATATGAGATTTCACTTCGAATGAGAAAATAAATTACAACGAGTAACAAATTTTAAAAACTGAGGAATAGAGCAAACATAATAGATTCCAAAATTCTGCATTGTATTTTTCATATGTAATAATAATTTATTAAAATATTATTTTTAAATATTTTATTAATATTTTAATAGTCAACTTCCTAACATGATTCCATGCTTTTATGTCTGTCCACTCTTTGATCACCTTTTCAAATAATGACAATTGAGGGCTGCCTGGGTGGCTCAGTGGTTGAGTGTCTGTCTCCAGCTCAGGGCGTGATCCCAGGGTCTTGGGAGCCTGCTTCTCCCTCTGCCTGTGTCTCTGCCTGTCTCTGTGTCTCTCATGAATAAATAAATAAAATCTTTAAAAATTAAAATAAATAATGACAATTGAAAATTTCTTTTAGCTTTCCAAGAACATTGTTAGAATGATGGTAAATTTGGAATACCTATATCTATCTATCTATCTATCATCTATATTTCCACATTGTAAGATTTAGAACTTTCCACAGACTAACTTTGGTTCCTTACATTTATTTATTTATTTATTTATTTATTTATTTATTTATTTATTTATATTTTTTATTGGAGTTCGATTTGCCAACATATAGCATAACACCCAGTGCTCATCCCATCATGTGCCCCCCCTCAGTGCCCATCACCCAGTCTCCCCATCCCCTCACCCACCTCCCTTTCCACTACCCCTTGTTCGTTTCCCAGAGTTGCATTGTTGGTGGGAATGTGAACTGGTGCAGCCACTCTGGAAAACTGTGTGGAGGTTCCTCAAAGAGTTAAAAATAGAACTACCCTACGACCCCGCAATTGCACTGCTGGGGATTTTCCCCAAAGATACAAATGCAGTGAAACGCTGGGACACCTGCACCCCAATGTTTATAGCAGCCATGTCCACAATAGCCAAACTGTGGAAGGAGCCTCGGTGTCCATTGAAAGATGAATGGATAAAGAAGATGTGGTCTATGTGTACAATGGAATATTCCTCAGCCATTAGAAATGATGAATACCCCCCATTTGCTTCGACGTGGATAGAACTGGAGGGTATTATGCTGAATGAAGTAAGTCAATTGGAGAACATGAGAGACTCCTAACTCTGGTTCCTTACATTTAAATCTTCAGGTTCTGGGTGACAGGTGGCTCAGTCATGCCATGGTAGGAGATAAGCTATGACCTTGAACCCTGTTGTCTCCACTGAGGATAACTTAGCACAGCAGGCAATAGGAGTTTCCTCAGAAGCCCGTCCTACACTCAAACAGCCAGCAGCAAATCAACTCATGGAATGGACTACAAAATACACATAAATAGAAGCCATTGAACCAAATGGCTAGAGCTCCAAACCTCTGCAGCCATACTATTGCCACTCTATGGGAGGGGATTTAGGAGAGACAAAAGGGCTAGGGCAAGTGAGGGCCTTGAGGCTTTAGATAGTGGGTTGAAATGAACATATAGAAAATATAAAAAGAAGAGATAAAAAATGGTATGTGTAAGCTAAAGAGGGACTGGTATAAAACAGAGAGAAGAAAAGAACAAAATCAAGAAGACAGAATCAATCTATTCCTCCAACTGACATCTTCTTCTTTTTAGCTGAGGCTCTCTGCAGGGTGATCAGCATCCAAGGTGATTTAATTATGATCACATTGCCTGCAGGTCTCAAGGAAGCTGGCACGTCAAAGTACTGTGTCTCATTTATATGAGGTCCAAACATCACCAGGAGTAAAAATCTACATGTCCCATTGCAACGATTCTCCCAATATCTTCAAGTCTTCCTATGTTCTCAATTGTCACTCTGGCTTTTATCAATATCAAGATGTCATGGAGTAGGTGTGTTACCCACGAGCTTCTTTCTCGGTCATTACTGGCACTATCTAGTATAAACAATGGGTCACTATCCTTAATATATAAATAGTTCTTACAAATCAATATGAAAATACAACACCTCAAAACAAAAAAGACATAAGCAGGTAGTTCTTAAAACAAGAAAAACAAATAGCTAATTAATATTTCAAAAAAAAGTTCAGCTTCATCCATCATCAAAAAAATACGATCAAGGGCACCTAGGTAGTTTAGTTAGTTAAGTATCTGTCCTACTCTTAATCTCAGCTCAGGTCTTTATCTCAAGGTCATGAGTTCAAGCCCCAAATTGGGCTCCATGCTGGACATGGAGTTTACGTTAAAATAAATACAGATCAAATCAATTAGATAATTTTTCAAAATGGCAATTTAAAAAACTGATAGTGTAGTGTTTGTCAATGGTGAAGAAAAACAGATACAATCCTGTTGCCTATGAGACAAACTAATATAATCTTTCTGGATAACAATATGCAGATATGTATTTTTTATAAGTAATAATATTTATACGTTTTTGACTCAGTAATTATTTTTTTGTTTTATTTATTTATTCATGAGAGACACACAGAAAGAGGCAGAGACATACACAAAGGGAGAAGCAGACTCCTGCAGGGAGCCTGACACAGGACTCGATCCCAGGACCCTGGGATCACACCCTGAGCAGAAGGCAGATGCTCAACCACTAAGCACCCTAGGCATCCACAACTCAGTAATTTTAATTCTAGGGATTTTTACCAAGAAATTCACCAGAGACATACAGATGTATTTGTCACAAAAACAAAATTTATGAGATTGATTAAACTGTGGGACAGCTATAAAATGAAATAGATGTTTTCTATAACCTTGAAAGGTGTGGGGGAAATGCTGGGTGATAAAAACAGATGGGGTAACAATGTGATTCTATGATCTTCAAAATAATGTGTGCAAAGTAACCAAGAACCAGAGGTACGTTAATAAGTCTCTTCGTGTCTGGTCAAGTATGGTATTTTTAAATTTTGTCACATTTTTCTATTTTGTAAAATTTTTTCTTGCATGTCTACCCCTCTCATTTTTTTATTACTACTGTAACAAATTACCACAAATTTAGCGACTTACCTTAAACTTATTATTTTATGAGTCTCTAGGACAGAGTTAGGTAAAATCAAGGTGTTGGCAAGGGGGCATTCCTTTCTGGAGGCTCCAGGGGAGAATCTCTTTTCTTAACTTTTCCAGCTTCTACAAGTCACCCACATTCCTTGGCTCATGGACCCCTCCTCCACTTTCTTTTTTTTTTTTTTTTAATATTTTATCTATTTATTCATGATAGACAGAGAGAGAGAGAGGCAGAGACACAGGCAGAGGGAGAAGCAGGCTCCATGCCAGGAGCCCGACGCGGGACTCGATCCCAGGACTCCAGGATTGTGCCCTGGGCCAAAGGCAGGTGCTAAACTGCTGAGCCACCCAGGGATCCCCCTTCCTCCACTTTCAAAGCCAACAACACTGGATTGAATCCTCCTAACATCACATCACCCTGAACTCTAACTTCTGTCTCTCTCCTCCACTTTTAAGGACCTTTTTTTTAAAAAAAAAAAAAAAAAAAAAAAAGATTTTATTTAAATTAGAGAGAGGGAGAGTGTGTGCACACATGCACAAGTAGGGGGTAAGGGCAGAGGGAGAGGAAGAAACAGACTCCCCGTTGAGCTGGGAGCCTGACACCAGGCTCAATCCAAGGACCCTGAGACCATGACCTGAGCCAAAGGCAGACATTCAACCAACTGAGCCACCCAGACGTTCCCCTTAAAGACCTTTGTGACCAGATGATGGAGGATAATCTCCCTATTTGAAGGTCAGCTGATTAGCAACCTTAATGTCATCTGCAACTTTAATTCCCCTCGGCTGTGTAATATAACATATTTAAAGATCCCAGGCATTAGGATCTGGACATCTTGGGGGGGGGGGGCATTATTCTGACTACCAAAAATGGTAAAAAGCAATAAAGATTATTTCTATGTTAGTAGAACTTCCATGGAGATGTATTTTATAAGCATTCACGAAGAGAGTTTACCAAATCAAAAGTGGCATCTTGTGCTGAAAAAAAGAAAAAAATCAACAATCCAGTGGAAATTACCACCAGCATGTAGCTAATCTCGTTTTAGCCCAGAGCAGCTTCATGGGAACTTTTGTAAGTAGTGCTTGGGGCCCACTCTGTGTTAAGGAAATGACTCTCAAGGAAATGACTGACAGCACACTATGGAGTCATTCTTAAAGGTTTCTATTCCTTTAAACCTTGCTATAGATTGTCTCTGTTACCTGATTCATAATGCTATTTCATTAAACACTGTCTTTGAATATAAAAATCATAATTGATTTTATATCATGCACTGATTCATTCACTACACGCCTTTTTAGTTCACCGAGAACATAAGCATTAAGTGTCTCAGGCACCTGAAAGCATGTAACAACATTTCAGTTGCTGTGCCTGTAAAAGATGTCTCAGTCTTCAGGGTGAGGCTTAGAAATGAAAGGCTGCTAAGAATTGGCAAATATTGCAAGATTTTCATACAATTATCACAGAAGATGGGAATCCTGGGTGGCTCAGTGGTTGAGCATCTGCCTTCGGCTCAGGGCATATCCCGGGGTCCTGGGATGGAGTCCCGCATTGGGCTCTCTGCATAGAACCTGCTTCTCCCTCTGCCTGTGTCTCTTCCTCTCTTTCTCTCTGTGTCTCTCATGAATAAATAAAATAAAATCCTTAAAAAAAAATCACAGAAGACAGAATCAGACTCTGAGTTTGGAAGTCTTATCAGTCTCAGACTGTCCAAGTGGATTTTATTGTTCCAACCCAGAGGCCAGGCTTGATCTAGGAGCCATGGTGCTTCACTTGGTGCTTCTCAATCCCCATTCACTGGTTGGTGGCTGGCAGTCAAGATCCCTGGGGCAAGACGGTGGGGGGCAGGGGGTGTGCCTGGGCAGAGGGTATGGGGAGATGGCCTGAGAGAAGAAATCTCACCTCCCACATTCACACCTCACCTTCCTGACTTGGAAGACACCTCCAGTTAATGAGCAAATCTGGCATCTGTCAGCTTTTTGTAAGCAAGCATTTCACAAGGTTTACAGAGAAGTAAAGTAAACAGAGTTCTGAGTAACAAAAGAGTGGCGTTTATGCATTCTTTGATTCACTTTAAAGGATGGTATAAACTGACTTTTTAACCAAGCATTAGGCAAGATCTGGGCCCAAGCCATTCTATAATAAACAGTGACATGGCTATATTAAAATATTTACTTTGTGTGCTAGAGTGACTTATAGGAAGAGTGGCTACTACATAGAAGTCCTAAGTATTAAGGCGTCAGGTGCCACGGGCGGCATAAATATTCCATGTGCACTTGTTTATAGGAAAACCCCATCTGGATTTGGCTAAAACAGCAGGCACCCTGGTGACCCCAGTTTTGCTATTGGAAAATATAACACAAGTGTTCACTCATCTAGAATAACTACAGTGCTAAGTGCCAAATGACAGATGGGAGGGGAATTGGCTTTTCTCAATAAAATCCAGGCACTCCATTGTGAAGGGTTTCATTGTAAGGGCTCCTCGGCATTTATAGGCTCACAGAGTAGATGTGCAGCTAGATGAGGCAAGGTGCTGGGTCAGGCTGACCACGGGGTGCCTGTTCAGGAGAGCTTTGCCTACATACACCCGTGCAAGCTGGGCAAGATGTGAAAGATCTGGCCTGGGATAGTCCATGGACAATGTCATCAAGCCTCACTCCCACACTCCCTCTCCCCACAGCTTAGTTATGCCGAGTCACGGTCAGGCAGATGGGCTGGGGACCAAGCCTGGTGTGATCAAAAGAGCAAAGTATTCTGAGACAGAAAGGCTGAATTTGATGCACTGCTCCTCTACTTACTTGACTTAACCTTAGGGATAGAGAGAAGGCAGTGCCTATTGATAGGCATTGTACTGGAAGCTTCTCCTACATCCTCTCACTAATATCCTCACATCAGTACTAGGGTGCACGTAGTACTTGCCCATTTCACAGATTCACATCTAGCTGAGAATGATTCCAGGGAACGAAAGTTCTTCCCAGGCCAGGTCATCCCTTCTGATGAACACATCGACCTTCTCTAAGGGTTGAGCCAAATGTCGGGAAAGCAATGAAAATAAAAGCAGAAAAAAAAATCACATTAACATCAAAACCCATCCACCCACCCCCCAAAAATAAAAGTAGAGCAGTTCTCTGGGACTGATCATTCAACTGGGGAGAAAATGCCTCTGTAGGACAGCATGATTACCTGACAGTATACATCTCAAAAAGATAAAATCTCTCTCTCTTTTTAAAAGATTTTATTTATTTATTCTTGAGAGACATAGAGACATAGAGACACAGGCAGAAGGACAAGCAGGCTCCCTTCATCGGAGCCCAATGCAGGACTCAAACTCAGGACCCCAGGATCATGCCCTGAGCCAAAGGCAGATGCTCAACCACTGAGCCAGGCAACCCAAAAAGATAAAATCTCAAACTGAAACTAAGCCATTAACTGCAAACTAAAATCTCTGTGTGATCGGATAAAGCAGTTCCCTCTGCATCCCATTCCACCTGAACGCAAGCTTCCCCCAAATAAACTTAATCAATAGATTTCTTTTCACTCATCTGCTCACTCAACAAAGATGTCGTGAGTAACTACCATGCATTGAGCCCTTTCTAGATAGACCATGAGAGTATGGCAATAAGCAAAGTCCCTGCCTCCATGGAGCTGACCTCCTAGTGGTGGCGGGGGGCAGATAAATGTATGATTACATAAATACATAACAGGATTTCAGGTAGTTACAAGGATACGGGAGTAAGAAATGTCTAGGAAAGGCATCTTAGGTAGGCTGGTACGGTAAACCAAAGCTATTAGCTGAAAAGCAGGGGAATTGTATGCATCACAGCCCAGCATGAAGGGAATAATACTGAGCTAGTCTAAGCTTTAAAATGAACTTATCATGTAGTCCTGAGAACGCTGTATCATTTCACAGTGGGGAAATAGATCCTGAAGTGCCATATGACCTACTCAGGGAAGCAGAACTAATGTGAGAACCTGAGGTTCCTTTCTTTCTATTTTATATTTCTAGAATTGTGCTATCCAAGGTAGAAGCCACTAGCCACACGCATTTACATTTAAACTGATGACTTTTTAAAAAATTCAGGTTTGGTTGCTTAGTCACACTGGCTACATTTTGTTTTTTAATTTATTTTATTTATTCATGAGAGACACAGAGAGGCGGAGACACGGGCAGAGGGAGAAGCAGGCTCCCTGCGGGGACCCAATGTGGGACTCGATCCCAGGACCCCGGGATCATGACTTGAGCCAAAGGCAGATGCTGAGCCAGCTGAGCCACCCAGGCGCCCCACACAGGCTACATTTTAAGTGCTCAGTAGCCACCAGTCACACAGACATAGAACATTTCTACCACTGCAGAGAGTTCTATTGAAGAACCCTGTCCTGCTGTCCTGTGGATTCTGGTAGTTTTTGAGAAGAAGAACCAACTGTTCATTTATACATTTTCTATTTCTACCAGATGATTTGCCATCTCAGAGACAAATCATTTTTGGTGGTTTAAACCCCAGAATTTTACAACCAGTCCAGTTTTCTTTTATGAGTGAAAATAACAGAATGCTGAAGAAATCATACCATCCATAAAACTTTCTTTAAAAAAAATGAAGATGTACTCTGAGTGATAGAGAAAATTAAACTGCCCAAATTGTAAAATCAGAGGACCAGGGATTGGATGATATGCACAACAATAGTTATGTAGAAAGATCCATCCAAATAAACATGATAGCATTTTAAAAACAACTTTCTAGGGGCACCTGGGGGCTCAGTGGTTGAGCGTCTGCCTTCAGCTCAGGTTGTGAATCCCGGGGTGCTGGGATCGAGTCCCGCATCGGGATCCCCGCAGGGAGCCTGCTTCTCCCTCTGCCTGTGTCTCTGCCTCTCTCTGTGTGTCTCTCATGAATAAATAAACAAAATCTTTTTTTTAAAATACAACCTCCTCTAGAACTCAAAGTATATAAAATGTAAAGATGATTTAAATATATAGGCTGGATTTTAAAATAAGAAAAATCAATAAAGTTGCATAATAATAGTCAAGGCTGAACTTGGCAGTGAAGCAGCCTCAATAACAGTCATCATGAGAGCACAAACAAGTGCAACTCTTTGATATATATTACACTTAAGATGGTTAAACACCTCCCACCTTGTTATCCCACTTATAGGAAACAATCCCAATAACATAAATAATAGTACCACCAAGGAGTGATTGATATAAGATCCCCATTACAGCATAATGTACAGAACTCAGAGAAATTGAATACATTACATATTGAACGTATTCTTACGTTCAATAAAAGAAGAATCGTTTGATTCTAGTATATCTATAAAATGCAATCTCATGTAGCTACTAAAAATCTAAAAATTTTTTCGGGGGGCACTTGGGTGCCTCAGTGGTTGAGCATCAGCCTTGGGCTCAGGGTGTGATCCCAGGGTCCTGGGATCCAGTCCTGTATCTGGCTCCGCAGAGGGAGCCTGCTTCTCCCTCTGCCTATGTGTCTGCCTCTCCCTCCGTATCTCTCATGAATAAATAAAATATTTTTAAAAAAATTAAAAAAATTGTTTGATAATATGGGAAAGTGTTTGTGATAGGACATTAAGGGCAAACAGCAAAAGGACAATAATAGGTAATATTTATTCAGTATTCAGTAAGTGCCAGCCACTTACCCAGAGGGTTTTCAGTCTGTTGTATCAGTTACCAATCAAGAAACCTCTAAGTCGTCCGTACCAATATTGCCTCCAATATGTTACTGAGGAAACAGAGTCTGACAGCTGTTTTGCCCCACGTCCCACATATCAGTAAGTGACAGCCAGCTCTTGAATATGGGCCCATCTGATGTAAAGCTGTGTTCCCAACTGCCTCCCTCTCACCCACCTCAGGAGACTCTCTGAGCTACATTCTCTCAGCCATGTAAAAAAAAGAAGAAGAAAGAAAGAAAGAAAGAAAGAAAGAAAGAAAGAAAGAAAGAAAGACAGAAGAAAGAAAGAAAGAAAGAAAGAAAGAAAGAAAGAAAGAAAGAAAGAAAGAAAGAAAGAAAGAAAAAAGAAAAGAAAAAAAAGTATGTTCGCACTTAGAAAAAATCCTGGCTAAAAATACACCCAACACTTCATAGTGATTGTCTCTGAATGCTGGGGCTACAGATCACTTTCTTCAAATAGGCCTGTAATTTTAAATCATTCTGCCAATGAACGTTATTCAATAGTGAAGGAAAAAAAAATTTTAATGATAAAGGGAGGCCAGCTCTGTAACAGATTTGTACACCACAGCGGGGGTGGGGGGGAGGATAATAATTCAAAAGGCAGCGCTAAAAATGGAATTCCAAAGTGTTGCCTGGAAATTAGTGGGAGTTCAAAGGAGTTAAATAAAAGATGGAAAATGGGAGACATGCCATTGCTGGATCTTTAGGCTCTTCCAAAAGGTTTCTGTTTGTGGTTGTTGGTGTGTCTCTCTTTCTCTCTCTCTCTCTCTCTCTCTCTCTCTCTTGCTCGGCCCTCAACTTAACTTAGGAGCACTTACAGAATTACCAAGAAGTCAGAAGCCACTCAGAGGCTCCAAGCGCAAGTGTCTGCTGTGTTGTTGTTGATATTTTGTTTTAAGGACTTCACTGGCCTCACAGACGAAGGAGTTTAGCATCCGCAGGCCTCTCTCCTCCTCGTCAATTTTATTATTATTGTTAAATCAGGCAACACTTTGCGGAACAAACCTGACCCTGAAGAATGCTTGTTGGCGCACTGTCCGAGACGTCTAGCAGAAGTTTGTATGATTATCTTTATGAGTGAGTACAGTTTAGTCTGGTCCCTTCTGTGTTGAATAACACCACCACACCGAGTCCCTCCGGGGAAATAGGACCATAGGGTCTCACCTCCGACCGGGTGTTCATTGGCCCTTGTGGTCCACAGAGGTCCCAGAACATAGCTTCGCACACAGCAGCAGAACCACCGTGAGGTCATGGACAAATTCGTCATCCTTGTTATCACATTTCATTTTGCCAGTAGTGTCTCTGCAACATCTGGAGAAACGTTCCAGGGCTGTCATCTGCATTCATTCGGCATTCTGTTCCAGGGAGGCAAATTCGAACCCCTGAGGGTCAGAATTGAAATAATGCTCCAGAGCACGGTATGTTAATTATTTAAATGGGGAAGAATTATTTTCTCTGGATGGGAGGGCCTCCTTGAGGACCTCAATTTCCATTTTGGTCTCCACTTTTTAGAATAAAAAACAAAAAAAAAAAAGGCCTGGAGAAGGAGGAGGAATGGGATCAGCCAAAAGAAGCTCAAGGCATTAGAGTCGCCCAGACTTGACTTTGGATCCTGCTTGATCATTCACTGGACAAGATCTTTTTTTTTTTTCTTTTTTTTTTTTTTTATTGGACCAGATCTTTGATAAGTGTTTAACTGCTTTGAGATGCATCTTCCAAGGGATCCAAATGTTGGTATTAAGGTTCAAAGCTAATGTGTCAACAGAAAGCCTGGTATGGTGCCTGGCACATAGTACGTGCTTAAGAAATATGCTCTCTCTTCCCATCTCGTTACTCAGAAGCACACCCACCAAATGCTGAGCTCCTCGGGATCTGAAGCACAGTATGTAGTTTCAGGCCATGGCTCTTTGTTCCTACTCATCAGGCCTGAGGGGGCTTCTTTGGGATGAAAAGCATTCCATTTCTAAAGATGAAAGAAAGCAGAACTTCCACTAATCCTTCCTCTTGCCCTCTGTGGAGTTCCATGCTGTGTCACGCCCTCAAGAATTAGGCTGTAAGCCCCCATTGGTGATGAGCATGGTCTATACACTGAGATGACCTCACCTGTCAGGACCACCATCCAGAGGCAGTGCCTCAGATGAGCCCAGACCCACTCTTCCCTTCTGCTCCTTGGCCATGTCCGTACAGGATCTGCTGTGGACTATCCATCCTTGTTGTCTATAACCAGCATGAGCCCAGTGTCACTCCCTCATCTCACAGTCTACAATATGCTTTAATGAACTTATCACAACTTTCTGATACTTTGTAACAGACTGGATATGCTAGGTGATGTTGAGGAAACAAGTAATCCTGAAATTCTCAGTGGTTTAAAGTAGCAGAGATTTGTTTCTTACTCATGCTATGTATTCATTGCAGATGGGCTAGGGGCTCTGTTCCAATATCTTTCTCACTCTGGGCCCCCTGATGATGCAGTGTCCACTCTATGGAACATTGCCCATATCTGTGAGAAAAGAAAATGAGACATTCATATTGGCCCTACATCTTACACTAGGAAAAGCACATATCATAGTTCCAATGACTAAAATAAGGCATGTAATCATGTTAGAATCTGGGGGGATGCAAACACACACCACCATCACATGTCTCAGAGAAGGGAAAAAAACCCCATACTTTCATACCACACCAATCACACACCTGTAAGATATGCATATCAGGTAATACCAGCCTCACTGTATAAAATGAATATAAGTCCATGAAAGAAAGAATTGGCAAACTGGACTTCATTAAAATTAAAAATTTCTTCTCTGCAAAAGATACTGTCAAAAGAACAAGAAGACAAGCCACAGACTAGGAGAAAATATTTGCAAAAGACATAACTGGAAAACTACTACTATCCTAAATATGCAAAGAAATGTTAAAACTCAACACTAAGAAAATAAATAGCATGATCTCTAAAATGGGCCAAGAGCGGCTCGTTGGCACAGTCAATTAAGCATTCGAATCTTGGTTTTGGCTCAGATCATGATCTCAAGGTCATAAGATTGAGCCCTATGTCATGCTCCATGGTCAACACAGGGTCTGCTTGAGATTCTCACTCTTCCTCTGCCCCTCCCGTTCCTGTGCTCTCTCTCTCTCTCTCTGAAACAAATAAATCTTAAAAAAACAAATGCACTAGAGACCTTAATAGACACCCCGCCAAAGAAGATCTGTGCAGATGGAAAATAAGCATATAAAAAGGTGTTGAACATCATAAGTCGCTAGGAAACTGCAAATTAAAACAACAGTGAGATGCCACTGCACCTATTAGGATGGCCAAAATTTAAAACACTGACAACATCAAATGCTGACAAGGACGTGCAGCAGCAGGAACTCTCACTCACTGCTAGTACGAATGCAAAATGGAACACAGGTTTGCAGTTTCATATAAAAGTAAATGTACTCGTATCAGACAATCCCACATTCACTTTTCTTGGTGCTTACCCAAATGAGCTAAAAACTGATGTCAACACAAAAACTCGCACATGGATGTTTACAGAGGCTTTATTCAGACCTTCCAAAACTGATGTCCTTCCGTTGGTGAAGGGATAAACTAACTGTGGTCCATCCAGACAATAGAATATTATTCCGCATTCAGGGTTAAAAGGAAATGAGCTATCAAGCCATGAAAAAGACACAGAGGAAACTTCAAGGCATATGACTAAGTGAAAGAAGCCAGTCTGAAAAGGTTCATGTTGTGTGATTTCCAACTATATGACGTTCTCGGAAAGGCAAAATTATGGAGACAGGAAAATGATCAGCTCTTGCCAGGGAGAGAGAAGGATGATTAGGGCAGTGAATCTACTCTGTATGATATTATAATCATTAATACACTCCATTATAAATGTTTCCAATCCCATAGAACATACATCACCCAGAGTGAACCCTAAAGTAAACTGTGGACTTCGGATGATAATGATGTGCCAACACAGGTTCATCAGCTGTAACAGATATACTACTCTGGTGGGCAAGCTGGCAGTGTGGGAGGCTGTGCATGTGTGGGGGCAGGAGATCCATGGAAAATCTCTGTACCTTCCACTCCATTTTGCTGTGAAACTAAATCTGCTCCAAAAAAACAGCAAATCTATTTTTAAAAATGAATACATGTCTTGGAAGGTTAAGTGGCTTGGTTAAGGTCATGCAAAAGAGGACCTTGCACAGAGTTGATAATAAATATTTGTTGAATAAATGAGTGAGGGCACGTGTGAATTAGTAAAAAAACAGAATCAAAAATGGTTTGCAGGTACAGGTGGCCTGATTCTTGATATGAGGTTCTTTCTGTTTACATCACTGTACCACCCTGCTACTAGCAAGTATCTTCTACCCCCGGGGGAGGTTTCTGGGCTTTATTCCTCTGTGTTCGTTAAATAACTTGGATTCCTGGATTCTAGAACGGCGAATAGTAAGCAATTGCCCTTGTAATGAAACATAAGCAGGTGCACACACGCCCACAGATATAAAAAAATGATCAGCTTATCATTAGAGCAGCAACACCACAGGGCACTTAAAGGGAATAATAATCCCCACGGATTATTACTTATTATCAGAAAAGAAGCTGCAACAGTGATGTTGAAGTCCACAGAGAACATTTCACTGACAATGCCTCTAGTACCAGGCAGAGCCAAAAGAATGAAAAATTCTCCATCTGTGAGAAGCAAAAACTGCACATAAGCCAAATACATCTGCTGAATGTTGAAAGTGACAATATGCAGCTCGGAGAGAGAATGCATTGAATCATTAAAAAAAATTCCTAAGAAACTTAACAAGTACATCTAGACACTGCTCAAGTATGTGCTCTGATGGCTCATGGAAACATCCTGGGGAAGTGATTCAAATGGCTCGGAAAGTGTGGCCTCCATGCTTGAATGATTCACCAGTTGAGGCCACGGTAAGAAGTCAAGGTAACGCTAATTGGGTGTTTCTTGGGATCAGATGAAATCCTATCAGTTGTGGCTCCGTGAAGGCATCACAGCATCCGTGTAATGGTGCGCAGAAACAAAAATGGACGATTTCCTTTCAAAATGCTTATTTTCTTTCAGTGGGTAATAATGCAGTGATGAGTACAAAGTTTTGAAAGACCAATGAGATAACCGGAACTCAAGTTGCTATCATGCAAGTACAGAGAAGGGGAAAAACAAAAAAGAAGGAATTTCAGTAACTGTTGGACCCACACCTTTGAGGGGTGGGGCATGTTTTAAGGATAAGAACTGTAAAGAAATCTGGATGTTACCTGGGCTGTTTGCTGTTTGGTGATGGTACAAGGGTAGTTCTTATGATGCTATTTCGAGTGTACAGTAGAATAGTAAAAAATAAATGTATATAGTTGGGAATCTAGGGTTGTCTTATGAGAGAAGGGAAGTAAAAATAGGAGAAATGTTGTTGGATTAAAATGATGTTAAGGACAGAATGTTTTTTGTCCCCCTCACACGTGCGCACATTCATGTGTTAAAAGCCTAACCCCCAATGTGTTGGTATTTGAAGATTAGGCTTTCAGGAGCTAATTGAATTTAGATGAGGTGGTGAGGGTGGGCCCTTGAGATGGGATGAGTGTCTTTACAGGAAGAGGAAGAAAGAACAGAGCTTGCTCCTTCTCCACCATGTAAAGACACAGTGAGAAGACAGCCATCTGCAGCCCAGGATGAGGGTCCTCTTGATGTTACTGAATTGGCTGATACCTTGATCTTGGGTTTCTAACCCCCAGAACTCTGAGAAATAAATGTCTGTGGTATTTAGCCAGCAGTCTGTGGTATTTTTTGTTATGGCAGCCTGAGAAGACAAGGACAAATGAGGAGTATTTTTTTTTTTATTTTTAATTTATGAGAAACACAGAGAGAGAGAGAGAGAGAGAGAGGCAGAGACACAGGCAAAGGGAGAAGCAGGCTCCATGCAGGGAGCCCGACGTGGGACTCCATCCTGGGTCTCTAGGATCAGGCCCTGGGCTGAAGGTGGCGCTAAACCGCGGAGCCACCGGAGCTGCCAGAGGAGTATTAATATGAACTAGCTTTATCGTTGAAAAAGGTCTAGAATTGTAACCACCCTACAAGCAATGAGCACACCGTGTGATTGCCCAGATCTTGGTTTCTGAATTCTATTCCCCACTGAAAGGACTCAGGGAATCTTGGGGAAATGGTTCTTTCTAGGTCAAAGACAATGAAAGTACAAAATGGTGCTGGAACATTTTATCATTGTGTTGGAAAGCAAGGAAATGCTGACATGTTGTGTCAAATGCTGACACAGGAGCCAACTTGAAGGGGCTTCCAATGGTCACATTTGGAGTCATTATAGCATCAAAAAGTAGTGATAATGGCTGCTAATATACTGAATTTCTTTTTAAAGATTTTAATTATTTATTCATGAGAGACACACACAGAGAGAAGCAGAGACATTGGCAGAGGGAGAAGCAGGCTCCCTGAGGCCACTCGATCCTAGGACCCCAGGATCATGACCTGAGCCAAAGGCAGATGCTCAACCACTGAGCCACCCAGGCGCCCCTATACTGAATTTTAAAAATTGATTTATGTATAATACAGTCAAAAAAAAGGGAAGGTGAGACTTCTCTCAGAAGAACATTAGGTAATAAGATTAGGACTCGTGGATTTTGAAAATGATGATTTTTGTCACCTCCAATGTAACTAACTGATTCAGGCCAGAATCAACAGAGACTACAGCCAGTCAAGTATAAAAGCTGGAGTAAATCTAAGACTTTATAATTCAAATAAATAAACTTTGATAAGACCTCAGGAAGTAGTAATCAGACTCCACTGAGTGAAATGTTGTGAGCGTATTCACATGGTCCCAAATTAACACACCCCAATGTTGTATGAGCTTGCTAGGACCACCATAACGCAGTATCACAGACTGGGAGGCTTGAATAACAGATTTTTATTTTCTCACTTTGGAGGTTACAAGTCCAAGATCAAGATGCTGGCAGAGTTGGTTTCTCCCGAAGCTTCTTTCCTTGGCTTGCAGATGGCCACCTTCTTGCTTCTTTTCACATAGCCTTCTCTCTATGTGTGCCTGTCCCTGGTGTCTCTATCTGTGTTCTATTCTCCTCTTCTTATAAGGATACTTCTTATACATCAAATTGGAGTACAGCCTATCCATATGACTTCATTTCACTTAATCACGTTTTTTACAACCCTACGGCAAATGCACTTACATCTTGATGTATTGGGGGTTAGAGCTTCAACATATGAATTTTGGGGGGACACATTTCAACCCAAAACAGATGTGTTCTTAAATACAATGGACAAGGGAATTACAATGGCCAAGTCTGGCAGCCATATCTTACCTAAATGAGCAACCTCTGCATCACTGAGAGCACCTCTGTAGTATTCTTGACAAAATGTTTCACCTGAGTCTACTTATGAGGACATAGAAAAATCCAGATTATGAAAATTTCTACAAGACAACTGGCTG
This sequence comes from Canis lupus baileyi, assembly GCF_048164855.1. Taxonomy (NCBI): domain Eukaryota; kingdom Metazoa; phylum Chordata; class Mammalia; order Carnivora; family Canidae; genus Canis; species Canis lupus. Next base: position 52,579,122 of record NC_132840.1, read on the forward strand.
GTATTCTTCAAAAATAACATTATCATAAAACAGCAGGTGGACTTACCTAGACACACAGAAGCTAAAGAGACATGACAACCAAATTCTAAACCCTCGATCTTCCCAAAAAGAGGTATGAACAAGAATTTTGTGGTAACAGTATATTAGAGGATACTGTTGTTTCAATGCTAAATTTCTTGGGTGGGTAATGATGTGGCTTTGTATTTAGGGACAAATATCATGATGTCTACAATTTATTTTCAAACAGTTCCACAGTTGGGGGGGTCTATAATTAACAGTGAGTCTTTGTGAAAATTATATGATCTATTTACTTTAAAATTCTTAGAACCTTTCTGTGTATTGGAAGTTTTTCAAAATGTGAATTTAGGGCAGCCTGGGTGGCTCAGTGGTTTAGTGCCGCCTTCGGCCCAGGGCCTGATCCTGGAGACCCGCGGTTGAGTCCCACGTTGGGCTCCCTGCGTGGAGCTGATTCTCCCTCTGCCTCTCTCTCTCTCTCTCTCTCTCTCTCTCTGTTTCTTATTAATAAATAAATAAAATCTTTTTAAAAAATGTGAATTTAGAGGTGATGGACAGATAGATACATAGTATCTACATCTTTTGGAGATAATTCTCTAGCATATAAAAATATACTGGTTCTGTTTCACACATGCATAATTTTCCATTGTGCATACATTATTTAACCTGTACTCCATTACTGAATATTCAGTTGAACATTTTTTTCACTATAAAAATGATGCAAAAATAATCCTGTTTATACAACTTTTTGGACATGTGCAAGTGTATCTTTAGGATAATACCTAGAAGAGGTATTGCTATGTTAAAGTTCTCTCTGGATGACTCTACATGGGCACTGAATTTCTAAGCAAAAGTTATTTTTTTTCAGTTCACTGGTCTTCTAAATCAACATAAAACAAGCTAATTAAAAAAGCAAGCGTTCTTAATTGATTTCTTTACCTTAATGGTTTAATTCAAGATTTGAATTATTCAACTTTAAATGCAAAACATCTAACATGGTGTGTTGTACAAAATAGATATAAGCATTCATCAAATGTGTTTGAGTGAATGAGTGAATGAATGAGTGGAAGCTTCTAGACACTAGAAGCATTAACTGTGGAATTATAAAATAAACACATCCTCCCTCCCCACATTCCAAAGAGGCTGTGAGAATCTTAATGGCATCTCACTATAACACACAAATTAGATGTCAAGACACATCTTCCATGGACCTCATCCAACTCACCAAAATGACTTCCTTAAAATGGACTCCCAAGACAGAATTATAGTGTAGCAGTTGGGAATTTAAAGTTTATAAAACTCTGTGAATTCTCTAGCTCCTTGCCTACTCCCTGCGGCTGCTTCTCCTCCGCCTCCCCACCCTGCTGATTTCTGATCCTCTGTCACTCTGCTCCATATCAGAGATATTCAGAGAGAATGGCAAATTTAGATCTTACTACAGCCTGAGCCCAGTGAAGATAGAAGATTAATAAACTTTGAGCCAAGTCACTTTATCCCTCAAAGGTTCTATTTTATCATCTGTAAATAAATAAATGAATAAATAAATAAATAAATAAATAAATAAATAGGTTGAAGCACTAAGATTTCATCTCACATTCTGTAGCTCCTTGGAAAAATTATGTTAACAATCACATTATGAATAGGAACAATAAAAACCATGTAGGAAAAGGGAACAAAACTTGCAACAAAATTTCAACAAACACTATGTAGTCATGCAAATAAAATGAGACTAGATGCAGATCTTATACTTTTCACAAAAAAAAAATTAAAAATGGATACATACCTAATTAGAAAATTATAAAACTCCTAGAAGATGACATGGAACAAAAATCTAGAAGATCTTGGGGTCGGCGATGACTTTTCAGATACAACACCAACAATGTACAATCTGCAAAAGAAAAAATTAAGTAGCTAGATTTCCTTAAAATTAAAATTTCTGCTCTGTGAAAGACATTGGTAAGAGAATGAGAAGGCAAACCATAGACTGGGAGAAAATATTTGCAAAAGGCATATCTGAAAAAGGAGTGTTATCCAAAATATACAAAGAACTGTTAAAACTCAACAATAAGAAAATAAACATCATGATTAAAATGTGAGTCAAAAAACTTAACAAACACCTTATCAAAAAAAAAAAAGATATAGATGGAAAATAAGCATATGAAAAGGTACTCAACATCTTATATAATCAGGAAATTGCAAAGTAAAACAACAATGAGATATTAGGCACATCTATTTGAATGACCACAATCTGGGTCACTTACAACACCTACTGCTGCGAAGACATGAAGAAACAGGAAGTTTCATTCATTGCTGGTGGGAATGCAGAATGGTACAGTCACTTTGGAAACATGTCAGCAGTTTCTCACAAAACTAAATAGACTCTTACCATTCGATCCAGCAATCACATTCCTTGATATTTACCCAAATGAGCTGAAAACTTATGTCAACACAAAAACCTGCATGTAGATGCTTTTAGCAACTTTATTAATAATTTCCCAAACTTGGAAGCAACCAAGATCTTCTTCAGTAGGGGAATGGATAAATTACTTATGGTACATCCAGACAATGGAATACTACTCAAAATGAAAAAAGAAATGAGCTCTCAAATCATAAAAGGCAATAGAAGAAACCTCAATGTGTATAAGCAGGTGAAAAAGCCAGTCAGAAAAATACTATACGAGGGATGCCTGGGTGGCTCAGTGGTTGAGCATCTGCCTTTGGCTCAGGTCATGATCCCAGGATCCTGGGATCAAGTACCATATCGGGCTCCCTGCAGGGAGCCTACTTCTCCCTCTGCCTGTGTCTCTGCCTCTCTGTCTGTGTCTCTCATGAATAAATAAATAAATAAATCCAAAGAAAGAAAAATCCTATACGATACTGTATGGGTTACTGGAAAAACTCTGGAGAAAGTAAAAACATCAGGGTTCAGGGGAATGGGAGGGATGAATCAACAAGAGTACAAAGGATTTTTAGGGCAGTGAAACTATGTGTATGGTACTATAATGATAGCTACAAGGCATTAAACATTTGTTAAAACCCACAGAATGTGTATAATACCAAGAGTGAATCCTAATGTAAACTGTAGGCTTTGGGTGGTAATGATGTGTCCATGTAGGTTTATCAATAGTAACAAAGATACCTCTCGGGTAGAAGATGTTGGTGGTGGGGAAGACTGTGTATATGTGTGGCCAGGGATTATGTGAGAAGGCTCTGTACTTTCCACTCAATTTTGCCTTGAACTTAAAAAGTTCTTAAAAATAGCCTATTATTTAAAAGAAATCTCATAGGACAAATGTTAATGAAAATAATGGCAAGTTGAGCATTTAGCTTTCTTCCACAATTTTATGAAGGTAAAGTATAGCTCTATAGTGTATTGCTGCTTCCTCAAACTCTTCTTGAGGCTGGATCTGGGAGTTAGACCTAAACTACTTCAACACTTTTGAGTCACTCAGATTATTTGAAGTTTGTCCTGGTGAGCCATCACTTTGATGACAAGGCCACCACCACACAGACACTGATGACACAGAATCAAGATGGCAGGTTACCAAGAGAATGTAGCCAAGGGGCTCAGTAACAGTTCCAGCAAAAACTAATGTCTTACTGTTTTTATCTTATATAAAATGTATAGATTCAATAGATGTTAAATGGGATTATTTTAAAATGGTATTCTTTTGTTGGGTTTTAGAATTAAATGTTGAGTCTCTGATTAATTAAATCTAAGTAATTAATCAAATTTCATAATACTGAAATGTAGTGGGAGGTGAGGAGTAGGGAATTCTGAAATAATTTTTAAGCAAAAAAAAAAAAAAAAGACTTAAAGTACCATGCTACAATAGACTTGGAACAATCTTTTTTTTTTTTTCTTAAGATTTTATTTATTCATTCATGAGAGACACAGAGAGAGAGGCAGAGACATAGGCAGAGGGAGAAGCAGGCTCTCTGCAGGGAGCCGGATGCAGGACTCAATCCCAGGACCCTGGGATCTCGACCTGAGCCAATGGCAGATGCTCAACCACGAGTCACCCAGGCACTCCAACTTGGAACAATCTTGATGAAATTTAGAAATTCAAGGTTGTAATACTGAATTTTATACATTACAAAATAGTCTTTCAGAGTTAAGCCAACAATGAAATCTCACAGAAGCGAAAAATAGAAATGGCAGTCTTAAAATTCTACTGAACATAGGAAACACTGGTCCCCAAAGTTTGGCTTCCTCTTGACTTAACTGTCAATTGGTTAAAAAGCAATCAGATACCCACAGAAGTTTTGTTCTTCCACTTAATTACATTTCCTTGGTCGTGAAAATGTGCGGTCATCATAAGCTCTTGACTCATGTGAAGCTTCCTAATTTCCTCCCTGCCAGGGCTCTGAGTCATGGCAAACCACTTGAGCTAGCGTTTCCAGTGATTCGCTATTCATGTTCATTAAATGCTCAGACAACGTCACAAGAATCTGTGGACATTGAATTGTATTAAATAAAAGAAGAAAAGCTTTTATATCCTTTGGTAAGAATTCTAAAGTTTTCTTCATCTCGGCCATACACATTTCCTTTTAGGTTTAGTTTTAATAACAGCGATAGCTAACAGTTACATACTGTTCTCAGCACTTTGCATGTATTAACTCATTTAATTTCATAGTTTTTGCACACAGGAAGCACTTCAAAAACATTAGTGCTATTATCATTTTTATTAACACTCGTGTATCTCCTCAACAGCTATCACATGCCTTTGATTTGGATATATTCAAATTATCTACTTTTAAGAGGTGTCATGTTGATTGATTCTCTTGGGTTTTCTGGGTGTCCAATATTCAAAGAGCAATTTTGCTAAGTGTCTCCTCATCATTTTGTTTTTGTGTCTAATTGTATTTTCCTTCAGCCTCTGGAGCAATGTTAAACTAAAGGGAGCAAGATGAAAGATTTCATTTCTGTTCCTGACCTTAATCCCCATGAAAAAGGGTATTCTTCTATAATTTCTCCTTTAGGCATTTGGCTGGATTTGAACAGGGGATGGGGGTGGATATAAAATAGTAAGAAAGTATCCCTCTACTACTCTCTTACCAAGGATCCTTCATTAAAAATGTACAGTCCTCTTATCAAATATATTTTAGCCATTAATCATTCTGATAATATGCTTTCCCCCTCTGACCAGTTAAAATGCTAATTCAATGGCAATAAATTCTCTAGAATGGATCCCATCCTCATTTTCCCAGAATGAAATGGAATTAACAGGGGATTCTATGACATTATTGGTAAATTATATTTGTTAATAACATGCTATGAAAAGTTCTGCCCGAATGTAATTGATACTGTTCCCAGAGTTGTCATTTATTGTGCATGTGTGTGTGTGTTTACCATGTTACAATGGCTTTGAGAAATATTTGAAAACTATTTTTTTCCCTGTTCTCTACACTCTGAAATGATAACAGTATTGGATCTTTCTACTCATTGAAAGGTACAGAGAATTTCCTTGTGAAACTATCTGGATTTGATCCTTCTTGTGAACATAGATCTTGAAAACCTTTTTCAATTTTGTCCATGATTATTGGTTCTATTTGGATTTTCTCTCTTCCAGGGTCAATTTTGGTTGTTTCTATATTCTCTCGGGGCAGAGAATCATTATTTATATCAGGTTTTCAAACGTTGCCTGGAGTTTAAAAATGCATCCTCTTAGGTTTCATTAACAACACATTTATATTTGTTTCACTTGTCTCATTTCTAAATTTGCATATTTGTCCTTGCTCCTTTTTAACTTAATTAGTATAGATTTATCTGTTTAATTGTTTAACTGCCTATCACATACTGGTTTTATTTACTAGACCCAATTTTTTTTTCCCACTCCATGATTTGAATGCCAAATTCTCATTTTACTTTTTATGATGTATTTAAGACTGTGAATGTCCCCTTTATCCATAATAGTATTTTCTTCCCTGGTTTTTCATGGTTATTTAAGAAAATTTGCAATTTTGCTTTGAATTTTCTCATTGATCCAAAAGTATCTTAAGACTTTTTCTTTTCTTTTTTTCTCTTTTACCACTAAGTACTTGGGATTTTTGTTTGCTTGACTCTATTTTGCAATTTTATGCTTTATTACAATGTAGATGAGAGAATGAGGTCTGTATTATTTCTACTTATTCGAATTTATTGTGTTTTTTTAAATGTCCTAGTATATCATCATGGCACTTTGAAAAAATGCCTATTTTCTGTTTCATCAGGATCTGGAGTTTGTTCTACATTTATTAGATTATCCTTGTTACATTAGTTAGATTCACTATATGCTTACTCCTTTCTGTTTATAGCTATGTCATGTGTTGAAAGGCATGAGGGAAAGTTGCATGTCACCCTGTGTGTTTCTGCCTAATGTTCCCTCTCTTTATTCAGGGGTTGCTTTATGTGTATCGATCCTATGGACTGAATTTGTGACAGTTACCATTATAAAGTACCATTCTCTTGGTTTTTTTTTTGTTTTTTTTTTTGTTTTTAAGCTTTCTTACTTTACTTTCTATTTTGCTTTTAACTCACCATTGGCTTTTTTTTTTTTTTTTAAATATCTTTTGCTTTCTGGTCTCTGTTTCTTCTCTAAAAACAACAACAACAACAACAACAACAGATTCTTTCTTTCGGATAAATTTTAAGGTTTATACTCTTTTTTTCCCCCTAGTTCCTATAGGGGTTATAACTTTAGATAGTAAACATAAGTTTCAGTGTATTTCCCTTAAATTACCGTATTAGACATGCTCCTCGAAGAGAGAAAGATCAAGAATCATTTAAATACTGAAGATCACTCTACCTACTTTCTATTCAATGATCATATGCCCCAGGAGCATGTCGTGGGAGGGCACAGTCTGCTGACCCCATCATGCTAGATTGGCAGCTAGTATTTTTGGATATTCATTCCTTATGTACATGGGTCCAAAAAACAGGCAAACCAGGGTTTGTTTCTGGGGCCTAAGAAAGAAAAAGCCATATTTTAAGGCAGGTAAGAAAGTTTGCTGAGGTGAACTTGCAGGAAGACAACAGATTGTCAACGAGGCATCTTCTGTACAGATTTCCAAGCTAATCTTGATTATGGCACTTACGTTGGACATGTGTATGCTTCTTCCAAGTCTGTTTGCCATTCTCTTGGTAATAGCCTTAGATTTCATTATGAACCCACTCCTCACCAGCACAGCCCAGGTATAGGGAGAGTTGTCTCCAGTTCCAGGAGGAGGGCCTGTGACTCACACCTAAATCAACCAACTTTACATTCACCATGAGAAATGGCACATATGACCCAATTTATGCCAATGAGATACAAGGGGTGGGGGTGGGTGGGTTCTGAGAGCTTCTAGGAAAAAAACAAACAAACAAAAATAGTTCTTCACTTTTTTGAAAGACCTGAAGGCAATGACGTTCTCTCTAGATCCTTGGCTGAGAAAGCATATTATCTCAGATGTTGTTGACAGACATTTTGCAGCCATGCCTGGCAGTCTCCTACCCAGCACAGAGCTGATGTCAAGGAATAAAAGGCAAAGGAAGCAAAAATACCAATCCCTGAGCATATAGTTGAGCCCCTGAGTCAACCAGTCACAACTATGCTCACAAAGTGTCACCCTGTAGTTGTGTGAGTCAACACGTCTCATTTATTGGTGAAGTCAGATTGAAACGGTCTTGATGTTCTGTATCCAAATGCACCCTCAGGCAATGGCTTAGACTTTTCCTGACCTGGGAGCCCAAGCCAGTCACAAGCTATGACTCCCCTCTGAGGCTCACTCTTCAATCATCAACTTTAATAGAGCAGCATCTAATAGCTGCTTGCTGTGCAAGTTAAGAAAATTAGTTCACTTGTTATCTCCACAGCTCATTCCTCCTCCTCCAAATTTATGTCAGAATACCTGAGACTTTTAACATATTACATATACATACACATTTACATATGCATATTGACAGTGTATTCAAGGTGAATGGTATTTATATTTTTTTCTGAAATCATAATTCCGACTTTTTACCCCCTTGGATCTATACTTTAAAATAGAATGGACGTTCATATAGTGCTTTCAGAGTCCAAAAGTTTACAAGTTTTCCTTTTTTTCCCCATCGACTTAGCACTTAAGTGGCTAAATTTCCTCATAAAATAGATGGTTCAAAATTATTTGTATTGAGGTTGCCAGACTTAGCCAACAAAATTACAAAGCTCCAAGAGGAATATGGATTTTAGATAAACAATGAATAATTCTTTTCATGTAAGCATATAGTATGCAATATGTGAGACACACTTATCTTAAAATATTATTCATTGTTTATCTGAAATTCACATTTTACTGGGAATCCTATATTTTATCTAAAAACCTCCTCTCATGTGAATTATATTCTCTGAGTCCTTGATTATGTGAACATGCCAGACTGTTGCCTTTTATATCTGAATGACAATTTAGCCGAGCTTAAGAATAGGAATGGATTTTTTATATCAACCTTTTGCATGCTGCATTTCTTATGTGGGTATAAGGGGTGGGGACACTCACAGTATTTGTACATGGCTGCCACTGTGGCTTCTGTTCATGCTATTCATCTTTATGGTAGGAAGCTCTGTGTAGACTTTCTATAATGTGGAAATGTCCTTTATCATTCCTTAGTTGGTGGTGGAGAGAAGAGAAGCAGAGGGAGGATTATCTGGTGCCATCAACATTTATAATAGGTAAATTTTGTCTCCATTACTTTGTATTATAAAGTTGTAAAAAAAAGAAAAAAAAGTCCTGTGCTAATATTTCCCCCATCTAGCTTTGGAAATATCCCGTGTCTTTGCCCTTATGTCTGGGAATTTTGTCCTAACTTAGAAATTGCCATCATGTGTTCATTTCTGCTGGAGTCCATTGTAGACATATCCTCTCCCAGGTCACTGCCTCTTCTCTAAACCAAAGCCACTTCCACTTCCCTACCAGCCAGGTGGTATGTCCAGTGGTGATAGGTACCATTAATGAGCACTTCAACACAGAGGAGACTGTGGGTCTCACCCGTGCATACTTGCTTTATTTGCTTTATTCCTCATTCTTTCATCTTTCAATTCTGATGCATGTCAGTTTATTGTTAGAGATAATTAGCTCTGTAGGATGTGCCTGCTTTTTTCCCATCTAGGTGAAAACAACTCAGCAAATTCTAGCAGTTTTCTCTGAGTGAGTTTTTTTTTCCAGTCTCTCTTAACTTGGAAGTTAAGCAATGCTGGTTGGGGAGAACCTCCATTCCAAAGTGACCACTATGTTTGTTGTTTCATGTTAGTTCACTGGTTTAATTTTTTCACCTAGATTGCCTCTTCCTTCTCCTTAAGTCACTTCCCACGGTGTTGGACAGAATTGTGAGATTTTTTAAATCATCTTTCTTCTACCATCTTCTCTCCATATAGTTTTTGGTGTGGATAAGGTATTGATACTAATGTGTTGATTCCTTCTGTGGTCCATTCCTCTGGTTTCTAGATGATGCTCTAAGATTATGGGTGTTAGACTGTATTCACTCTTTAAGTACTACTAGCGTACCCTTCCTTTCTTTCTTTCCTTCCTTCCTTCCTCCTTCCCTTTCTTTCTGCCTACTTTCAAAAACTTCTATTTTGTTCCTTCAGTTGGATTGGTGGAGGAAAGTTTGTAAACATTGTTCTTAAGCAACCGTCTCTTCCTAGTGGTTGCTAGAATTCATTTAAAGGAAGCCACTCAAGGAACTCCGACCTATTTAGATCACTTCCTGTAAATAGAGAAATTCTTAGGAACTAATTAAGTCAGAGTAAATATGTAATGAATATATATTAAGTCACTGAAGGGTGAAGAAATCATTCCACGGGGGAGGGAAGTATGTGAAAAATCAAGGACACTTTGCGGAAGCTACTAGAGAAGATGACCAAGAACGTTACCATCAGTGAATTGCTGATGGGAAAGAATAGTAGTAAATGAAGCAAGCTTTGCTGGCCTCCAAGATGAGATTCAAATTAAGGCTGCAAGTATTTCAGTGCTGTGTGACCTTGGGAAAGTCCCTTAGCGTCTCTAAGTGGGAATTCTAACAAATGCCCCCATAATAGCCTTTTTAGGGTCAAATGAGATAATACAGGCCTGGACCCTCAAGTTCCTGACACAGAGAGCCCAACAGATGTCAGAGAACTATTACTCCCATCATCATTTTGTCTTTGAAAAGACAAAAAGAAGAGACAAATGTTGCAGATTGTGTTATCTCTGTTCTTCTATTCTGAAATATTTGTTCACGTTCTCCACACTTGTCCAGTGTGTAAACTGTGTCAGCCAGATTTTAACCTTGCATCTTCATCCTCTATCCTGCCCACCACAGGGCCCTGTGCTTACATGTAAAGGATACTCTTTGATTTCACCTATGGAGTCAATCAACTAATGGATTTAGGATTATAAGGAACAAAAGAGGAGGCATTTTATCCAGGCCTTAATGGATAAAATTGAACTGAGGTTGCATAGTTGCATTAGGTGCATTACTTCTGCATAGAAGTAGTTGCATTACTTCTGCAACCAGGGAGAAATGACCATTGGCATGGATTGTAAGTGCAGAGAGAATCACGGCACTTGAAATAGCTGGACAGTTTAGATGGGAACTACAGCCACAATGTCAGACCTCCCTCAGGGCATTTAGACTGGGGATGATCAACATGCAAAAGTTTACAAACAATTCCCACAAAACAAGGAGTCCTGGTCTAATATCCAGAGCTGGGCAGGGCAAGGGAGTGCAAGAATCAAAAGTTAACATAATTCTTGGAAAACAGAGCAAGGAAAGGGGAGGGTATGTTAAAGCAACCAGCACAACCAAAGCAGAAACTGATGTTAATGCTATCGACAACAATAATAACAGAAATAATAGTAGCAAGCATTTCCGGAGCACTTACTATATATCAGATATTATTCTGAGATACAGACCGATGACAGATTCATTTAATCCTTATAAAAATCCCACAAAGAAGGTGAAATTAGACAGAGATAAGGAAAAGTAAGACACAAGAAGAAGCTATGTGCCCAAGTCACACATCTAATGGCCAAATAATATTGGGATCATGTTAGTCCTCTTTGGAAGGTGGATTAGTAATAAAGTCTTACACCTTCACACAGGGAAAGGTGACTGGCAGCTGGTGGTCCAAGCTGACTCTGGGTGAAAGAAATTTTTTTTAAAATTTTTAAAAAGATTTTATTTATTCACTTGAAAGAGAGAGACCATGAGACAGGGGAGAGACAAGCATACTCCCTGCTGGGCAAGGAGCCCAATGTGGGTCTCAATCCCAGGACTCCAGGATCATGACCTGAGCAGATGCTTAACTGACTAAGCCACCCAGGTGCCCCAGAGAAAAAATTTTCTAGTGCGGGTTTTAACTGTACTCTTGGCTTTAGAGTATGCTATGTCTCTTGCATCTTCCCACAATATACTTAGGAAAAGATGTATCATATTGCACTGGTCGAGAGCCACTGAAAAGAAAATCACAGGTCCAACATGGAGTTCCTTATGTTAAAGGCCTTGTATCAGCAAACCAAAACTTAATACCTAACCTAAACTGCAGTCCCAGCCTCCCCAGGGAATGCAATCTTTAACCAGTCAACATAGAATTCCCTGGTCAACACTAGGAAATTCACTGATAGACCCCTTCGGTTCCCCTTACGAGGGCAAGTTTGCCTAAAACAAGGTAATAACTTCCTTTTTCTTCTGCTCCCCATCTGCTTTTAAAAACATTTCCTTTTGTGCTGCTCCATGGAGCTCCTTTCTCTTTGCTAGATGGGATGTGGCCCGATTCGTGATTCATTCAAAAAAGCCAATTCAATCTTTTACATCACTCAGTTGAATTTTTGTTACTGAACAAAGCCTAACCCCTCAAAGCTAGAATGCCCAGTTTGGATTCTGCTTCTTCCTCTGACTAGTGGTGTGACTGGCCCCTCTTCAGTTACTTAATATTAAGGAGTGTTTCTTCCATCCACCCTCCAGTGTAAAGCCAGGAAGCTGGAGATCTCCACTGGCAATGCCTGGCTTGCACACCCCATTTCCATCCCTTGGCACTATCTCTATTGACACTGCCCTGGTCCAAGCACTGCACCTGAGGGTTGACCTTGGGAAAGCTAGTCTCTCTATGCCTCTGTGTCTTCACCTGCAAAATGGGTATAATGCCTACCTCCTAGGGCTATGTGAGGATTTAACATGTTCATGCTGCAAAGAATGTGGAACAGTACCTGGCACACGGTAAGAGTCAAAAAAATATTAGCCTCAAGGACCTTCCAAAGGTTTCCCTCCTTTCACTCTGCTTTCTGCTCTTATCTATTTTCTGCACTGAAATCAGGATGATCCCTTGTAATAGCAGTTTTGACTGCATGCCTGCTTTACTTAAAACCTTTGCTCAACTTCTCTATTCGCTCAGGGGATAAAAATCCCTGCCCAGTGAAGCCCTGCTCTCTCTCCAGGTCATCCTCCACTATGCTCCACCTTGTTCCCAACTCATTGCCCACTCTGACCTCCTGTCAGTTCTTGGAATGCCCACGTTTCTTCCCAGCACATCCTTTGCATACAGTGGTCCCTCCATCTGTAATATTTTCCCACTCCCTCTCCCACTTCTCTGCCCCAGGGCTAACCCGCCCATCCTCCTGATTCCTGTTCACTTCTTGGAGAGGCTCCCTCTGATGCCTACCCTCCCCACTCCAGGCTAGGTCAATCTCTTTTGTCCACACACAATCTTAGGACCTCATTCTGCACTTACCTCATTAATTAGGGGATTAATGTTTAAATACTGGTCTCTTCCATTAGACTGGAGCCATCACATGGGGGGGAAACACACATGTATGTTTAATATGAGTTTTCTTATAACCCAAGTGAGGAGCTCCACAAAGCTCCACTTCTTCCCCTTGCTACGCAACCCTCAGGTCAACCTTTCTCTGAAAAACAACTCCTTATTCTAATCCCCACTGTGAGACCTTCTAGAAATACCACCCCATGTCCACCCTGGTTTGGTGGTACCCCAAAAGTCATGGCCTGTTCTTCAATGGTACATTTCTCCAAGTCTGAGTTACGTAAGCTCAAAAGTGCTCCGAGGGGGTGAGAACAGGAAATTCCACATCCATGTCCCACAGAATAGTCTGTCTCTGTGTGGGGGAGGGGAATAGGCAGGGTTGAAGGGAACTTAGAAGGAACATTTTGAGATGGAGGGAGAACTCCAGGCTTTTTATCTTATAGACTTTAACCCTCCTAATCTTCCAGAAGATAACTGCTTAATCTCTCTCTCTCTCTCTCTCTCTCTCAAAACACACACACACACACACACACACACACATGCCCCATCACCAACACCATCACCATCACCAGGACCCTCAGATACAGTCTTCTAAACCAGAAATCACACACTGGAAGCCCCAGACAGGGCCAAATCCAAGCATAGAGTTTGGCATACAAAAATTATAAAATTTTACATAAAGACCCATATTTTGAGCATATGTGGGAAAAAAAGAAGTAAGATTTCCATTGGCTGGAGCTGAATAATGGTGGTCCCTTTGGATGAGTCAGGCTCTCCCTGGCCTGCTAGTGAGTATGATCTGCAAGCAGCTCACAGCACTCACTCCCTTTACTTGCCTGACCCTTAGTAGTGGCTGATATTTCCAGCACTAGTCAACTCTAAAGGTGGGAGAGATGTAATTTCCTATCTGTTTCTCAGTTTTCAAGGCTGTATCCAATCTTTCCATTTTGCAATGTCTTTTATCCATCCTCTTCCTCACTCCCTCTCACACTGTATCCCTGAGAACTTGCAGGGAATAAGAAATGGTCCATTCCTGAGTCATCCATCTCTTAATAGCAGCCCCCTTAGCTTTAGAAAATGTGGCTGGAACTTTAAAATTTACTGATTACAAGGGCCAAACTAAATTCTAAAATTAGGTCCACCCTCTTCCCTGAGATGATTCTGGTTACACAACAGAGCACAGACTGGTGGGGAATTATGGGCAGCTGGAAGAGGAAGAATTAGTGAGGCTGATGTTATCAGGCAAGTAGGGAGCTGAGGGTCTGAACTCCACCAGTGACCACAGAAAGAGGAGGAGGTACAGATGCTATGGATTCACCATCAAAATATCCAGCATGCCGTCATTTCTCTAGGAAGATGACACACTGATTTACTATCATTGCACTCTGTAATTACATTGTCCAACCCCTCCCCGCCCAGAAGATTCCAATGATTGTCTCTTCTCTCATTTCTTGGACTCAAACAAATGTTTATAAAATCTGTGTGTCTATAATATAATAAAAACATTTACAGACTCCAATTAAAATTATGCACAGGATCTAGCTATTAGGAGGAAAAATAAATCCTACCAAAATGTCTGACAGTAATTTTGATTTTGGTCCCATTCTCCTTGATGGAACACACTCAGTATGTATGTAAGGCCACTTGCAAAACACCACCATGGACATTATTTTGTCCTGCAAATGAAATAGGCATGGTGTGGATGTAGTGAGCACTTAATATTTGTTGAGGGAAAGAAAGAAAGGGAGGGAGGGAGAGAGGGGGGAAGGATAGGAAGGAGGGAGGAAGGGAGGAAGAGAGGGAAGGAAGGGAAGGGAGGAAAGGGAGGGAAGGAAGGAAGAAAGGAGGGAGGGAGGAAAGAAAGGGAGGAAGGAAGGAAAGAAGGAAGGAAGGAAGGAAGGAAGGAAGGAAGGAAGGAAGGAAGGAAGGGAAGGGAGGAAAGGGAGGGAAGGAAGGAAGAAAGGAGGGAGGGAGGAAAGAAAGGGAGGAAGGAAGGAATGAAGGAAGGAAGGAAGGAAGGGAAGGGAGGGAAGGGAGGGAAGGAAGGAAGAAAGGGAAGGAAGGAAGAAAGGAGGAGAGAATTAACACATAGAAGTCCTGCAGTTCTAAGTCTTCCTACAGAAGTGATAATTTTGAAAGCCAGTCTTGGTTGAGAAATAGAGATTACCAACTGCCAAAGTTCCTCTGACCTATTAAGAGCAGAGTTCAAATATCAAGTTTTATTGTAGTTTCCAAGCAGATAAAACCCAATACCCCAAACAAGTGGCCCATGAATGACTCAGGAGGAAGTGAAGAATGAATCTGGGTACAGGAGGAAGAGCTATGAAGGGAAGAAGAAGAGTAGAAGGAATAAGAATTCAGGGGCATGAGCCCGATTACTACCTTGAGTTCAAAATCCTTTGAGAACATCAATAGGTTAAAAAAAAGGTCAAGGTTATCCCATTCCATGGCAGCTTGTTCCTCACTTCTCTGGCCACACACTGGGACCATTTTAAGCACTCTTTCAAATGCCTCAGGTTTGACTGGGTGCCATATCAATGTGGAGCCTATGAGCTAAGGTAGGCATCTACACAAATGGGTTGCAGGTCGACTCTGAGTTGTCCATACTTGATATACTGGTGTGGAGAGCATTAGAGGTCCTATAAGTCCCAATGGTAGGTACAGAGAGGCTGAAAGTTTCAAGAGATCAGCAGAGGGGTCAGAATAGAAGTCAGAAACTATATGACCAAAGGGCAGCACCAGGATATCAGCAATACCCTAAGGGGCCAGATGGGATTGGACCTATGTGAGTGGCCCAGTGGGTGCCCAGGGAGCAGACACGTGGGTACCCAGGGAGCAGACCACATCATCAACCCAAGGCAGAGACCACTGTGAACCCAGACACAGTTATAGAACCAAAGCCTCTTGAAGCACTGCCATGAGGATGTATAAACTTCCCATTATACTTACAGATAAACTTGAGCAGAGAAGAGAAATGAGGATTGTAAGGAATCAGGCAGAGAAGCCCTGAAAGACTGGCATGTCCCAAGAAAGCCTCAACTTTAAGCTGAAAGAAGCTTCTCAAATGACCCAAACAACAGGAACTCCAGAAGCAGCCATGGGTACACCTAGACAACATGAGTTTGACCATATGCAATATAGATTATAAATGTTTGACCTCGCTATGAAAATATGAGTGGAATGATGATGAAATCAGTCCAGAAACAGAAAAAACGAAAAATTAATAAAGCACTATTTCCTTTTACCACCAATAAATGATCGGAAGGAATATGCAAAAAAAAAAAAAGCTTGAAAGATAGAAAGAAATGACCTTTTCTGTTCCTGTTCTTACCAATATGAGCTTAGCTCATTTATCCTCTTCACAGTCAATATAGTATTACGAAATGCGAATTACAATGGGGACACAGAAGCTCTTGGCCAGGAGCTTAAGGCTAAGGGGCAAGTCTGCCTATCACCCAGGGTCCCTATAGAAAACAGATGGATCCATAGGGAGTTTGAGTGGAAGACTGTGACCTCTTACCTTGGCCAAAAAGGGACAATGGGAAGGAACTGTGTGGAAGAGCCTACAGAGAGCTGGAGGCAAGGAGGAGGAGCTCCTATGGGGAACAGCACCTGCCCTCTCAATCCTCCTGCCCTCCAATCTCCTGCTGCTGCCTCCTATTGGCCAAATCCAGCTGATGTCAGAGGAGAGGGCAGCCCAGGTAACAATCCACTGGTATCAGTTTCCTGGGCACCAAGCAAAGCAGAGAAGTATGGAGAATGAATCGAGGCAGGGTGGGCAAATGGAAAGTAACCCTCACAGTCTGATATATGGAATTATAAGACATGGCTCACATCTTCAGCAGGGTTTCCGTATTTCCATGTGATTGTCCAAAACCAGAAAAGAACTGCAGCCCAAGAGCAGCACTTGGGTGGCCAGTCGAACACCTGAAAAGAATTTGCTTTTTTTTCAATTTTCCATAGAAATTAAGAAATTTCCATCATCTTCCCCAAGGCTGTGATGTCAGACTGTTTTAGTCTCAACTAAACTACTTCAAACATTGTCACGTATTTCTATAAACTTGAGCTATGGGAGTTCTGCTTTCATGGTTTCAATATACAATCTAGAGGCAAAGACTGTGTCTATATGTCAACGATGTTCTGGTCACAAGACTCACCACCACATGGCACAGAAGGCCCTGCCAGACGAAGCTGACCTCAGTTTGCAACGCCGGCTTTGGGGGACTTTATTTTAAAACCTGAATATTTATACAGTTTGCATTCTTTAGGAGGTGATAGATTCTATTAGCCTTCAAGAGCTCTCCTTTGCTTTATCTTTTTGCTAAGAGAAGTCAGGCTGCCTGGCCGAGAGGACCTGGCTGACTTGGCTTAGTTGAGCCATACCTGTTGTTATTAAACACAGAGCAGAATTATTTTAAGTTCAATTTTTACATTAAACATAATAATTTTACTATGTTTGGATTCCTGAGGGCTCTTTGGACACTATAATTTATTTCACTCTTCTGATGCTGCTCCTCCCCCCACCTCCTTGAATTCCACGCTCCATGCTAAGGCACTGCCAGGAAGGGGTGAGTGAGGGGCAGCTGTGGCAGGGAAGAGGTTGGTAAGAAAATGTGAGAACAGCCACCATAACTCCTGGTCCTCCATGGAAGGGTTTGGGGGAAATGCACCTGATTAATTTTAGTTGAACCAGTAGAGTAGAATTTAGGGAAGTAAGAGGTTATTTCTCCTTCCATTTTGTTTCCACGATAATTCATTGGAAATCCAGCAACTTTGGCCTAATTAGAGCTGACCCTTGAACACTGTGAGGGAGAGGAGTGCTGATCCCTGCCCCAGGGAAGTTGGAAATCCACGTATAACCTTTGACCCTTCCTAAAACTTAACCACTAATAACCTGCTGTTGATCGGAAAGACTTGCCAACAACACAAACACATTAATACATACTTTGTAAGTTGTGTGTACTCTACACTGTGTTCTCACAAGAAAGGAAGCTAGAGAAAAGAGTGTTAAGGAAATTGTATGGAAGAGAACTATTTATAGTACTGTATTGTATTTATTGAAAACAATCCATGTATAGATGGAAACACAGAGTTCAAAGCCATGTTGTTCAAGGGTACTTTTCATAGCCTTTTTCATGGTTTCTGTATGTAGAGCAGAGGTGCTAGAGTTATCCTGACCTGAACTGGACTTGCAGATCTTACTGGCTGCATGAGCCAAGGTGGGTTGCTTCCTTTCTCTGATGATCAGGTACCTCTCGCTGCTCAAAAAAGTGTGCTTCATGTAACTGTACCTCTTGATAAGGTAAGTACAAAAATGGAGTGTTTAACAACATTTTTTAGCAACATGGCTCTTGCTGTAATGTCCATGTGCATGATCCTTGGACTCATCTCACTGAACAAGGTATGGACCAAAAATACAGGTCTGTGACAACATGTAGAAAGAAAATGGAAAGATTTCTAAAGTCTCCCAAAACCCAACAAGCCCTGGTCTTTCCCCAAAGAAAGTTTGAGAAGCACGGGTGAGGATGACGAGATCTCTGGCTCTCAGATAATGGACTGGAAGCATCACAGCGCTGACTGGCATGTGGTAGGAGCTCCCTTCCTCTGTCTCAGAGAAGACCCTCAGGACCTTAAAGTGAATACTTGAGACCTGTCAACCCTGACCTTGCTCCAACAGAACCTACAAGGATGCATCTTGCCAGAATGCTGCATTGGAAAGCCTTGGGAAGAAAGACGTGCTTAAGAATCCTTGCACCCAAACTTATCATGAACACAGTAGGGCCCAAATAAGAAACTCCACCCTCTCTCCAACTGGAAGGAGACTGCCCCATGAGATCTACAAATATTATTAGTGTAAAATCAAGCTTCAATTTGACTTGACACTAGTAATAATAATAGGGGTACCTGGGTGGCCCAGTTGGTTAAGCGTCCCACTTTTGGTTTTGGCTCAGGTCGTGATCTCAGGGTTGTGAGGTCGAGCCTCACTGTGAGCTCTGTGCTCAGTGGGGAGTCTGCTTTAGATTCTCTCTCCCCGTCTCCCTCTGCCCCTTCCTCCGCTCATGTTCTCTCCCTCTAAAATAAACAAATCTTAAAAAAAAAAAATCATAATAATATGGCCATTTTCAAGGAACTGAGAATTTCCCCTAGTCAATTCCTGGATTTTTAGTAGAGGCAGTTCATTCATTTGCATCGAATAATCCCCTGTAGGCCTCTTTTTAAAAAAGAAGCTGAGTAACTAAGGAAACAAGGGCTCAGACTGGGCCTACAACACAACAGTGCCCCATATATTCTTTTACCACAACAACAGACTCTGGTGTATTCTTTAAAAAAAAAAGATTTTTCTGTTTGTTTGGTTTTTTAGAGAAATTTTAGGTCTATAGCAAAATTAAGCAAAAAGTCCAGAGATTTCCTGAGGGCTCCTCTGCCCTCACACATGTATAGTACTCCTAGAACTGTGGTATATTCTTCCTTCAGACTTGGACACAGCTCAATTATGAGAGGTCAAAGCTGCAGATGAATTGCCTACCCAATGCAGCATAAAGTATCCCCCGGACCATGTCTAATCCCGTGCAGAAAATAAAATGTTCAGATCCTATGACAAGTCCACTGGTGGAAGAGAAGCTCCTCTTGAACTGGGTTGGTTCTCCGGCTAGCTTGGTGCTGCCTCAGAAGTAGCACACAGCAGCCGTGAAGGCTGAAAGGACTTGGAAAATTCTGGAAAGGTGTAAAGTTCAGCAGGGCTCTGGCCAGTGTATTTGTTAAACCTGCTTTCCAATGACTGCTTGTGTACACCACTTCAGAGGGAAATAATGAGCATGAAATTCAATTATACAGGCCTCGCTTAGCCATCTCAACCAGAATTGTGTACCTAATCTTTTATTTTGAAGATAAAGTGAAAATCTAAAGCTACTCTCCTTATGATGGCATTTTATTCCCTTTGTGACTCAGCCAAGAGAATTCCCTTCAACCTAAGGCTCTAAGCTTCAAAGCCAGCTCTCTTCTTAGCTGCTGCCCTGCTTTTGAACCTTAATTTACGTTTTCTGTATACTACCGAAGTAGGCCAAAGCTTACCCACCAAGAGGGCCTCAGGAGCATTGCCCTGGGGAAAGATGAGCAACAAACACTGAGCTGTCTGCTGGAGAGAGGACACCTCCTGCCCTACCTGCGCAGCAACGGAGTCCTGAGGAGCTCTGAAAGGCCCTGGCCCCGGCCTTGATATGTGCCAGGTTAAAACTGAGCCTGTGGTCTAGAGCATCCTGGAAGGGTGCCACTCAGAGAACTCTCTTCGGCCTTCCAAGTCGTCTTGTCACACCTCTGCATTGTGCCACTCTATACATGTAAGTCCCACACATGAGATTCACATTTTACTTCACCTGCCTCGCTGTGGGACCATGCCTCCTTCACCTTAGCAGGTGAACCAGCACCAAGCACAATGTCTGGCCCCTGGGTGATTCCATTAAATAAGTGCTGAATGAATGCACAGCTAAACTTTCAGAATAGGGCCTATGCCCTGAGGATTCGGATTATGAAGCTTAGAGACAAGTGTCAAGAGCAATGGTGCTCCCCAAAGCCCCTTTGTTCTGCTTCTCCTACTACTTCCCACTCAAGTGAGAACCTAAAAAGTTTGCTTAACAGAAGGCCAGAGAGCTCTAAATCCATGGATGTAGAGCACAAGTCTGCTCTCTGCCCCCAACCACCAGTATTACTTCTTTCTTTCTTTCTTTCTTTCTTTCTTTCTTTCTTTCTTTCTTTCTTTTTTTTTTTTTTTTAGAGAGAGGGGGGTTGGGGAGGGGCAGAGGGAGAGAGAGAGAGAGAGAGACAGAGAGAGAGAATCTCAAGCTGACTCCACGCCTAGCACAGAGCCCAACATGGGGCTTGATCCCACAACCCTGAGATCATGACCTGAGCTGAAATCAAGAGTTGGACACTTAACTGACTGAGCCACTGAGGCATCTCCTTATCCACTTTTTAAATTAAAAGAGGACATCAGAAATAGGAGTATTGCTGTTTTTCAGTTGCATGGTCTTTTTCCCAATGTAAAGGATGACAAATAGAGTTATGGTGTTGCCATTAATGGATGATGAGTAGAGTTTGTGGTGTTGCTATTAAAAGGCAGATAAAGGGGAGCTGAAATTGGTGAAGGAAGAAGTTTGGCTTTGAAGTCGTCATCGAGAAGAACTTCCTGATGGCCAGAGTTCAGATATTCTAGAGTAAGACCATCTTCTCTTCAGAGAACCTTCTAAGTTTGTGTGTTTAAAAAACAAAAACAAAAACAAAAAAACAAAAAAACTGAAAACCTGAATGTGGTCTTTCCAGAGCCAAAGAGATGGATTACTTTCCTTCCTCACCTCATATGTCTGTCAAAATCCTTCCCATCCTACAAGGCCCCTCTCAGGTACCCAGAGCATGGTAGTCTCTCCACCTCTACCACCCCTTGTGTGTACTCTGTGTGCCTCTGTCATACCCGGGCTTCATCAACACTTCTTTGTTGACGCCTGCCATGGCTGGGTACTGTCCCAGTTTTCTGGGGACACAGAAATAGTCCTGAAAGACTAGGTCCCTGCTGTCATAGAGGCCACATTGTCAGGAGTATGAAGATGATCAACATGGAAACGAATACACAAACTACTTCTCACTAGTTTTCAGTGTTACCGAAAAACCTATCAGGTTAAGTATGAGAATGGCTGAGGGTTCCCCTAAAGAGAATTTCTCACAGGAAGATGGGAGCCTCTGTGAAGAGGTGACCATGAACTGAGGGCTGAGATGGCCAGTATGTTTTTGAGGCAGGCAAGGTGATTCCAGAGGAGGGAAGAGCAGGTGAACTTGGAGTGTTCAAGCAACAGACACAAGGACGTGAGTGCAGGTGCTCACTGAGTGCAGGTGAGAGAGAAGAGTAGGCTGTTGCCAACTCCCCTTCCCAGGGTGCTGTGTGGTCTATTTTGTAAGGGTCTTGAGGTACCATAACCTCCTCCACAGAGCCATGTTGTAGATGGAATGTGCTCTGAACATCACATATGAAGCCCTAGCCCCTCATATGAAAAAATTCAGAGATGGCTCTTTGGGAGGGAAATTGGGTTAGGTGAGGTCATGGAGATGGGCCCCCAGTCTGATGACATCATTGCCTTCATAAGAGACACCAGAAAGCTTGCACACTCTCCCACCCCCTTCAGGCACATAAGAAGTGAGACGGCAGCTGCTCACACGCCAGGAGGAGGTCTCAGAATGAAATCTGCCTCACTGCCTCCTGGATCATGGACTTCCCAGCTTCTAAGGGTGTGAGAGAGAAATTTCTGTTGTTGAAGCCACCCAACCATGGAAATGTGTCATGGCAGCCCAAGCTGACCAACACAGGTCTACTGGTATGCCTGGAACTCAATAGAGAGTCTGTAAATATCTCTTCAATCAATGAGTAATGGAGTCAGAGGATTGTAACCCACACCCACTCAGTCCTCCATGACTTATGCCTCATCCTGTGTAAGAGGGACCTATAATCCCTCACTCAAAGCTTAACCAGATATTTTCAAGAGATCCTGAGGGAGAATCAGGGCAATCCAAAAGAATGTCATCATATATTCTTTCACTCCAGGCTCCCTTCCTTACCAAGTAGCTTTCAAATCTGTGCCACACCACTATCCTGGCAGCTAAGACACTAAGGTTCATGCTGAGGGTGACAGGCACCCTCTGTTCCCAAAGCTATGAAACACTCAGTGCCAACATGAGCTGTGCTTCCCATAGCCTCCACTGATTCATGGGATAAAGCTGGGGGAAAACACATGCTCTCTTACCTGCCCATCTCACCTGGTGCGTTAAGTTCTATTTGTGCCATCATGCTCACTGAGTCTTCCAGAGAAACTTGGTCCTTCAGCTCCTGCCTGGAGCCTTGTTTGTCTCCACTGAGCTCAGACCCCAGTCTACATCTACTATATCCACTGGCCCATGAGATGTGCCTCAGGTGAGCAAACATCTGGGGGAAGCCAGTCACCCGCACCAACTTGTCCCCGGTCAAGCTGCATGTTGAATAAAAGATGGAGCGTCCCTGGATTCTCAGTCTCTGTTCATGTCTAGCTTTGAAATTCAGGGGGCTTTCTGGTATATGGAAAAGAGTCGGCTGAAAGTGAAGGGCAGAGTGACTCTTTCCCCTGTGAGGAAGGATGTGTGTGTCTGTGTGTGTCTGCATGTGTGCTGTGGTCTCTGGGACTAGGATCAAGATATATGTCCTCATTGTGCTGTTGCCAGTAGACGTTTGACTAGCACCCCTATGCATGACGTTTGTTTGTTCAAATGTCACACAATTCATGGTCCATGTGGGAGCACAGGGGTGCTGTGACACTTAGCAGCTGAGGACTCCCGAGCTTGGCAGCCTCCCGGGCGTGCTGCACTGTGGCAGGCAGCCAGCGCGTCACAGAGTGTGGATCTATGGATACCCACATATGCACTACACACATGCACACACACGCACGTGTGCACGCACACACACACAAGGGCAGGTGAGAGGCACTTTGTCTTCAGTAGATACTTCATTTCTTTTATGTAATTTATACTCGCAAACCATGCTATGCACAATCAAGTCCTGGGGACTTGATTCTCTTTCATGTGGTTCTTTGTGCTAACGAGATTAAATCAGTTCCAATAGGTACTGGTTTAATGGAGATGATAAACTTTTATTGAACTTGAGCACATTAAAATGAAATGTAAGCAATAGGTGATTTTGGCATTCTCCCGGGGTCTCTTCCAATTTGAATAAAGCCAGCATGCCTTCTCTGGAAAATAACAGCTCCTAGCCCAGCTCACTTTATGTGCTTAATTAAAATCTATTTTTGTGGTATAAAAAGGAGCTAAACAATGTAATGTTTCTTCTCTTCCATAGAAGTCCAAAGAAACTATGTTTTCAACTAGGAGAGCAGAGATGGACGAGTCCTTTCTTAAAAACAGATCTTTACATTTCACACAAAGAGCAGGTAATGTGCTGTTTTACAGCGAACTGTCTGCTAATCTGTGATCTGTTTTGTCTGTGAATGGGATTATCATGGTGGTTTATTGAAAAAGAGCCAAAAACGATGTAAAGTAAACTGTTTACACAAAGCCACCAGGCTGAAAAATCCAAACTCGGACTCGTTTCACGTTTTAACGAAAATAAACTTTATTATACTTTCGACTGGACAGTTAAACCTTTCAGGGTCTGCTCAACTTGCTGACTGTGTAGGACCCAGGACCAGGGCTCTCGGCAGAAATCACGAAA
This sequence comes from Canis lupus baileyi, assembly GCF_048164855.1. Lineage (NCBI taxonomy): Eukaryota > Metazoa > Chordata > Mammalia > Carnivora > Canidae > Canis > Canis lupus. Next base: position 52,603,113 of record NC_132840.1, read on the forward strand.
CCGTAAATGTCGGGGTTAACCTCTGAAGGTTGCCTCTCTCTGCAGCACTCCGATTGCATTTTACTCCCGGCCAGGATGTCGGCCAGGCTCCTCGGCCAGGCTCCTGTCACTGTGTTTGCCAGTCCCGTAAGTCAAGAGGGGGAGGTTTGGCTCTCCAGCATGGCAGGGGGTAGCCGAGGAGCCATCAGTAACCCTTAGCCTTACTCCTCGGGGAAGACATCTTTATGTTTCTGGGGGGCTGGCAGGGTACATATGGCCTCCTTTGACCCTCTGTGGTGGGCCCCTAGTCCAAAAGGGTCAAAATGATTTTCTTAAAATTAATGTCCACTCTTGATCTTTGTGCATCTTAAATTCTAGTCCGGGGCCAAAACATTTCATAAGACGTGCTTTGATCTGCTTGAAAACAGACAAAAGACCAAAAGAATAGAAACATCCACCAAGGAAGTCCGACTTCGACACATTGTTTTGTCTCTTTGCAAGTTCTGCAGCAGGAAGCCAGACAGAGAGTTCTCGCCCGCGTTCACCATATCCGCAGAAGTCACTTCAGAGATTGCTTTTCTAGTGTGCAGATCAGAGGCTCACGGGAATGGTCCCGGACCATTTTCTTTTTCCCTGAGCCTACCTAATTTTTCCCAGAATTGTCTTCTGGAGCTCTTTGGACTACAAAGAGCCTATGTCCTTTTTACCTGACACCAATCACCTCTTAGCCTCGTTCATTCATTCACTCATTCATTCAATGGAAGGATCCAGTGTGTGCCAGGTACCGCATTAGACATGAGGGATACAAAATAAGACGGTGCTCCTGACCTCAAGCACTCTCTAGCTAGTTGAGTGACAGGTAATTATAATATAGAATGATACATGGTTAAAGAAAGGAACTAAGTATTAGAGGAAGACAGGTGCTCCTTGGTCTCCATCTAAGCTCTTCCTTTTCCCTGACCCTTTGGTGCCGAAGACCCTTTGGATTCTGCACTGGGTCCTCTTTTCTCCTCTATCGACACTCCTTTGCTAGTCTTCTTCCCTCTACACTCCTCTACTTATCCACAGCTCAGTCCCAGAGCTTTGAGCAATTACATGTTGATAACTATTTCTCTGTCTTCAGCCCTGACCTCTCCCTGAAGCTCCACATTCTTATGGCTCTCTGCCTATCTGACCAGCTCCACCTGAATGACTAGAGGCATCTCAAGTCTATGCACAGTCACTCTTAACCTCTGCCTTCCCACAATGCCCTCCTCCCATGCCACCTGCCCACTTTCACCATCTGCCCAGCTGGTCTAGAAAAAGCTGGGAAGCAACCTTGACTCTTCCTTTTCTTCCCCATTCCACACCCAAGCCCTGTGGATTCCATCTCCAAAGGCATCTGGATTGTGTCCTCTGTCTCTGTGTTCCCTGCAAAAATCTACCTTCAATAGCTATCATACCTTGTCTGCATTCCTACAATAGTCTACACATTCTCCCACTTCCAATCTGTTTCCATGCTGTAGTCTGTAGGACCTTTTTAAACCTCAACTGGTAAAATATTGCTCCTTTACTTAAAACCCTTCAAAGGGATGGGCACTGAGGGGAGCATTTGATGGGATGAGCACTGGGTGTTATACTATATGTTGGCAAATTGAACTCCAATAAAAAAAATATACAAAAAAAAAAAGATTTTGAAAATAAAGCTACCTTACAACCCCCCCCAAGATATATAAATAAAAAATAATAAAAACTGGACAAAATGAAGCCAAAAAACAAACAAACAAAACAAAACAAAACAAAAACAAAGGGATGGGCCTTCCATTTCTGACAGAGATAGAATAACAGGCACTAGATTTATGCTCCCATATGAAATAACTAAGGAATGATGCAAAATATGTGCAACAATTATTTTCAAAACATCAGGCATGAGGCGATGAAGGAGAGTGACAGCTGAGAGACAAGAAACAAGGCATAGCTGCATGATTGCCCCTGTTTAATGTTTAAAGAGAATTTTCAGGCTGTGGCACAGGGACAGGGAAGCAGAAAGTTTAGTGGTCTTGCTGAATTGAGGAGACAGTACTAGGTGTCCAAGAGGCCCAGGAAGCCAGAACTCATGGGGGAGTACTGGAGAGAAGAGAGTTCCAGAGAGGGAGCTCCAGAGATTAGAAGAGAGTCCTCCCTACGTGCTGCTCAGTGCATACCCGTAAGAAAACACAGGTATGAGGCAGGGGGTAAAAATACTTGAAAGGGTTAGAGAGAATAATTCCTCAGAGGTCACACAAGACAAAATAATTTCTCTTTTATCCATAGCATAAAAAAAAATGTCTGAAGATGGGTCTTATACTCTGTAGCTTCCCCCTTGAAAACAAACAAAACCCCCGCAAAAAAATCAAAAGTAAAAAAAAAAAACCTACTCAAAGTTAAATTCAAAATAATAAAGAAACAATAAAGATAAGAATGAAAATCAGCAAATACAATGGAGAATACAAATGAGATCAAAAGCTGAAGATCAATCCATCTGATAAACCTCTAGCCTGACTCATGGGGTGTGGGGGAGGGTAGGTAGAGAAGTGCACATTAGCAACATCAGGAATGAGAGGTGTGCCATCACTGTAGATTCTACAGATATGACAAGCATTATTTCTTACAAACAACTTTATGTAATAAATTTGAAACTCACGGGCAGCCCGGGTGGCTCAGCGGTTTAACGCCACCTTCGGTCCAGGATGTGATCCTGGAGACCTGGGATCCAGTCCCACCTCGGGCTCCCTGCATTGGAGCCTTCTTCTCCCTCTGCCTGTGTCTCTGCCTCCCTCTCTCTCTGTATGTCTATCATGAATAAATAAATATAATCTTTAAAAAATTTGAAACTCAGAAGAAATGGAAAAATTCCTTAAAAGGCATAAGACCAACACCTGCTCAAGAAGAAACAGGTAACAGGGATGTCTGGGTGGCTCAGTGGTTGAGCATCTGACTTTGGCTCAGGGTGTGAACGGATATCAGGATGGAGTCCCTTATCAGGTTCCCCGCAGGGAGCCTGCTTCTCCCTCTGCCTGTGTCTCTGCCTTTCTCTCTGTGTTTCTCATGAATAAATAAATAAATAATTTTTTAAAATAAGAAATAGGTAATCTGGCCAAATAACTGTATATTTTTAAAAATTGAACTTATAGTTGAAAATCTTCTCATGAAGGAAACTTCACATACAGGCAACCTCACTAGTGAATTCTCCCAAGCATCAGGAACAAAGAATACCCATCTGAACAAATTCTTGAAGAAAACTGAAGAGAGGGAATGCTTCTCAACCATTCTACTAGGCCAGCATTACTCTGATACTAAATCCAGAAAAAGATGTTACAAGAGAACTATGTAGGTACGAATTTTCTAAACAAAATCTTAGCAAATTTAATCCAACAATATATAAAAATGATAATAAATCATAATCAAGTAGGGATTATTCCAGGAATGTAATTTTGGCTTAGCTTTCAAAGCAATCAATTAATGGACACAAAAAATAAAAAACAAATGATCATTTTAAAAGATGGAGAGGAAACATTTGACAAAACACAGCACCCATTCCTGATAAAAAAAAATCTCAGTAAAATAAGACTAGAAGGCAATTTTCTTAACCTGATAAAAGATATTTATGAAAAACCTATGGAACACACACACACATACAGAAGTATGTACTGTAGAGATGTAAGTCATTAATCTTATTTACATAAAATGTTAGAGAATGCAAACTAATCAATAGTAACAGAAAGGAAATTGGTGGCTGCAATGAGGGAAGGTTCTGAGTGGGGGATTATAAAGGCCCATACAAAACTCTGGGGGATAAGCATGCTCAGTATCTCAAGCGTGGTGATAATTTCCTGGGTGTTTACATATGTCAAACTTTATCAGATCGTATACTTCATACACATTCAGCTTACTGCATGTTAATTATACTTCCTTAAAGCCATTTTAAGAATCCTTCAAAGGGGGGTCCCTGGGTGGTGCAGCGGTTTGGCGCCTACCTTTGGCCCATGGCGCGATCCTGGAGACCTGGGATCGAATCCCACGTTGGGCTCCCGCTGCATGGAGCCTGCTTCTCCCTCTGCCTATGTCTCTCTCTCTCTCTCTCTCTCTCTCTCTGTGACTATCATAAATTTTAAAAAAGAATCCTTCAAAGGTTTTACATTGCTTTGAGAATAAAATCCGAAGTGGTCTTGTGGACCATTTATGGCACATTTATCCGAGTGTCTGGAATATAGAAGCAGCTCAGCGAATTAAGTTCCCTTCCCCATCCTCAGTTCCAGCCACAGGGAAGGGAACTGCACGGGGAAAAACATGTTCTGAGAAAACGGCATGGAGAGTTGGGAAGATGATGACAAAATGGAAAATTTTAGGAGCATAATGGGGAGAAATGGAAGTTAAACCCGGAAATGCACTTTGTCAAGGAACTGAGTGCTCTGCTTCTGGATTTCCAGCTGTGAATAATAGGAAGCTATAAAGGAGTTGGGGTGGGCTAAGGGAGGATTAGGCTGGAGAGATCTACAATTGACAAGAGTTCCTCTAGTAACTACATGAAGAGAGAAATAAAAGTTGGTGAAGAGTGGGGAAGATTGGAAGCAGAGAGAAGACTTGGGTTTTTTTTTTTTTAATTGTTTAGATTCCAGCGATGAAGACGAAGCACCCATGACTCTCACCTCTAACTGTGCTCTGCTTTAGCCACTACCACCTACCTCTTAGGAGACCCTCAAAATAACCCTCAGCATCAAAGCTGAGTCTGTGAATTATAACAGAGCTCTTTACCATTGGTTGAAGACAAAATCAAAATAGCAGATCAGGAAAACATTTGAATGGTCATGAACTTTTGGTATAATTTTTCATACCCAGAGGTTATAGATGAGAATCATGGAGAACTTCAATTCTCTGATTAAGGAGAAAGAGAAAGGGGTGAAATGTTTAAAATCCCCAAGGCTACCAAGACACAAAACAAGAGAATTGGCAGCAGAGATCCAAGTAGTCAAGGCTCGTGAAGAACAAGTGGATAAACTGGTTAATAAGGGACTTAGCACTGGAACATAAAAACCGTGGGGTTGAAGGTTATGACTCAGGCTTTCCTAGCAACTCCACTAAACAGGGACATTCCATGACAACGGATTCAAATTCAACAAGGAGCTAACTGATAAACCTGGGGGTGGCTCATTCTTCCAGAGCAGGGGGCACGAATGAAAGAGAAGTCCTAGTGACAAATAAATAAAAATATGACTTTGCTGGAATGTACGCCCAAAGAAACTGCAAGAGAGACTAAGTTTTAGAAGATTTGCCCCTCAGAGACTGTCTCCTTCCGTCAAGGTGGCACTGGTACTCCTGACCAAGAGACCTGTGAACCTAGTGGTGCAAGAGAATCATTAAGTGGGGCTTGATAAAAACACGCATGGCCTAGAGACTCTGATTTAGTAGGTCTGGTCTAGATCCTGACATATGAATTCTTAATAAGTCCCTCGGGTCGTATTGATGTGCTGCTAGGCTTGAGGATCACTAACCTCCATCAAGGCCTTGTCCAAACAGAGCGACTTTGCACGGGCATGGTAACTAAATGTTATAAAGGATAGTATGACTTTGCTTTGCATTACGTTTGTCAGGAGAAATGTAATACCTACCAACCTTGCGTATGTGATTTTAAGTATATATATATATAGTGACACATGTTAAAGAAAGATCATTAAAAACATAGGTATATTTAGATATCGCTTAAGAACTCTTCTCCTATTTCTTTCACTCTTAAAAATAGATTATGTGATGTGAGAAAGTTTGGATTGGAGGAACGGAGAGTGTGAAGGCAAGTTCAAGGGAGAACATTTCTAAGCTCTGTGTCAAAGAGCAGGAAAGAGACTTTTGGGAAAGAGCCCCCTGCCTCTGAGTTGAGTCCCACTGCCCACCAATGGGACAGGTGGGGGGAAGTGCCTTCCTCTAATCCCAGGCCCAGCAAAAGGCTGAAAAAAGGCCACTTGGAGCATCGAGATGTGTTTCCCACAACACAGAAGAACGACATGGAAAGGTAAAGCAGCCTGCAAGTCTAAGTGCCTGTGCTCATCTCCAGTGGAAGGGAATCAGATGTAGGTCCTAAATGGGAATGCCGTCCTAGGGCCAACTCAAATCCTATTTGAGGGGACTGCTTGAAAGTGCAATGGAATACAAAAGGGAAAGTTCTGTGGGCAGTGGACAACCAGAAATCTTGGGGCTGACTGGGGAGTATCAACCAAAAGAGAAGCCCAGGATTTGAAGTCAGAGGGAGCCAAGGAGCAGCAGAGTCTCTGGAGGGATCAGGAAAGCACTCTCTGGAGGAAGAGCCAGCTTTCATCCCTGTCAGGTATAAAGAGAGCAAAATCATCCTGTGATGTCTCCGTCAAATCAGACATGTGAATATTCATTTTCTCTTCTTCTCTTCCTGTGTCCCAGCCTTTTATTTATTTATTTATTCATGAGAGACACAGAGAGAGAGAGGCAGAGACATAGGCAAAGGGAGAAGCAGGCTCCATCCAGGGAGCCCGATGCAGGACTTGATCCCAGGATCCCAGGATCACGACCTGAGCTAAAGACAGATGCTCAACCACTGAGCCACACAGGTGCCCCCCTGTGTCCCAGCCTTGGAAGCTCCATAAGCTGACCATAGTAAGATGATGGTTGAGGTGAACCAGAAATAAAGAAAAAGCTGACTACATTTCCTTCCTCGGCAGCAGTTAGCTAGTCCCAGTAGGGAGAGTGAAAAGATTCAATGCCAAGTCAAGTCTGGAGTCTTGGTTACCACGTGGGCATTTGAATATCTGAACTCAGACTGGCATAGGAGCTAAAGCACCCAGCCTTAGGTCCTGCCAGTTTCTTCCAAAGGCAAAGGCAATTTTAAAGGGGTGGTGGGAGATAAAATAAAGATGATCTCTATTTCATCTCACAGATTAATCATGTTCAATGTACAAGTTTATCCTAACCCTCGTCTTCCCTAAACCCTTCCTCCCTACTCCCTTTAAGAAAAAGAAAGACAAAGGATGCTTGGGTGGCTCAGTCAGTTAAGCATCTGACTCTTGATTTTTGGCTCAGGTCATGATCTCAGGGTCATGAGACTGAGCTACGGGTTGGGCTCCACACTGGGTGTGGAGCCTGCTGAAGATTCTCTCCCTCTCCCTCTGCCTCTCCCTCCTCTCCACTCTTAAAAAAAAAAAAAAGAAAGAAAGAAAAAGAAAAGAAAAACAAAGACAAAACCATTTTTAGTTTGCTATCTACCCCTGGCACAGTCAGAAATCTTAGCTTGTAGGTACGACCCTGATTCCAGAATTTCTATAAGCAAAGCAAAGTCGAACAATGCAAAAAGACAAAGCAGGAGTCAGAAGAGCTGAGAGCTATCCAAAGGCAAAGGAGGGGTCACTTTCCAAAAAGAGAACATTATGTTTTAAGGGTGCCTGAGATTTGCTTTAATTAGTTAGGGTGAGACACAGACACGGAAATAACTCTCACGAAGGAAGAAGTTTTTACAGGCACAGATCCCTAGAAACAGGACGTATGGCACGCAGGGCCACACTCAGTCAGGAGACAAAGAGAATGAGGGAAAGCATGAGTAAGAGCCGGTATTGTGGTTTCTGCGGGAAGGAACGTGCAAAGCAGAGTGATCTGGCTGAGGATGGCGAGTCTGAATCATTTCAGCTGGCTCTGGGACACACAAGATGGCCATAGTCATCTGGTACCCGGTCCTGGGTGATTAGTACAAGGGAAGAGTGGTCTTGAAGGCAGGAGCCCACCCCATAGAAGGGGTGGCTGGGGGTTTGCATTGGAAAGGCATACTTGAGGGCCAGTTGTTTACTCTCTAAGAATTGGCGAGTCCTGAAAGGGGAGTCTCTCTGGGGTCAGCAGAGCCCCCAGATGTCAAAGCATCAAAAAGAGAAAAGGACAGAGTTAATACAACTGAAAACAACATACGGCAGGATCACATGCTGCAAAGAGGTCAAGGAAGTTGGATCCTACAAAACAGGTATTGGATTTTCCAGCTGAGTGGTCACCGGGAGTACTTCTAGGAAGCAAGGTGAGCACGGTGGTCAGGGCCAAAGGGATAAAGAAGAAAGTTGTTGGGTAAGAAACAGGATCAGAGATGGTCAGAGTACCCTGCGTATATGTACAACATGAAAAAAAGAGTAAGAAAAGCAGTAAGATGGTAGGATACGAGGAAAAGTATTTTGTTTTGCTAGACTTGTTTTTGTCTTAGCAGACAAGAGATATAAATTTGCTTGTAGACAGAAAAGACGAAACCAGGGTAGGAAGAGAGGACTGTAAGAGGTTGGCAGGGACTCCTGGGGGGCTTCACCCAGCTTTGATTCCTAAGTGTGCAAGTGGACATCAGGGCTCACAGCAAGAAGATGCATTTCTCCAACCTCAGACTGCAGGCAACCAGGTGAGTGGAGACTGGAATAAGCTGGCCCGTCCGCAGGGCAGTGACACTGCACAGGGCACAGCACGACGCCCCGGGGCTGTTATCAGGGGACTGTCCTTCCTGTTGGAGCCGGGTTTCCTACAATCTTGGGCACAGAAGCCTCAACAGATTAGATGGAAGAGCTTAATTTGGAGAAGGATACATCAGTGTCTTTGTCTTTTTTTTTTTTTTTTTCTGTGCTGAGAATATGTTTATAGAAGTCAAGCTCTTAGTAGCCACATCCAGGAAAAAAAAAAAATCAATCAATTTGTTTACAGCAATAAAACCATGCTGGTTTAATGAAGGGAGCCCCCTACCAGGACACCAACTCCAACAGATGGCCTTCTCAGTTGACAGAATGTTATATATTTGTCCTTGAAGCCAATTTTCGATAGATGAATATGCCCTCCCACTCTACCAGAATATTCATACTCCATTAGGGCCCAACACGAAAGTATAAAACCCCTCCTCGATAGACGCATTCAATCATCAATTAATTGCAGGTAAGAAACACATCTTGTTTGTTCAATCAACTGTCCGATAAAGATTCACTGTCTTCATTTCATCAGGAAACCACACCAAGCCTGAGGGGAAAGACAGTAAGAAATTTCCTTTTGAGGAAGCTCCTACAATTTATCCTAAGCAGTTGCCAATGTCGCTTCATTTAAATCCCTGTGAGCATGCTCGTTAATACCATGGTCTCCATTTGACAGAGGAGAAACCTGGAATTTGAAGAGTTTGCATGATTTGCTAGAAGGCTCGGAGCTGGGGCACAGGAGCTGGGATCCAGATGTGAACCGAGGGAAGTGGATGGGGGGGCCATGCCAGAGACACCCTTCCTCAGCTGTTTTACTGTGAGAAGAGCCGGCCTGGGGAGAAATGGCAAATGGGCTGGTGAGCCTGACTTCTCATGCTCAGTGCTGAGTGCTCTGCTACAACAGCCATGATCCTGGAGCCAGCGGACATGAAGCGGAAGAGGGAGATGGAGCCTGAAAGACCCCAGGGCAGCCGGGGCTGGGTGTATATTTGCTCTGTTTGCCACTAATAACTAGTGCTAGCATGGCTTAATTTCCAACTAACCCCCAATCTGTTAGGTGTGCGCGTGATGAGGATACAGAGAGAGAGGCTATCCCACTCTGAGCTTACTATTCCAGCTGCCTAGGAGAAGAAAGTAACAGGGACACACACACACATTCACACACACAGGCATACTGACACACATGTGCACACACTCGCATGTACACACATATGCAGTTGTGTGCACATGTAAATGCATGTGTATGCACAAACATGTGTATGCATATCTGCATACACACACGTACAGTTGTGTGCATATTTGTGCATGCATACACAAACACGTGCATGCACGCATAAACCTATATGCACACACCTACACAGATGTGCACACACGTGTGCATATACACATATACATGAATATCTACACACACAAACATGCAACACACATGCATATGCACATGCTCTCACCTGCAAACTGGACACTTTAACACATGGCCCACTCATCGAAATGGCCCCTAATACCTGCAACTTGACGTAGCTAGATTAGATCGTCCTCTGGGAGATGCTAGAAAGAATAAAGAAGAAGCATTTCCCTCCTTCACTCATTAAACCAGGACAATAAACCAGGTCCTGTGACTCAGCTACTGGGCTTTTTCAACATGGAAGACAAAAAGAAGTGTCACACGAGGCCTCTGCCATCAAGAAATTAGCAATCAAGACAGGAAACAAACCCCCAAAAGGGAGCCCAACCAAGGGGGTCCAAAGTCAGTTAATGCCAACATGCAGTTTAGAGAAAAGAGAGCTCACTTTGGCCATGGCTGGTCTGGAAGGCCTTCTGGAAGGGGTGGGGACGGTTTATACCGGTATGTCCGTCTCAAGCCAACAGATGCACTTTTCATTCACCCTGTCAGGACCCCACCTTCACCGAGAAGGGGAGCGGCCACCGTGGCTGGTTTCCCACTCTGCATCGGGGCCTGCAGGAGCTCTGTGAGGGAATGCTCCCTTCTCAGGGAGCTGGACTTCTAACAGCAAGAAAATTTTAAGTTGGAAGGAACTTTCCTCTTGGAGAAAACTAACCGTGACAGAGTTTGGCACAAAGCTGGGCTGAAGCTCAGACATCCAGAGCCCTAATCATCTGCAGACGTTTTAGGAACCGGTCCTGTGCATTGGATGGTTCTCGGGAAATAAACAGGGAGAGACTCTCTCCTCCCCAGAGCCCCTTTGCCCTGTTCAAATTTGCCCTGACTAATCGTCTTAGTAGGTGTTGGGTCAGAGTCAGCGAGGGGTCTGACTAAGGTCACTTACTTGCTTTGTTTACACTGCTAATTTTATCATTGCTTGGAAGGCTAATGGTATTATTTATACTTTAACTATGATAAATGTCTAGTTAAAGCAGGGCTGGGGCAAGTTAAAGACCAATACAACAAATCCAGAACTTTTTTTACACAGGAAATATTAATATTTTTGAACCCCCCAATCTTTCTAGAATCCTGGGCTTGACAAGGATAAGCGGTCCTTCTAGCCTCCTGCTTCTCCTGTTCTAGTCTCAGGACAGACAAACAGCAACAGAATGCCTGGGAGTGCTGGAGGACAGGCCGAGGAGCCCGCACGCCAATCCCTGCATCTGCCTTCTGGAGTGTGAGAGCTTTGGATGCACCAGCTCTGTGGACAATGCAGGGAGCTGCTGGAGAAAGGGGGTTCGAGGCAATGGCTGGAAACCCAGTTGTCAGCTACATTTGAGACCCATCTGTTCCCGTTTAAGGCTTTGAGGGAGGCTTGGGCTTTTAACAATGTGCGTAACAGAACGGTGCTTGTCAAGGTTTAACATGCGCACGAGTCACCTGGGATCCTGTGAAAATACAGATCCTGTTCCAAGCTGGCTAGGGTGGGGCCTGAGACTGCCTTTTCACTAGGCGATGCTGTGCTACTACTGCTCCACGGGCCACACTTTGAGCAGCAAGTCAAAGAGGATACTGGAAGGTCAGGATATGATTCAACAGGATTCACGGTTGGCTTGGTGAATCTCCCCAGCTGGACACTCAAGGTGTGCCTTTCCACAGCTTCCCTACTCACAGCTCACTCCCTCCAACAGCATTGGCTTCTCGATGCTTCCTAGGGAGCTGCATGATTTCCCTTCAGCAAGAGAATGCTCACATCATTCTCCCTTCCTAGACTAGTTTCCTCCTGGCCAATGTGAATCCTGGAACTTCTGCCCAAACATCCAGATCTATCTCAAATTTGCCTTGCCAAGGAATGAACCCGCTCCCACCTTGGGTGAAGTTTTTTTTTCCCCCTTTAAAAAAATATTTATAAATACAAGTTTGCACCTTTTGACTGCTTTCATCCAACCCTATCCCCCACCTTCACCTCCGGTAACCACAAATCTAATCTCTTTTTCTATGCACTTATGCACTTCTTTTTTCTTTTTTTTTTAATTTTTATTTATTTATGATAGTCACAGAGAGAGAGAGAGAGAGAGAGAGGCAGAGGCACAGGCAGAGGGAGAAGCAGGCTCCATGCACCAGGAGCCCGACGTGGGATTCGATCCCAGGTCTCCAGGATCGCGCCCTGGGCCAAAGGCAGGCGCTAAACCGCTGCGCCACCCAGGGATCCCTATTTTTTCTTTTATATTCCACATATAAGTGAGGATATGTCTTTAGAGGATTTGTTTTTCTCAGTCTTATTTCCCTTATAATATAAGTATAATGCCCTCAAGGTCTGTCCATATTGTTGTATATGGCAAGATTTCCTCATTTTTAATGGCTGAATAATATTCCATTGCATATATACCATGACTTCTTTACCCCATCAAGGGACACCTCAGTTGTCTGCATATCTTAGCTATTGCATCTCTTGTGTTTTTGATAATAATCATTCTGACAGGCTGAGGTAATAGCTTACTGTGGTTTTGATTTGCATTTGCCTAATGATTAGTGGTGTTAACTGAGGCGAGATTTGATAACTAACCCCCCTCATCTTCTTGTTTAGGATAACTGTCAAGTGGCAGAGCCAGAGTCCTAGCTCCAGCCTATTTATTGGATAATTATGACTTAAAAATAATTTCAAGGTAAAGCAAGATGAGCTGCTGGCCAAGTGAATTGTGTAGACCATGGATGCGTAAGGTATTCTGGGTGGTGAGGATGGTCAATGGGGGCTAGTGAGAGAGAGCTGAAGAGGGGCAAACAGAGGTGCTGACGTTTGGCATCAGGTGTGGGTGCCCACAGCCTAAGCCTAATGGGAAATGGTGTGCTGCTTTATTAGCGGCTGGGCAAATACCCCAGACCCCGCCTCATGCTCGACCAAAGTCGAGCTCTCTGCGGGTGAATGACGCTCCTGAATTTATGCTGGTCAGGTGCCCAGGGTAAGCCCATTTGATGTCATTGTAAGCCCATATTATGTCATCTTAAGCCCATGTTTTATGATCCTATCTCTGGAGAGAGAAGAGACACTCTCAGGAAGTCTTATCCCATCTGCAGCCCTCATGATGAAGGAGAATGGAAATGAAGCAGAGCTCCGAGGTGGGGGCTCTGAAATGCTGGTGGGGAGTTTGCTGAGATGTGAAGGCCTCAGCCCGTGGCTTTTCTCCCGCTTCTCTTGTGACCACGTGATTCAGCACAGAGCCCCCGGCCCCTCTGGCAAGGCTGCCCTCCTTCACCTTGGGCCCTCAACTCCTCTTCCAGCCTCTCCACCCAGGATCTGCCATGGGAGCCTGGCCATCTTAAATTCACAGAGAGGAAGCCATATTCCCGCAGAGTTCTGCTTTGGGGTATGTCTGCGGTAGGTGAGGGTGTGGGAGGGGTTGAGGTTTGGGGTATTTTCCTGGCCTCTAATAAAGCAGGACTCCAGCCCCCATTCCCCTAGGATGTAGGTGTCCAAGCGAGCCACCAAACCCGGACCCTCCATCCATCCCTTCCCCACCTCACTCCCATTAATCCTCAACCTTCCAAACATCATCATCACTTAGCCCTTGGCTGATACTGCTTTACCTGGATGTTGTTTTCAAATCAGGTTACACAACAAAAACTGCAAACCTCTCAGTTAACAGAAACTACCTTGGACTTTTTCTGTACCTTTGGCTCCCAGGCCCATTTCCTGAACACAGGTGGCACTCGGTCAGTGTCTTTTGATGGTGATGAAGCAAGCATCATCAGAGGTTCTGGAAACAACACACAGCACTACATTCACCAACGTGGGTATCACACAAATGCGAAAAAATTGTCTCTGGAAGGTGAGAAAGGGCTCACGATGGGACTATTAGGACACATACAAGTGGTGGATGTGTGTGTGAAATTCATTTTAGCCTGTTCTGAAGAATCTGCCCATCCTTTGTGCTCGCATTCCCGTGGATTGGCATGCTACTGTTCTGGCCTGCGGGGAGTTGTAGTTAAACTCCCCAGATCTCTATTGAACCCCGTTGCTAGACCAGATTCTGGGGTAGAAGAGTGTTCCCAACTCCTGCCAGATGATAAAGTAGCAGCCATGGGGGACTCCAGGGAAACAGCTGTAGTCCAGTAATCACTTATGTCATGGATCTTTTTTGGAAATACAGATCCCTGGGAATTGACATTCGCCCTGGGCTTTCAGAGAGATGTGTTATGTCTAATTGCATGTTCTCCTCTCGCTGCCCCAAATGCCAGACCAGTGGTGGAGATGGTTGTTTGCTCTGGCCTCTTGGGAGGTCCCTCATGCCTCCTTGGTGACTTAATCATGAGAACCCTTGTGTATTTCACTTATATGAGTCACCATTTGGGCAAAAGAAGAGATCTCTTCAGAATATAGAAGCAAACCCACTAATAATACAAATTAAACACAGAAAATCTATTTGTTCATCAGTGTTCAGTAGAAAACTAAATGTAAGCTAAAGAATTGTATGACAGTAGATACTCTGCTTTGTTGAAAGTCATGGAAAATAATCTGGCCAGGACTTTCATAAAAATCATTCAAAATGCAAAATAAATTCCACAGTGAAATTATAAATTCAGCATCGGACTGACCACATACGTCATATTTTCCACAATCAAATCGTGTCAACCCTACTGTAATCCTAAATCTGTATCTCTTGTATTCAAATATTCTTTCTGACCCTTAGCAAACTAGTGTGACTTGTACTATTCTTGTTGCAGGGTTTTTTTTTTTGGGGGGGGGGTTACTTATGTAAATGGGACCTTTTCCCTGTGACGTTTTCCAAATGTGATTGTTTAGATTATCATGGTATTGAGATTTTATAATTCACCACATTCCTATAGTTTCTTATCAAGTCTAGAATTTTTTTAAGTGTATCTTGTGATTCCTTACATTTTGGTAGTCAGGTATATTTATTATTATTACTTTATTAGTTAAAACTGAGGTTCAGAGAGATTGAGTGTTTTTCCAATATGCAATTAGAAAGTGATAGAATGTAGAGCAGTTTTTACATTATGGGGATTATCTGTCCCTTGAAAGTTGGAAAGAATTTGCCTATAAAACTGTCTAGAATTGGGCAGCCCGGGTGGCTCAGCGCTTTAGCGCTGCCTTCAGCCCATGGTGTTATCCTGGAGACCTAGGATCGAGTTCCGCGTCAAGCTCCCTGCATGGAGCCTGTTTCTCCCTCTGCCTGTCTCTGCCTCTCTCTCTGGGTCTCTCATGAATAAATAAATAAAATCTTTATCTAAAAAAAACTGTCTAGAATTAACACATTTATTCCTGGTAATATCTTGACTTTTTTCAATTTCTCTCTTGACTAAATATTTATTTGAGATTTTCTACATTAGTAAATATTTCTAATTTATATTTTCCTAAAGTTTGCAAACTTATTAGCTTTGGGCTTTATAAATATTTCCACAGTATTTTATCTATTTGCTAGCTACAATTATACATATTTTCTAATGCCTAAAGTTATGTTTTTAAGTGATCTCTATTTTTTATTAGACAAGGTGAACTTTTACTATTTATTTTTTATAAATTCCAATTCATTAATTTCTGTTCTTATGTTATTTATATACATTTCATTTATCTTATTTTTCCTATATTCCCTGCTCCATTTTTTAAAATTTTCTTTTATTTTTCTTTGTCCAATTTCTTGAGTCAGCAATCATTTTCTTCATTTTGCTTTGTCTAGGAATGAAGGCATTTATGATTATGAATTTTTTGAACAATGCTGTTAGTCACTTCCCATAAGTTTTAATTTGTACTATTCACATGATCATTGCTTTCTAAATATAGTTTAATTGAAGGATTAATGTTTCCTTTCTTCCAAGAACTACTGAGGACAGTACATTAACATCTCCAGATGATCAGGATTATTTTATTATTACATTTTGGTTATTTATTTCTAGTTTTACAGATTCATAATAAGAATGCGTGATTCATGTAATTTCTAACAGCAGTATGTTATCATATTATAGCATAGCGTAGCATATTAAATCCACTTTATTAGTAGTATTTAAATTCTTTCCTTATCCTTTCCCCCCTTGTTGCTTTTATTTGAACAATGACTAAAAGAGATATGCTAATGCCTCAAAAGTAGCTGTTTGTGGCAACTGTTTATGCAACTTGAAACAGTTTTTGATTTATCTATTTTAATCATGTTTAGGAGGCCCTAAATATCCATGATTTTATATTTTTCTGGTGGGCTATAAGCTTCAATAAAGAAAATATTTGTCTGATATATTTTTGTCTTGAATTCTACTTTTGTATTGACATCACAGTGTTTTTACTTGGCTTCTATTTGCATAATTTGCTTTAACACTGCCTTTATGTTTAGAGTTTTTTATTTTAAACAAAATATTCTATTCCAATAATTTTAAAAGTCAAATAGTGCTAAAAGGCTTTTTTTTTTAAAACTTAACCTTTCAAGTCCCAGGAAGCAACTCCTTCAAAGAGTTCCAACCTTAATTGTCATTGCTACTTAATCTCAAATTTCTAAATACTAGAAATTCTTCTATTAACTTCAGACATTAACTATTAGTTCCCTATTATAGTCACTTTTACCCTCTTTTCCCTTTCATTCTCCCAATAGAATTATATTTCAACTTTTTGTTAAATCCATATGTAGTGTTTTCCATATTATAACTGTATAAATACTGTTCACCATTAAGCAGATCTTGTACAACTATTTGTTTTTTCTGAAGTTAATAATTGCTTCCATTTTTTGTTTCTGCCAAGCATTCAGGGTATCTGCCAGTCTAGGAACACTAAATAAAATTCACAACTTGAGTTTTTTGAACCACCAAGTGATGTGAATTTGAATAGTAAATCAATGGGAGTCATTGCTCCTGCTGAGAGCAAGGTGACTTCCCTTATAGTCCCTCGGGGTGAAGCTGGTCATAGGTTCCCTATGAGGAACCTTCCCTGTGAGGATGTGACTCTATATTGAAAGGATTCCTATTAGCTTTTCTACCTTAAATAAGTCCTAGGTTTTAAATCTGTCCTGCCCAACCCCTTCCTTCCTACCCCATAGATAACAGATTTATCCTACCATCCTCTTTGCCATTGAAGTTATTTGTCCTTTGTTCTGCTTTCCACCTTCATTAGTGCAGTTATACATATTATACATGTCACATAGCTTTACCAAATTCTACCAAATTAGTAATTTTGTTTCCCTTCTTAATCTTATTTTTTGAAGGCTAAGAGGAAAAGAATACAAAAATATCTTTATGTTGCAATCTTAAAATAGGAATTCCCAGTCTTATCATTAAAAATGTAATATTTTTAAAAATTATAAAAAGGAATAAATATTCATTCCATTTTAAAAAGATAAAAATAAAAAATTCAATTAATGCTTCAGAATATTATATACTGGGCAGCCCCGGTGGCGCAGAGGTTTAGCACCGCCTGTGGCCCAGGGCATGATCCTGGAGTCTCAGGATCGAGTCCCACATCGGGCTCCCTGCATGGAGCCTGCTTCTCCCTCTGCCTGTGTCTCTGCCTCTCTCTCTCTCTCTGCATCTCTATGAATAAATAAATAAAATCTTTAAAAAATAAAATAAAACTTAAAAAAAAGAATATTATATACTGTTTAAAGGCACACAAAACTACAAATATATACATATACACATTTATATGTGCATATATATACACTTATATACACATATTACATACATATAGTGTGTTGTGTGTAGGTAAATATAGAATTGTGGACTGGATATGCACCAAATTCCTAGTAATATTTGCCTCTGGGGAAGAAGGAAGAATAAGAATAGCTATTTTAGTAATTCAGGCATGACTAGGACCACTAATTAGTATCAGCAGGAACAAAGAAGATGTGAATATAAGGACTATTTAGAAGAACTGACTTATAGGACATGATGGTACTTTACACAAAAATGAAGAAAGTAGCTTAGAGACTGAGAGAGATAACCATGACGCCTTTTGTTGATACTAAAAATTTGGGAATGGGACCAGATTTTAGGAAAACAAGAATTTAGAGACATTTACATTTGAATTATACTACTCAGTCAAATCTTTTTTTTAAACAGTATTATATTAGTTTCATGTGTAAAACAGTGATTTGTCATTTATATACATTGTGAAATGATCACCATAAGTCTAATTACCATCTGTCATCATACAAAATTATTGCAATATTAGTGGCTACATTCCCTATGCTGTACTTTACATCCTTGTGACTTATTTCTTTTATAACTGAAGTTTGTGACTTTTAATCCCCTTCCCCTATTTCATCCATCCCCCTACATGTAGCTCTCTGCTCTGGCAACCACGAGTTTGTTCTCTGTATTTATGAATCTGTTTCTGTTTTGGTTTGTTTGTTCATTTGTTTTGGGTTTTTTTTAGATTCCACATATAAATAAAATCATATGGTATTTGCCATTCTATTCACTTACCATAATACCCTCTAGGGCCATCCGTGTTGTCACAAATGGTAAGATTTCGTTCTTTTTTTAATGGCTGACTAATATCCCATTGTATATATACAGCACAACTTTTATTATGCATTTATCTATCTATAGGCACTTGGATTGCTTCCATATCTTGGCTATTGCAGATAATGCTGCAATAAACATAGAGGTGCATATGTCTTTTTAAATTGCTTTTGTTTTTTTCAAATAAATACCCAGAAGTGAAACTGCTGGATTGTATGGCAGTTCTATTTTAACTTTTTGAGGAACATCAAGTTTTTATGAAGAGATAAAGAGCTTTGCAAACAAAACTTAAAGTTTGTCACCACTAAGCTGGTCATAAAAGAAATGTTAAAGGGATTGCTTTCAGTAGAAAAGGCCCTAAGTAGAAGTAAGAAAATTGTGAAAATTATGAAAGACATTAGCATAGGCAGTAAACTCTTAGACACTGAACTTAGCAATACTTTTTGGGAGGGATTTGCCTCTTCAGACAAGGGCAAAAAAAGGCAAAATAAACAAAATAGACTATATCAAACTTAAAAGCTTTTGCACAGTGAAGGAAACCATTAACAAAATGTTTTCAAAACTTCAGTCCTGAATGATAACATTGTGGGATAGAGTCATCTTGGTTGTAGTTTGCCTGTTTGTTTTCTCAATTCAGCACTGTGCATATATCATGCTGCTCTCTTCTAGCCTCAAAGTTTCTACTGAAAAATCAGCTGGCTCTCTCATTGGAGTCTGTTTGTATGTAACTAGTTGGTCTTCTCTTGCTGCTTTTAAGAGTCTCTCTCTAATTTTTGACATTTTAATTACAATGTGTCTTGGAGTGGATCTCTTTGGGTTCATTTTGTTTGGGGCTCCGTGATTCGTGGACCTGGTTGCCTGTTCCTTTCCCCAGATAAGAAAAGTTTTCAGCTATTATTTCTTAAGTAGGTATTCTGCCCCTTTCTCTCTCTTCTTCTTCTGGGACCCCTAGAATGCAAATGTTAGTATGGTTGATGTCCCAAAGGCCCCTTAAGCTATCCTCTTTTTTTTTTTTACATTCATCTTTTTTTTTTTTTTTTTAAGATTTTATCTATTTATTCATGAGAGACACACAGAAAGAGACGAGACACAGGCAGAGGGAGAAGCAGGCTCCCTGTGGGGAGCCTGATGTGGGACTCGATCCCAGGACCCTGGGGTCACGCCCTGGGCTGAAGGCAGATGCTCAACCACTGAGCCACCCAGGTGTCCCTACCTTTGTCTTTCTTTTTGCTCTTCAGCTTGGGTAATTTCCACTACCCTATCTTCCAGATTACTGATCCATTCTTCTGTATTCTCTAATATACTGTTAATTCTCACTAGTGTTGTTTTTCATTTCAGTTATTTTATTCTTCAATTCTGATTCATATGTTCTTTTATCTTCCATCTCTTTGTTGCAGTTCTCATTGTGTACATCCATTCTCCCCCTGAGTTCAGTGAGCCTCTTTGTGACCATGACTTTGAACTCCTTTATCAGGTAGACTGCTTATTGCTATTTCTTTTTATTTTTTAAAGATTTTATTTATTTATTCATGGGAGACACACACACACAGAGAAAGAGAGAGAGAGAGAGAGAGAGGCAGAGACACAGGCAGAAGGAGAAGCAGGCTCCATGCAGGGAGCCCGATGTAGGACTTGATCCCGGGTCTCCAGGATCACACCCTGGACAAAGGCGATGCTAAATCGCTGAGCCACTGAGGCTGCCTGCTTATTGCTATTTCATTTAGTTCTTTCTCTGAGGTTTTGTCTTATTCTTCCATTTGGAACATACTCTTCTTTCTCCCCATTTTGCCTGTTTCTTTTTATGTATTACACAGACCAGCTACATCTCCCAGTCTTAAAGGATTGGCCTTATGCAGAAAGTGCCTTGTGGTATCCAGAAGAATAACCCCACCCCCACCTCCCATCACTAAAACCAGGGGTTTCAGGCTTGTCCCATGTGTGGGCTGTATGTGCCCTTCTGGTGGCTAGGCTGCAACTGCTGCAGGAGTACTGGGAGGTGGGGCAGTTCCCCAGCCCAGCTGGCTGTGTTACCTAGACATCACTGCTACAGATGAAATGGTTGGTGGGGCTGGACCCAGTGTGGCCAGCTCTGAGACCTGACTGTGACCCCAGTAGGCACACTGGTAGATGGAGCTGGCCCCTGGGGCATCAGCCACTTTGTGAGGGAATACCAGTCCAGGCCAAGGCTGCCCACCAGTTGTGGTGGGACAGGAGCTTCTTTGGTGAGGAGCCTGCTAGTGCAGGTAAATTTGGCAGAGCAGGTCCACAGGGCAATACCAGGGCAGGGTGAGTGGTGCTAGTAGATGGAGTGTCAGAAATGGCACCCACCAGTGTCAGGCCAGATAGGTAGGGAGTATAAAAAAAAATGATGCCCACCAGTGTCTCCATTCCTGGAGAAAGTTCCTACAGATCCTTACCCCTATAGCATATGACCTAAAGTTAGTCAATAAGTGCCCTTCACATAATGGCCCAGATACTTTTCAAATTGTTGCTTCTATGTTAAGTCTCAGATCAAGTGAGTTTGTGCCATGAGACCTTTAGAAAAAAGATCTGTTTCTTAGTCTTCCAACCTTCCCAGAGTGAATACCTGGTGGTTCTCAAAGACACACATTATGGGAGCTTATCCTCCTGGTGCAGGTCCCCATGATAGGGGTGCTCTGTGTGGAGCATGAACCCTTTGCTCTTCAAGGAAGGCCTCTGTGTTTATGCTATCCTACCTGCTTGTGGGTTACCATGCAAGGGGTGGGAGTTCTGACTAGACTGTCTCTACCTTTCCTACTTCTCTTGGTATAGCTTTTACTTTATATATTTAGTGTGGAAGAGCTGTTCTGCTAGTCGACAGGTCACTTTCAGAGAGTTGTTCCATATGTAGGTGTAGTTTTGGGTGTCCATGGGAGGTAAGCTCAGTGCCTGCCTACTCTGCAACTTGTTCCCAAGCCCAGTGAATCTTTCCTGAACACCAATGTATACTCAGGGCCTAGCACACTGCCAGGCACACAGCAACTTTTCAGTAATTATCAATGGAATGGTAAGGGTATAAGGTACTACGCGGATGGCTGGGCATACAGAAATGACCCAGGCAGGCTTCGGCTATACTCATGAACTCTGGAGCCTAGAGGATAAGAACAGATAAGGATACATACTGGTGTGCTGGCTCTCAAGATTCCTACAGACCCAATAACGGGTAGGTGGCCTGATGTGGAGAGGCTCAAGAAAGGCTTCGGTACAGAAGGTGGCTTTAAACAGAAGTTGAAGGACACACAGTCTTCCCTACCTGGTCAGAGGCTCTATGGAAAAGACTGAAGCCTTGAGCTAAGTGAAGCAGGTGGGATGAATGGCCACCAGATAAAGGGAACCCCTGCATGAACACCCTGAGGCCAAAGACAGAAGGCAGGTTCCTAGACCCAAGAAGTGATAGGTAGGGCTGCAATGGGGAAGAGACAGAGGACAGGGACAGTGTGAGCTTCTCTGGCACCCTGACTCAGCTCTTCCTGGTACACAACAGACTTGGGTTGGGTAGAGGGTCCCTGCCAAATATAGCGGCACTCAAATGTCTGTCTGGATGATGATTTATAGAACAACACTCAGCCCTCCTGAGGTCGGAGTCCCTGTGAATAACAAAACGTTTTGTCCCACTGTGTGAACACTCCACTGGACGTGTGCTGAAGCTGTCAGTGCCTTGTCAAAGCGATGGGAGAGGAAAAGAGCAGAGGAGGAGAAACAGCTGGAGTCAGTTACAGTTAAGACATATATAGTTTGGAAATAAATCATCTGTCAAAGCATGTTTGGTTTCTTGCTTATTCCAACATGTTTGAAGATGTTTGAATTGTTTGGTTGAGGCCAGAATTCTCTAAGGATCGGGCTTTCCCTTTACTGCATGTGTCTGTTAATACTTAACGGCCCTGGTCTGCTTGGCCTCCTGTGATCTGAATCAAATAAAGTAAGTGACTAACCTAAGCTATGATTGGATGAAGTCCGAGATCACCAAAATAAACTGCAGCAAAACTGTCCCAGATCCAGCAGCAAATACGGGTCACCCTACCTGCAGAGATAATACAGAATCCTACAATGTCACATCACCTTCCTGCTACTCCTGGGGTCCAGGACACCATTAACTCTCACTCATATTTTACGTGTCTTCATAAATGGTCTCCCTGCTTCTGCCCTTGGGTCCTCTATGGTCTAAGTTCAGTACAGCAACCAGAGATTTATTTAAAAGGTTAATCAGATCCTATCCCTTCTCTGCTTATCACACTCCTTCAGGTTCTTCAGAGAAATAAGACTAATAGGATGTGTACATAGAGAGACACTTATTTTAAGGGTTTGGCTCATATGATTGTAGAAGCTGACAAGGTCAAAATCTGCAGGGTGAGCCAGCAGGTTAGAGACTCAGGGAGAGCCAGTGTTGCAAGTCCAAAAGTTGTCTGCTGGCAAAATAATCTTTTGCTCTATTCAGGCCTTCAGTTGATTGGATGAGGCCTACCCACATTATGAAGGGCAATCTGCTTTACTCAATGCCCAACAATTTAAATGTAAACCTCATCCAAAAACACCCTTATGAAAACAACCAGAATGATGGTTGACAACCTATCTGGGCATTGTGGCTCAACCAAGTTGACGGACACACTTAACCATCACTTCTCCTAACAATGGCCTACAGGCTCCTCATGGCTGGTTCTCAGCCCTGGCTGCACATTAGCATCACCTGGAGGGCTTTAAAAATCACTGACCACTGGGTCACAACCTCAGAGGATCTGGAGAACAGTCTAAACATTGGGATTTGAAAAAGCTTTGCAGGTAGCTTTAATGTACAGAAAAGTTTGAGAACAATTGTCCTCCATAACTGGTGCCCTTCAATATTATGACCTCCCACTCTCCTCCTCATTGGTTTACCTGCAGCCACACTGGCCTAGTCTTTGAACACTAACCACACACACACACACACACACACACATACACACACCCTCCTTCAGAGCTCTTCTCAAATGTCATCTTAACTGTAAAACCTTTCCTTTCTTGACCACAGTAGCCCCACTTCCTATCCTGGTTTATTTTTCTCCACTACACTATCTCTACCTGAAATACTATTATGTTTACTTATTTATTGTCCTTATGTCTGTCTCTCTTCTGCTAGAATATAAGTTTTAGGAGGACAGAGACTATGCTTGTCCTACTCACTGCTGGGTCCCTACAGCTTAGAAAAATGCTTGGTATCTAGCAGGGGCTTAATAAATATTTGTTGAATGAACAAATGAGTGATGAATGATGTGCAGATTTTTCCCCCTAACAATTCAATTTTCATATATCCTAGAACATCTCACTATTATGCATTTGAGCCCATTTTTTTGCAATTCCCAGCTGAGAGTTTCTCTTATAGGGGCAGGTCCAAACATGTAGGTGCTTTGAAGAAGTCAATTACCTGGTTCTAGTCAAGCAATAAGATGCCATGCCTTCATAAGGAGTAGAATGGGGGTTACCAGTGACAGGATGAGGGGGAGGAGGAATGAGATGTTGGTCAAAAGATATAAAGCTATATTAATGCAAGACAAATATGTTCTGGAGATCTAATGTACAGCATGATAACTACAGATAACAGTATTGCACTGCATACTTGGAATTTGCTAAGAAGGTAGATCTTAGGTGTTCTCACCAGAAAAAAAGCAGAAAGTAAATGGTAACTCTGTGGGTTGGGTTGATGGTTATAGTAATTAGCTTCATTGTGGGAATCATTTCACAGTGTGTATATATATCAAATCATATTATACACTTTAAATGGATGGATCACAGAGAAGCGGCTTTTTTTTTTTTTTTCTGTTCTAGAGAGCTGTCTTCATTAGCCCCAAAGGTATACATTTCCATTGTGTAAAATATCATGGTGGAGACCTAAAATAACTAGCAACCCTATTTTAATTTTACTCTAGTGTTGGTTTCCACCCTTACTGAATGGGTGTGGTTGCTGTGTTGACTCAGAATCCAGCTTGCTATAGCTGAGACTCTCCCCAACACAGGATCCTCCACTTCTGCAACTTCATCTCCCAGTAAAAGGCTCTCACTGGGCATTTGTTAAAATTTTAAGTTATATTATTTAATTGCTTCAAAAGTTTTCAGGGAAGGAGAGGAAAGTTTTTGAAGGAACTAACCTAAGGCCACCACTAGTTAGGACCAGAATTAGAGCCTGAACAAAAGGCTCCTGACTGTCAGTTTCTTTCCCTTCCTCTTCACAACACAGAGGAAACGTCTAGGCTCAGGGAATTCCAGAGTCCCTGCCTCCACCTCCCTTTTCAGTTTATCCTGGGAGCATATTCTTAATTAAAGACTTGCACAGACAGAGTCTTGACTCAGGTCCTCCAGGGAACCAAACCTAAGACATCTAGCACCAAATACAACGGTTGCTCAGACTATTTTTTCTGTGTGAATGAATAAATACACAAATGATTTGTTTTCTTTAAAATGCAATCTCAGTGTCACTTGGTATTAAATTACTAAATTAGAATAGCTGGCATAAGTGATAATACACATATAATTGAAGAAGAAGATACTTTTTCAGAGGCTACACACAATTAGATGCACCTTTCTTAGAACTTAGATTCTTGGAACTTAAATTTCTCTCTGTTCTTTGGAGTATTGGTCAGGTACTGCAAGGTCATTTATTTGCATGAAAGGATTATCCATTCTGAACTCATAAGACATAATACCTTTTGGAAAGTTGGATTCATGTGAAGCTTTAGAATAATGTGCACTGAACATGCCTGCTTTCAAACTCTTGCTCCATACCTCCTGCTTCTCTGATCTCCTTTGGTTCTCAGACTTAAGGGAACCATACTGTACCTCTTTCCCACTCTCAATTCTTAACGTCTTTAGCAGTGGCACTTTGGCTCATCAAGTCAGATAAACCTGTGGAGGATCCAGAGTCAATCTCTGTATGACTACATGTAGATGATGTGAAGATATTAATAATACATGGAGAAAGATGGCTGAAATCCCAGATTCAATGTGGTAAAATACAAGGGAAAGGAAAAAAGTGAGTTCTAGGCTGGAGCCTTAAAGGAGATGATATGGATAAATACAAAAAGGAGAGGGAGATCATTTTTAAAACTAGAAACCAGGTAAGCAAAGATTTAGGATGCATAAGAGTGACAGAAAGTTGGGCTAGAAGATGAAATAGCTAGAAGTATCCCATAGGTTCATTTATGCCCTAGCATGTCACTCCTCCTCACCCTACATCCTTGTCAACTACTCAGTTTTATTCTCATGTCTTATCTCCCCACTCCAATTAAAGTAATATGGGTTAAGGATGATCCTGGACATATATTTAAACACATAGCCTTCCAAAACTGAATCAGGAATAAATAGAAAATTTGAACAGATTATTAGCAATAAAATGGAATCAGGAAAAAAAAAACTGCTTACAAACAAAAGTCCAGGACCAGATGATTTCATAGATGAATTCTGCAAAACATTTGAAGAAGAGTTAATACATCTTCTTCTCAAACTATTGCAAAAAAAACAGAAGATGAAGGAAAACTTCCAAATTCATTCAATAAGCCCAGCACTACCCTATACAGAAACCAGATAAAGACACTACAAAAAAAAAAAAAAAAAAGCAATAGGCCAATATCGCTGATGAACATAGATGCAAAAAATCCTCATCAAGATAACAACAAATTGAATCAAGCGATACGTTTAAAAAGTCATTCACCATGATCAAGTGGGATTTATTCCAGGGATCCAAAGGTAGTTTGATATTCACAAATCAACCAAGGCAATACATCAAATTAACAAGAGAAAGAACAAAAACCATATGATTAAAATAAATAAAATAAAAACCATACGATAATCTCAATAAATGCAGCAAAAGCATTTGACAAAGTATGATATCCATTCATGATAAAAATTCTCAGCAAAGCAGGTTTAAAGGGAAGATACCTCGACATAATAAAGCGTATGTTAAAAACCAATAACTAATATAATACTCAATGGTGAAAAACTGAAAGCTTTTCTTCTAAGGTCAGGATGTTTGCTCTTAACACTTTTATTTAACATAATATTGGAAGTCCTAGCCATAGCAATCAGACAAGAGAAAGAAATAAAAGGTATCTAAATTGGTAAAGAAGAAGTAAAATCTTGGCTATTTGCACATGATATGATACAACATATATAAAACCTTAAAGACTCTACCAAAAAAACTACCAGAATTGATAAATTCAGTAAAGTCATTGGATCCAAAATTGATATACATAAATCTGTGGCATCTCTATACATTAATAATGTAGTAGTGTAGTAGCAGAGAGATTAAGAAAACAATCCTTTTTACAATTGCTCCAAAAATAATAAAATACCTAGAAATAAACTTAACCAAGGGGGTGAAAGATCTGACAACTATAAATTACTGATGAAGAAAACTAAAGATGACACAAATAAATGGAAAGATATTACATGCTCACATGGATCAGAAGAACAAATCTTGTTAAAATGTACATTCTACCCAAAGCCATCTACAGATTTAATGCAATCCTTATCAAAGTGCCAATGACACTTTTCACAGAACTAGAAAAAATAATCCTAAAATTTGTACAGAACCACAAAAGACTCCAAACAGCCAAAGCAGTCTTGATAAAGAAGAACAAAGCTAGAGATATCACAATCCCACATTTCAAGATGTGTTACAAGGCTGTAGTAATCCAAACAGTATAGTACAAGCACAAAAACAGAAAACAAAGATCAACAGAACAGAATATAGGGCCCAAAAATAAACCCATGATTATATGGTCAATTAATATTGGACAAAAGAAGAATATACAATGGGAAAAAAGACTTTTCAACAAATGGTATTGGGAAAACTGGACAGCTACGTGCAAAAGAATGAAACTGGGTCATTTTCTTACACCACAGACAAAAATAAATTCAAAATGGATTAACCTAAGTGTGCGACCTGAAACCAGAAAATCCTTACAAGAAAATATAGGTAGGAATTTCTTTGACAGTGGCCATAGAAACATTTTTCTAGATATGTCTCCTCTGGCAAGAGAAACAAAAGCAAAATTAAACTATTGAGACTACACCAAAGTAAAAAGCTTCTGCACAGCAAAGTAAACCATAAACAAAATAAAAAGACAGCTTACTAAATGGCAGAAGGCATTTACAAACGATATATCCAATAAGTGGTAATATCTAAAATATATAAAGAGCTTATACAACTCAACACACACAAAAAACAAATACCCCAGTTCAAAATGGGCAGAGGACCTGATAGACATTCTTCCAAAGAAGACATACAGAAGGACAGCAAACACATGAAAAGATGTTCAACATTACTAATCATCATGGAAATGCAAATGAAAACCACAATGAGATATCACTTTATACCTGTCATAACAGCTAAAATTAAAAAATGCTCCCATCAATTAATATTATCTTTTATTACTATTATCAATACCCACGATCTATATGTGGAGAAAAAGGAACCCTCATGCACTGTTGGTGGGAATGTAAATTTGGTGCAATCACTGTGGAAAACAGTATGAAGTTTCCTCAAGAAATTAAAAATAGAAATACTGTATGATATGTATAATGTAATTCCACTACTGGGTATTTACCCAAAGGAAACCAAAACACTAATTTGAAAAGATATATGCACTCCTATATTTATTGCAGCATTATTTACAAAAGCTCAGACATGGAAATAACACAGATGAATGGATAAAGAAGAGGTGCTATGTATATACAATGGAATACTACTCAGCCATAAAAAATGAAATCTTGCCATTTGCAACAATATGGATGGATCAAGAGGGTATAATGCTAAGTAAAATATGTCAGACACTGAAAGACAAATACCATATGATTTTACCCATATGTGGTATTTAAGAAACAAAAGAACAAAGAAAAAAAAAGAGACCAAAAAACCCAGATGCTTAAACAAAAAGAATAAACTGACGGTTGCCAGAGGGGAGGTGGATGAGGGGATGGGTATGATAAAGGGCACTAAGAGTACACTTATCATGATTAGCACTGTGAAATGTATAGAATTACTGAATCATTATATTATACATCTGAAACTAACATGACACTGTTAATTATAGATAGTGAATAAAAAATGAAAGAAAACACTGCCTTTGAATATTGCCATTTAGAAAACATTAAATTAATATTCTTTAAGATTTATTTATTTATTTTAGGGAGAGAGAGTGCACAGCAGGGGGAAGGGCAGAGGGAGAGGGAAAGAATTCTCAAGCAAACTCCTCACTGAGCACAGAGCCCAACACGGGGCTCAATCCCAGGACCCCAAGATCATAAAATGAGCCAAAACCAAGAGTCAGACACCCAACTGACTGAAGCACCCAGGTGCCCCCATCAAATACCTTTTATTACTATCATCAATACCCACCATCTATGTTGAAAATATAAATATTTTTTTAAATAAAATAAAAATCACATCCTTTGTACTGATGATGTACCCCAGATGACTCTGGCCCAATCCTCAGCACATGCCAGTGAGAAGACATTGAGTCAGGTCTGTGAGAGAGGGGAATGCCCAGTCAAATCCTTATATGAGGGGAGGTGATGTAGACCCATGAAAGAAAGAAGGGACCAGCTGGAAGGTTGAGTGCTATAAAACATTCATCAGAGATCCGAGAAAGTGAGGCAATAGAGAAAAGATTGGTACTTGAGAATCCAGAAAAGAAGACTTTGAAGTCATGCTGGAATAATGCTTTTGGGAAAATAAGAACTGACACGACTTCTAACGCAAATTTGCTTGGGAACAGAAAGATTAGGTGTTATTAAAAATGACAGAGAAGTATGGCTGCATATATTAGCTTTTCCAATGGCAGAAATGCTCTTAAGAAGAAAAAGTGACTGGAAGAAAAAAATGCAATCCATGGCAGGGAATGGTAGTACCTCTGAGTAGAGGGCATCAAAGGGCTGTACCTTGGTGTCCCAGTATCTACTGCTGCATAGCAAAGTAATCTAAAACTCAGTGGCAAAAACCTACAATCAGTCTATTTAGGTGCATGATTCTGCAATTAGAGCAGGGTTCAGTGTAGACAGTTTAATCCCCTAAAAGATATGTTAAACACCTAACCCCTAGCACTGATGAATTTGACTTAATTTGGAAAGTGGGTCTTTGCAGATGTAATAAAGTTAAAATGAGTTCATTATAGTGGACTCTAATCCAATGACTGTTTTGTTTTGTTTTGTTGTTTTGTTTTGTTTATCTAAAGAAAAAACTTTGCATACAGAGGAAGACAGCCATACAAAGATGGAGGCAGAGACTGGAATGAGGCTGCCACAAGTTGAGGAATACTTGAGGCTCTCAGAAGCTGCAAAAGGTAAACAAGGATCTTCCACTAGCTAGTGCCTTAGTGACAGTGTGGTCTTGCCAACTCCTGATATCAGACTTCCAACCTCCAGAACTCTGAAGGAATAAATTTCACCTAGTTTGTGGTTCTTTGTTTCAACCACCCCAAGGAATTAACATACAGTTCATCTGTGTTCCCTGTGACATCAGCTGAGGAGGCCTGAGTGGGACAAGATGGTCCTGTGGCCCCTCACTCCTATGGCTGAATAGTCAATCCTGGCTACCAGCCATGAAACAGCTGGACCTGATGGCTAGGGACCTCAGTTCTCCTCCACTTAACCTCTTAGCATGGCTGGTTTGGGCTTCTCATAGTATGAAAGTCCTAGGGTAATGGGACTTCTTACATGGTGAATGGCTTCCCCCACACAAAAACAGAGGCTTCTTAGCCTTCTGAAGACCAAGGTGAAGAACTAGATCAGCATCACTTTTGCCATATGCGGTTGGATAAAGCAGGTCACAGGGCAGCCCAGACTCAATGTCAGGAGATACAGTAGTATCAGGAGCATAGTTCACTGGGGACCACCAAAGTAATGTCCTACCATGCGTGGAACTCAAAATCTTAGAGAGATAAGTGGCAGAAACAGGAAATACTAAGACATCACTGAAGCAAGGGAGGAGGAAGTGGTCAACTGAGCAGATTTATAATAATAATTATTCTTCTATCTGCATAGCATTTTAACAGCTTATAAAGTAATTACCTTAGCGAATCCAAGCCCTCTCAAGTTCTTCTACCACACTTACACAAAAATACCCAATGATCATTTTTCAACTGACTTGACCCATCTTTGAAGGTGTTCACCTGTAACGTCCTCCTCATTCCTGTGCATTATCCTACTTTATATCTTACTCCCTCCGCTCCAGCTGGACTCCAGTTTTCTCTACCATGCCATGAACATGCCTGCCTGTGCCTTCCATGTACACGCTTCTTCACGGCTGGAATCTCTCTTAATAGTCCTGTCCTTCTTTCTCAAATCCCAAGAAATGCTCCCTGCCACAGTCATAGTTCACTTCTGAATTCCTCCTAAAATTGTGAGTATGTATAACAAATGCTAAACCCTAAGATGGCAGCAGCTTCATCTCTTTCTCTATACAGCCACAACATCTACACTTGCACATTGTAGGCCTTCCAAACGTATTTGATCAGTGAGGAGGAGCAGAATGTGAAGTGCTTCTCTTCAGCTAGGGGTTATGCTGTGGCCACACCTCTTGTTTGATTCAGTCCCTTCCAAATTGAAATTATAATAAAAACTCAAACACGAGGCACACAGTAGGTCTACTACAGATGTGCTCACTGACAAGGGTATACAGGCAGCCAGAAGACCTCACTGGCAGTCAGTGATGGCGACCAATGACTGACAACCTGCTTCACTTTATGCCCTTTCAGGGGTTCACTCCTCACAGGCACAGAGCTAACAGTTGGCAGTTCTGAGATTGGAACCTTGGTTTTGTCTGATTCTAAAGCTCATGTTTTCACCATCTGGATGCCTTTTACTATATCACTATGGCCACTGAATACCCACAACTCACCAAACATGATGATGTTTGCCTTTTGTCCAGTATTGCTGGTCCTCACCATACCCTGTGAGACAGTCTCCATATGAGAATTTCAAGTCCTTAAGATTAAAACAGATAAGCACATCCAGGATTTAAATCCAAATTGATGAATATTCTTCTCTTGGCTAAGCTTCTAGGAATGACAAAATTCAATCCCCTCCAACTTGATAATTAGTTACACTAGGTTTATGAAGTCTAGGTGAGAGCCCCCAAAAGCACTTCTAATTCAAAAGTACAGATGGTTGTTTGAATATCCATTAAATGCATCAGAGAAAACACTCTACTTGCATCCAGATGATGCACATGCAGATTCTCCCCCAGATTCTAAGTCTACATCACACTAACCAGTTCACAAAGAACAAATCATTTAACTACTCTGAACTTCACTTTTTTTTTTTTTTTTCTGTAAGTGAGGCCTACCTCACTAGTAAACAACTTAAAATCTTTGAAAATAGCTAGCACAACTTTTGGATTATAGTGGTATTCCCATAATGTTAGTTTATTCAGAGTCTGGAGATAGTAACATTTGCCCTGCCTTTCCCCAAACCATTGTAAGAAGAATAACATGGCCAAACAGGTATAAAAGTATTTGTACATGTATAAACATGTAACTATAAAAAAAAAACATGTAACTATCATGATTATTGTGTTGAAGGATGGTGCTGGATCAGGATGAAGTCTGTAGAAATGACAATAAGTTAGCTTCTTTTGTTTGTATTCTTCAAGTTCCAGTAACAAAGAAGGCCAACCAGAACTGGTTTAGACAATGAAATGAAAAGAAGTCATTCCACCATGGGCATTTTTGAACAGATGCCAAGTGACAGAGTTTGGACCAGGGATGAGAATCCATGAGAGGTATCCCAGATATTGGGGCCTGCATATCAGACCAAGAATTTGATTTTTTGGTATACTTTGGGTATCTATGGGAATTACCACAAATTATTCTTTGGGCTGAGGCAAAAGTTCTTCAACAAAGATCAAATATCTTCCCAACAGCTCCTTCCTGCCCCCCATGGTAAAGCTCCAGCAAGCACACATGGTCACATACACAGAGGTTTTTGCCTTCACTTCCTGTTCCCTGTCCCAATCAATATGGCTTCTGAATTCCTTTCATTTTCAAATGAGAATCATTCACTTTCTGAAATTTCTGAGATACTAAGGAAACATTTTATTTTATTATTTTTTTAAGATTTTATTTGTTTATTCATGAGAAACCCAGAAAGAGAAAGGCAGAGACAGAGGCAGAGGAAGAAGCAGGCTCCATGCAGGAGCCCGACGTGAGACTCAATCCCAGGAGCATGGGATCACGCCCTGAGCCAAAGACAGGTGCTCAACTGCTGAGCCACCCAGGCATCCCTAAAGGAAACCTTTTAAAGGGTTTAAGTCAATTAAATCCAAGGAACACTTAGGACCACCAACTTGGAGTCAGGCACTGGTAAATCATCCTTAGCCAAAATAAATACCTAAGTTGTGTCAGTGGTGGCACTCAACAGCTTCAGAAAACTCTGTAAAAATTTAGAATTTTCTGTATGAGGAGATTACCTTCTCCCACTAGCTCATAAAGGCCCAATTCACATATAATATGTTTGTGTTCTGCATGACTGACTACAAATAAATTTTTGGCAGAACTCACCACTAAGAAGAGGCCAGGCCAAACACTTCTGAGTGCCTTCCTTCTCTCTTTCCAGCTCAGCAGGATAGCCTTAGGTCCCAGAAAGGTCTGTTCTTTCAGCTTCTGACAGCTTAGTGCACTGTGTTCCTGAAGCATGGTACAAATGCAGGAGATGATTTCTTTTTTTTCAGAGGCACATGGACAAATATTCCCTATTTTGATAGTTGTGTACTTATTTTAATGTGTATCTAGAAATTAAATCAATTTTATCTTCAATATCACCACTTAGAATCAAGTTAAGAAAGTTCTATTTCTACAGACTCTACTTAAAAAAAAAGATTAAGTAAGTAATCATATAGATGGCATAGATGTAAAAAACCATGAAGGGGGGGGGCAACCTGGGTGGCTGAGTGAGTTAAGCATCTGACTCTTGATTTTGACTTAGGTCATGATCTCAGGGTCATGAGATGGAGCCCTGAGTTGGGCCCTGTGCTCAGCAGGGCACCTGTTTGAGACACTCTCTTGCTCTCTGTGCCCCTCCCCTGCTTGTGTGCTCTCTCTCTTGCTCACTCCCAAATAAATAGATAGATAGATGTATGTACAGATGGATGGACGGATGGATAAATAAATAAATAAATAAATAAATAAATAAATAATAAATCTTTTTAAAAAAATCATGAAGGTGGCAGATGAATGACCGAAGTTTAAGAACCACTTGATTTGGTCAAAAGTTGCAGTATTACACTGGTATTTTTCAAATAGTCTCTTTGGCTGACACAAAAATGGAAATATCTATATTTACAGTGATTATATAGGCCATGTTTTTTAAAAGTGTCTTGATTTTGAATATTCTGTGGGCTATCTCCATAAATTACTGAAGCATCCTGGAAATTTATACATTTCAGCATCTAAACTACAATTCTGAGACAGACGAAACAAAACATACATCCTTAAAAGACTGTGTGCTCCAGGTTTTGAAAATGTAGGCACATAAAGTCTTGAAACGTGTGCTGGTGAGGGCTAGAATGTAGACTCACTCTAGATCTGCATGTGGCAAAGCTTCACATACTTGTTCTGGGAGGTGAAAGGTGTCTTAATACATTCTTTTTCAAATTAAGATAAAATTGTCTACTTTATCTTACAAAAACAAACTACAGTCAGCATACCAGCAAAATATTGCAAAAATCTTTCCATGTCCTTAAATATGCCTCTATAGCAGACTGATGCCTCTTTCACATGGATATACATAATTTAAGCAATCTGTCCTGTTGATGTCATTTCAATTCTACATTATTATAAACAATGTATCATCAAAATCATTGCACCCTTATTTATTTCCTCTTGATAAATTGTGTTAACTGTAGAATTTCTGCATCAGAGGATTAAGAATCCTAAGAATCCTCTTAGGTTGAGTTCCCTAAGAAAGAGGCTGAGTATCATCTGAGTGTAGTCATATTGTCGGGATGCCCTCAAAGTCAACACTATTAGGTGCTGAGGAGAGAAGGAAATAGAGTTGGAGAAAGGGAGTTGTTCAGTTCGGATGCAGCAATGACAAAGGCCTCAGCACATCTCAAGGGGAGTTCTGGCCTTCAGAATTACCTCACCTTGAGGCAACGATGGTGAGCCCACATTAACCAATCAGTTGATGTAGGTTGTTCCCAACCAGGGTAGCTCTCTTTGCCTGAGGGTAATTCCCGAAGAACAGCTCAGCTGAGAGCCAGAGGTAGTAGTGTCCAGCTCCCAGCAGCTGGGGACAGTAGTGCCTGAGTCCTGCAGAGAGGTTTAGGCTTCTAGGGGATGGAGGGATGCAGATAGCTTTAAATTTTGTTATTACCTAATTGCTCACCCCGAAGGTTCTATCAATTCTCATTGCCATGAGTTCATGTAGGAGAATGTCCTTTTTCCTGCTCCCTTATAAAGTCTGAGGAGACACAGAATAGAAATATGCCCTGGGAGCACAGAGTTAGGGAATCCTAACCTACCAGCAGCATCGAACCCCCTCTTCTCTGTCATTCCTTAATGGTAGATTTGTGCTCTTGCCTTGCTAAAACAAGTTTATGGCCATGAACCTCAATGGACTCCTCCTTCTGTTTCCTAGCAGTCATACAGTATTTCACTAGTCCGTGCTCTTCCTCACACTCACAGATAAATATTTTATACCCATCTTCTCAACATTCAACGCCATAACCCTGGGTCCTTGCGCATGCAGAAAATTGACACAATTAGATGAAACTTTCAGAAAGTCCCATCCAAACATCTCCACATCTACAAGAATCATTTTTGTTAAAATGATGAACTATACTTGTTCTTATCTGAGGCTGAAGTGTCCCTGGGGATTTACACCCATTACTTCTTGACTGCAGTAGATAGGTTATCCATACGGCAATGCTCTCTCCTCCCAACTCCTCCTTTTCCTTCCCTAGTGGATCACTCCCAGCAGCAGACAAATTGCTATAATTTCTCACAATGAAAGAGAAAAGGCCCTCTCTTGACTTCACATTCTATCACTCTACTTGTCAATTCTTCTTTACAGCACAATGACTCAAAGAAGTCATTTCTATTCCTTGTCTCCAATTTCTTTCCTCCAATTCCCTCTCAAAATTGATCTCATCTGACTTCATCTCAAAGATAACTTTGTCTTGGCTTTCCTCCTTTTTCTCTGGCTACATTTTCTCTGTCGTCCTGTTGGCCTCCTCTTCTCCCATGACTTATAAATGCTGGAAGGCCCCAGAGCTCAGGCCCTGGAGTGCCTCACTTCTTCCTCTCCATCCCTCCACCAGTGACCTCATTTGGTTTCATGGCTTTGAAACAAAGCAGTATGCTGAAGATTCCCACAATTACATCTCCAAACAGGGCCTCACCCCTCAGCTCCAGGTGTAGGTCCAATGTCCTACTTGGCATTTCTTATTTTATGTCTAATATTCACTTTGAACTATAAATGTCAAAAAATGGACACCTGATCTTCCTCATCAAATCTCTGCCTTCTACTGCCATCCCCATGGCACCTGACAGCAACTCTATTATTCTAGTTTCTGATGCGTCCTGCACACATCTCCCACTCTCATATTCACATCCATTCTACCAGAAGGTCCTGTGGGTTCCACCATCAAAGCATATCTTTATCTGTCTACTTCTCACTATTTCCACTATTTATGCCATGGTCCCAGCCATCCTCACCATCCCTGTTATAGCTGATTCTCAACTCAACAGCCAGAATTATGTGTCTAAATATAAGTTATGTCCTGCCTTCGCTCAAACCTCTGATGATTCCCCTTCTTTCTCAAGGCAAAGCCAAAACCCCTTCCCATAATCCATAAGGACTATGTGATCTGGTCCCATGCTCCCCTCAACTTCATTTCTTACTGCTTTCCCATGCCCACTCCATTTCAGCCACCCAGGTAGGCCTCTTAAATGTTCCTTGACCGTGCCAGACACCCTTTCCCACTGGGGCCTCAGAACTGGTGCTACTTCAGCCTAGAATGCTCTTTTATCTAGATAGCCCTGGGCCTACCCTCAACCTCTTTCAAGTCTTCGTTTGAATCTCACTTACTTAGTGAGGGCTACAATGAAATAAATTTCAGCCCTGCAGTGGACACTTAGAGCACACCATGTCAATGCCTGTAGCCCACTTGCATTCAGCATACTTTGTTTTTTTTTTAATAATAAATTTATTTTTTATTGATGTTCAATTTGCCAACATACAGAATAACACCCAGTGCTCATCCCGTCAAGTGCCCCCCTCAGTGCCGGTCACCCATTCACCACCACCACCACCCGCCCTCCTCCCCTTGCACCACCCCTAGTTCGTTTCCCAGAGTTAGGAGTCTTCATGTTCTGTCTCCAAACAATCCAATCATGAAATGGGCAAAAGACATGAACAGAAATCTCACAGAGGAAGACATAGACATGGCCAACACGCACATGAGAAAATGCTCTGCATCACTTGCCATCAGGGAAATACAAATCAAAACCACAATGAGATACCACCTCACACCAGTGAGAATGGGGAAAATTAACAAGGCAGGAAACCACAAATGTTGGAGAGGATGCGAAGAAAAGGGGAACCCTCTTACACTGTTGGTGGGAATGTGAACTGGTGCAGCCACTCTGGAAAACTGTGTGGAGGTTCCTCAAAGAGTTAAAAATAGCCCTGCCCTACGACCCAGCAATTGCACTGTTGGGGATGCAGTGCAACGCCGGGACACCTGCACCCCGATGTTTCTAGCAGCAATGTTCACAATAGCCAAACTGTGGAAGCAGCATACTTTGGAAACACTTCTGTGTCCCACACCGAGTACAGTTACTGGTTACCTCACTGTGCTGCTACTTCAGAGCCACAGAAGACCTTTCCTTTTATGCAAGCACAGCCTGAAAGTTTAGAGAAGTTAAAATTCCCCCAAAGCACCCCTTAACAAATGAAGGATAAGAGCCCCAAGTTCCCCAGTTTGCCAGAGGACAGTTGTGGGTGTGTTCTACACAGTTCCTCAGAGGATTTCCAGGGATAGCTGAGCCCCACTTGGTGTAATGAGTTCTTTAAGGTGTCCTGTATTGGCCTGTCTTCCTACACTGGTCACTTTCCCCACTGCCTAATTTTGCTTGCTGGGATTACCTCCCAAATAAACTATACATGTCCAAGTTCTTGTTTCAGGCTTTGCTGGGGAGAACCCAAACTAAAATAAATCCTTCCACAACATTCCCAAACC
This sequence comes from Canis lupus baileyi, assembly GCF_048164855.1. Classification (NCBI taxonomy): domain Eukaryota; kingdom Metazoa; phylum Chordata; class Mammalia; order Carnivora; family Canidae; genus Canis; species Canis lupus. Next base: position 52,640,620 of record NC_132840.1, read on the forward strand.
GCATACTTAGCCCTGTCTTTTCCCCATTGCACTCATCGACTTCCTATCTAATAACTTAAGCATTTGTTGTTTATTGTCACTCCATTGCAATAGAATATAAATTCCACGAGGACAGAAAATTTTGTCTGTTTTGTTCATTGATCTATCCTCAGTATCTAGGCTTCTTCCTAGCATATAGTGAGCTCTCCATAAATATTCGTTGCATGGGAAACTATCTTGCTCATTCTTTTTTAAAAAGATTTTATTTATTTATTCATGAGAGACACAGAGAGAGAGGCAGAGACATGGGGAGAGGGAGAAACAGGCTCCCTGCAGGGAGGCCGATGTAGGACTTGATCCCAGGACCCTGGGATTACGACCCAAGCCCACAGCAAACGCTCAACCACTGAGCCACTGAGATGCCCTATCTTGCCCATTCTTTAAGAACAAGGACATCATCTTTTAACACAATGCTAGACAAACATTAATTTAAACCTTAGATCTACGACTTATTGCTGGGTGATCTTGAGCAAATTAATTTCTCTGAAACTTAGTTTCTTCATCGGTAAATGAGTACAATGATGTTTATACTTTTGCCATAAGTGCCTTCATCTGAAGAAAGTACCTAAAGAAGTTTGGGCCCAACAATGCAAGCTCCCTTTCCTCCTGCAACCTGCTCCCCTTGATCACTGAACCGTGGTTTAAAGGAGTTAAACCCATGACTCAGCATCTTCTCCCCCTGAATCTTGACTATGTGAAGATTCCTCTGAAGCATATCCTTAAGCCCAGTGGAGGTCAGGAAGCCAGGCTTCTTTCAATCCCCCAGTGAAATGCCAATTAGAAGGACATTACCAGCAGGAAGAGCTACTGGAGGAAACCACACACTTATTCCAAAACAAAGATCACTCCGCATGTCATAAAAGCTCAGAAATGTCTTCCAGATGTTGCATACTGGGCCTGCACAGATGTTTCCGATGTCAAACCATAAATGTTGGAAACATAAAACATTTGTGCCCCACAGATGTAGAGATGTAATTATACAGTGGATGTGATAAATCTTTGGGTAATAAAAGACCACAAACTGGCCACATTACATTTTTTTTTAATTTGATTTTTCCCCTACATTGGAGTTCCACTGGTATACTTCAAGGTTTTTGTTTTGTTTTAAAATTTGACTGGGAAAAATCACAGGGAAAGAGTTGGATTTACATGGAAAAATGTATTAACAACAGTTCTGAATCCTTCTGGTTTGATGTCTGCACAGTATTCGCCAGCTAGGAAGCAACATCATGACTGATGATGGATTGCTTCAAGGCTTCCCGGTTTGAATCAATGCTGCTCCATGGGAGTGCTGAGTTACGCACAGTGCCTGCCTAAATGAACTCTCTGGGTGCACGGGGGATGGATTCCACCATGAACTCACACTGCCATTCAGGATTCCATGTCAAAGCAACTGTGTTTCTGACATCTGGAAAATCAGACCTTTCATCACCTCCAAGTATATAAATATATGTATGTATCTATGAGAAAGAGACTAAATGTAAACAGTGGGCTTGTGTGCACTCATACATGCAACTCACACACACACACTCATGCACAGACACACACGCACACAGACACACATGCTCACACACAAGCACCCAAACACTTCACATGGAGGCAGGAGAGCTGAAGAACTGTACCCAACAAAGACAGGAGGACAAGGTAGGAAACAAAGACCAACATTATCACATGACCTACCATATTTTCTCAGTGTTTCAACATATTCTCTTCTCCCTATGGCTAAAACACTGTGTTTATTCTTACATGCTTTTGTTCAAAATTTATTACATAGTAGCAGAAAAGGATACCAAAACCTGTAAGACCCATTTCTGCCCCTCCAAAATGGTCAGACCATAAAAGGAAGCATGTACTGAAGAGCAGTACAAAAATAATTGTATATCAGGAAATGTGTAGAAGCTTGATCTCCACCCCTAAATTTTTTAAACTTTTATTAGGTCAAAAAAATGATTACTTATGCACAGTTTTTTTTTCGTTTTACTGAGATATCACTGACAAATATAAGATATTTCAAGTGTACATCTTGATGATTTGTTATATACCATCAAGGGAAGGATTCCTCCCCCACTGAGTTAATGCACATATTCATCACCTCACATACTTACCTGATTTTTTTGTTTTTGTTTTTGGTGAGCACACTTAAGTTCTCCTCTCCTAGCAAATTTCGTTTGTGCCTTCAGTGTTATCCACTATAGTCCCCTTCATCAGATGAAGAAGATGCAGTATATTGATACAATAGAGTATTATTCAACCATGAGACAGAAGGAAATTCTGCCATTTGCAATAAAATGGGTGGACCTCAAGGGCACTATGCTGAGTGAGATAAACCAGACAGAGAAAGACAAATATTGCATGATAACACATGTAGAAGGAAGGAAGGAAGGAAGGAAGGAAGGAAGGAAGGAAGGAAGGAAGGAAGGGAGGAAGGAAGGAAAAAAGAAGAAAGAAAGAAGAAAGAAAGAAGAAAGAAGAAAAGAAAGAAAGAAAGAAAGAAAGAAGAAAGAGAAGAAAGAAAGAAAGAAGAAAGAGAAGAAAAAGAGGAAAAAAAGCGAGAGAAAGAAAACAAAGGAAAAAATCAAACATACTTTAAAATAAAAAACAGGATGCATAGCTCTTCAGTAAATATTCTTAAAACTCTGATAATAATTCCTTTCGTCATTATAGTCAGTTTGGAAGAGGAGAAAGAGAGATGGAAGGTATAAGCTAAGACATAATAGCAGTAATATCGAACATGGGTTGTACTGGGCTTTAAAAGGTCTTCTCATTACAATAATTATTCTATCCAAAAACAACTCGAATGTCCATCAAAGAGCAGTTAAGTGAATTATGGAGCATTCACACAACTGAATTTCATACCGCACTGAAAATGAATGAACGAAGGAAGGCATGGAAAGAGTGAAATGGAACTATGGGTGAATTTCACAAGCAAATACTGAGCAAGAGAAGCTGGACAGGAAAGAATCCACACTGCAGAATGTTTATGTAGGGCTCAAAAACAGACAAAACTAAACTGAGCTCTTGTAAGTCGGGACAGAGGTTATCTTTCAGAAGAAGGTTCAGGATGGTAACTGGAAGTGCTTGTGGGGGGGCTCCTCAGGTGCCGGCAATATTCTATCTCTTGATATGGGTGGGTGGCATTGAGATGGATATTTTTATTTTGTGAGAAGTCATTAGGCAGTACACTGAGGATCTGTAGGCTTTTCCGAATGTACGTACACTACAATAAAAATGTTTATCAAAAAAGAACCGTGACATCAGATCTACCCTGTTCTATATTACTCCCACATAAACGGGCACTTTTTCAGACCAGATTTCCTGCCTGTTTATACCTCCTGGTGAATCAGTGATGGCTGGCCATCAACCAAACCAGTATTCCCCTTCTGTGGTACAGACAGCGCTAAGTACCTGCCAGGTACAGACTATGTTTTTCCAGCTTCCCTTGCAGCTCTTACTGACAATGGCTGGTTTTTACCAATAACCAAAGGGATATATGCCTCTTCTGGGCCAAGGCTTTGAACAAGAAGGTATGACTCCACTACATAGAATTGCCTTTTTGGCAGCTGGATATAGATAATTATGACATCCTTGAGGACGCCAAGCCATAAGGCGTCCATAAGCCTGGATCACTACGTGGAGGAGAGTTATTCACTAACCAGGAACAGCCAGTGAGAGTGGTTGTCTGAGCCAAACAACAACAACAACAAAAACAAAAAAACCTTACACTGTGCTTAAGCCACTGAATTTTGGACATCTTAGTGAATCTTGGACATTCCCTGTAGCGTATCCTACCCAAACTAACTTTTCTGGCATTTCTCTGGGGAAGAAATTAGAATTATTTTCACTTTTCCTTTTTCTTATTTCCTTCCTTTCCTCTCTTCCTCTTCTCCACCCGCACCAGCCCCTTCATTTCTCTCCTGTTGGTTTGATAGTTATCACTACACTGCACGGTTCTAAGATCTGAATTACAACCCAATTCACAGACTCTTCAATCCCATCTAACCTGCTAGTACACTCACTGATGTAATGTCTAATCTCAATCATTTTACTTTTTAATTTCTGGAAGTTGTATTGAGTTCTTCCTTGAAACTTCTCAGTCAGGATTTTAGACTTTCTTATAACCAGAGAACAATTCTCATCTTGTTTTTTTTTTTCTTAGAACACAGTAGAGAGGATTTGTTTTACTACTTGTGCCTGCTAATTCCAGTATCTAAACAATTACAAGTCTATGCTGCCAGCTGTTTCTGCTGATTCCTGCTCGTGATGTGTTATTTTCTTGTGTGCTTAGCATTAGAAAATGCTCATTTTCCTTAGGAAATTATTTGTGGAACTTCTCTGAGGCAGGGATGAAGAGAGAATTTACTCCTGTCTCTCTCAGGCACCTGAGGACACTACTGGTTCTGGACAATTTGAAACCAAACTAACAGATCACGTTATTTTTGACCATCAGGGATACTGGATGTGGCTGAAGTACGAGAAGAAAAGTCACTTTTTTCCTACTACCCTCCAGAGTTCTCCAGCTCTGGCCCTCTAAACTGGGCTGATGAAAGACAGATTAACTAAAGGAAAACCAACAGAAGTTGATCAGCATGTGCCTCACAACTCATCTGGAGACAAAATTGCTTTCAAGCTAGGAGCCTGTGAAACCAAAAACATTATGTGCTTCCAAAATATGATGGTGGGACAAGCACAGGACAGTCGTGCTTATTCCACAAGGGAGAAATATGAAGAGAGAAAGGTGACAGGTACCCAGCAAGTCCCAAATCAGCTCCCTGAGGTCTTAAAGCTCAAGAATAAACAACTTTGGCTTGGTATTCTGTCTTTGAGACCAACTAGGGTGGTCACCCAGACAGCTTGGGGGTGCTCCCCCACCCAGCTCTCTGCAGCAGCCCCACCCAGGCTGAATCCTAGTGTCGTCTCCATCAGGGTGAGAGTTCTGTCCCCAGGGCTCCCCCAGGTGGCCCCACCCCAGGGCTCATCAGGGCATTGGCCACACCCTTCAAAATTGAGGTGGTGGACTCAGCTCTGTCCTGGGATCCATGCACTCTGGGCCTGTGGTGGTAGTAGCAGCCCATGGATCTCTGAATTGCCTTTGGGGTCCTTCTTCCCTCACCTTGAAGAACAGCACGCATTCACACTAAATAGTTCTTGGTCCTGTAGGATCTAAGAATTCAGTAGTCTTCCTTGCTCTTCCATTTTTTTCTGTTTCCTATAGCCCCCGCTGCTCCTGTTTCTCCTGGTATAATCCCATCTCTATTGTTGGCTTTTGTGGGGGGCAGGGTGGGGGTGGATGATTAAGTCAATGGGTCACATGTACACTCATCTCTTTATCAAGTGATCATTCTGCTACACCCTTAGTGTTCTCTTCCAAACACACTTTCTCATTTTTTGTAATATGGACAGGCTGAGAATTTCCCAAATCTTAAAGTTTTGTTTAACAATTCTGTCTTCAAGGCATTTATTTTTCTCGTGTTTTACTACACACAGTCAGGAGGAGCCAAGATGCACCTTCAACACGGAAGTTAGAAATCTCTTCAGCTGGTCTCATCAATAAATGGTGTTGGAAGAACCAGACAGCAACATGCAAAAGAATGAAATCGGACCACTTTCAGGGTGCCTGGGTGGCTCAGTTGGCTGAGCATCTGCCTTAGGCTCAGGTCATGATCCTGGGGTCCTCAGATTGAGCCCCATGTTGGGCTCCTTGTTTAGCAAGGAGTTTGCTTCTCCCTCTCCCCTTGATCCTTCTTCTCTGCTCACACACTTGTGCTCTCTCTCTCTCTCAAATAAATAAAAATCTTTTAAAAAGAAAGAGAGAAAGAAATTGGACCACTTTCTTACCACATACAAAAATAAATTCAAAATAGATTAAAGACCTAAATGTGAAATGTGAAACCATAAAAATCCTAGAAGGGAACACAAGCAGTAATTTCTCTGACATCAGCTGTAGCAACTTTTTTTCTATCTATGTCTCCTGAGGCAAAGGAAATAAAAGCAAAAATAAACTACTGGGACTATATCAAAATAAAAAGCTCTGCACAGCAAAGGAAACCATCAACAAAACTAAAAGACTACCTACAGAACAGAAGAAGATATTTGCAAATGACATATCCAATGAAGTGTTAGTATCCAAAATATAAAAAGAACTTATAATTTTCAACACCCAAAAAGCAAATAATCCAATTAAAAAATATAAGATTTGAACATTTTTTTCAAAGAAGACATTCTGGTGGCCAACAGACACATGAAAAGATACTCAACACGACTCATCATCAGGGAAATGCAAATCAAAATCACAAAGAGATTTCACCTCACACCTGTCAGAATGGCTAAAATCAACAACACAAGAAAGACCAGGTGTTGGCAAGGATGTAGAGGTAAAGGAAACTTCTTGCATTGTTGGTGGAAAAGCAAATGGGTCAGCCACTGTGGAAACAGAATGGAGATTCCTAAAAATGCTAAAAGCAGAACTGCTCTATGGTCCAGCAACCACACTACTGGGTATTTACTCAAAGAATACAAAAATACTAATTCAAAAACATACATGCACTCCTATGTTTATAGCAGCATTATTTACAATAGGCAAATTATGGAAGCAGCCCAAGTGTCCATCAGTAGATGAATGGATAAGGAAGATGTGGTACGTGTAAATACAGTAGAATATTACTCAGACATAAGAAAGAATGAAATCTTGCCATGTACAACAACATGGATGGACCTAGAAAGTATTATGCTCAATGAAATAAGTCACAGAAAGACAAAATACATATGATTTCACTCATATGTGGAATTTAAGAAACAAAACAAATGAGCAAAGGGGGAAAAAAGAGAAAAACAAACCAAGAAACTGACTTTCTACAGAGAACCACAGATGCTTACCAGAGGGGAGGTGGATAGGGGGATGGGAGAAAAAGGGGATGGGGATTAAGGAGTGCACTTGTCCTGAGGAGAACTGGGTGATGCATAGAATTGTTGAATCACTGTACTGTACACCTGAAACTAATACAACACTGTATGTTAGCTAACTGGAATTAAAATAAAAACTCAAAAAAAAAAAAAAGAAATTTATAAAGGCTTTCAGGAATGAAAACAAGAAATCTCTTTAGCTAAATATCCAATGTCATGCTCAAAGATTCTATCTTCCACAAAACACCGGAACTTGAACATGGGTCAGCCAAGTTCTCTGCCACTTTACCAAAAAGGATTGCCTTTTCTCCACTATCCACTCACATGTTCTTCATTTCTGTCTGAGACCTCGTCAGAAGTGGTCTTTATCATCCGTATTTCTGCCAACATTCTGTTTGGTATTTATATTTATATTATTTATTATTATATTTATATTCTCTAGGAAGAGCAACACTCTCCCTCCAGCTCTCTTCTCTTTCTGAGCTGGTACTTGAATTACCATCAATGGTCCATTGGTTGCAGGATAGGCTTTTCCTAGTATGACCTTCAAACTCTTCCAGCCCATACCAATCACCCCATTCCAAAGCTACTTCCACACCTGTGGCACCCCATGCCTCAGACCCAATTTCTGTCTCAGTTCAGCTGCTGTTACAAAGGACCACACAGACCGGGTGGTTTGGAGGACATTTATTTCTGACAATTCTGGAAGCTGGTGAGTCCAACATCAAGGCACCAGCACCAGGCATCAGCATATTTGGTATCGGTTGAGAACCTACTTCCTGACTGATACTTGGCCAATTTCTCATTTTATCCCCATACATGGTAAAAGGAAAGCAACACAACTCTCTCTAGGGTCCATTTCATAAGGGCACTCCATCCCATTCATGAAGCCTCCATCCTCATGACCTAATCACCTCCCTAAAGCCCCACCTCCAATTACCATCACATTGGAGGAGGATCTCAACACACGAAATTTAGGGGATCACATTCAGTCCACTGCACATCTTCATAGAAAAAACTGGGAATTTCTTATCTCCATATACAGTGAAAAATATATGTTTGATTATGACAGTCAAAAATGAAAATCACTAACACGATCAAAAAAAATACAGAACTTTTAAATTGATAAGAGAAAAAAAGAATCAATGGTAAATAAAATCAGCTGAAACGTCAAAATAAACAAAGGTGAATCAAAGTAAAATGAACAGTGAACAAAAAGATGAGTATAATAAAACTAAGTATCATATGTTAAACTGAATGTGAACAGGACAGATTATCCCAGTGAATGAGACTGTCACACTGAGCTAAAACATAGAACCCAGATATATATTGTTTATAAGGAGCACTCTTAAAAATGGAAAGGAAATGTTGAAAAGAAGGAGATGAACAAAGGATGTCAAGCAAATGCAAATTTAAAAAAACCAGGAATGCCAATGTTAATACCAGACAAGGTGGGTCCCAAGGTGGGACCCAGGGTTAAGTCCCAGTTTCAGGGACTTACTGAACAGAGTAAGTTGGAACACTGAGTAATAAGGAAAGGGCAACTTATGATAAAGAAACAATGATCGTAAACCTGAATGTTCCCTAAAAATACAGCACCTAAGTACATAATATTAATTATTAGAGATTCAAAGGATCTTTGATTTAAAAAAAAAAAAAATCCCGGAAATTTTACATGTTTCTTTTCCAAAATCAGTTCCAGGAGTCAAAAAAATAAGGGTTTTTTTGACCCAAAATAATTTTTATAGTTTTCTTAAAATATTTTATTTATTTATTCATGAGAGACACATAGAGAGAGATAGAGACACAGGCAGAGGGAGAAGCAGACTCCCTGTACGGAGCCCGATGTGGAACTCGATCCCAGGACCCCAGGATCACACACTGGGCCCAAGGCAGACACTCAACCACTGAGCCACCCAGGTGTCCCTGACACAAAATAATTAAATAATACCTAAAGGTCTGTATTACTTTCCCCACACCCATGGACCTTTCATAGAAACCAATCACACACACAAAGAGAGCTTCACAATTTCAAAGAGGCAGAGGGTGTTCAGGTGATTTTTTTCTGAGCATAATCCAGTAGAAGTATAAATAAAATAATATGTCTGAAAAACACCTTCACGAATTGGAAATGAGAAAACACTTTTCTAAATAACTCTGGGATCAAAGAGATAGGAAATCAAAACTGAAATTACTAGCTAGTTAGATAAGAAAGGGAAAAAACTCATCACACCAAAACATGTGCAGCAGCGGGAGCTTTCCTCAAAGAAAAGCAAATAGCCCCCAAATGCTTTTATTACTGCAGATAAAAATTAGAATTTATTTATTTAAAAACAGAAATAGAGAAGTAATAAATAAATCAACAGGTTTCATCTTGGGAGAATAGAAACAATAGAAGAGGCCAACTTCTGACAACACTAATCAGGAAAAAGGCGTTAAGAGTGACAAAAGTAAAACTGGGATCGAGAAATGGAACACAGCAATAAATACCAAGTATAAGCAATAATGAAATGTCTAAAACTGATGAAATTTACAACAATATAGAAAAAGTAAAATTACTAAGGGGATTCCCCCACCCTGGCCCCTGCAAAAAAAAAACACCTGAGAACCTGATTAGGCTGAAAGGAATTGAAAATGTTTTCAGAGAGCTTATCATCTAACAAGGCCCAGGAGTAAAAATGTATGGGGTAAGAAAAGTCAATGTATAAGGACCAAAAACTCACAAGAATGCATCAATTCTTCAGTGCCTCAGTCCATTGTCTGAATTGAAAAACCAAAAAACTGTAGCAATCAAGAGAAATGAAAGGCCAACATAATGAATAAGGCAAAACAAAACAAAATGAAAAGCAAGAAAAAAATCTTCCAACAGAATACTCAGAAAACGAATTCCTTAGAATATTAAAAGAATACCCTTCTTTAAGATTTAGCTAAAGGATGCAAAATGATTTAATTAGAAGAAATCTAATTAAATGCACCACACACTTTTTTTCAGCAGTGGTAAGGCTGTTGTTAAAATTAACGTTTGTCACTATAATAATAGGGAGAAAAATTGAAAAATAAAAGGTCTCTCCTTAATATGACAAGTTGCAAAACATTGCATAAGGATTACTACCCTCACACTACTTAGTAAAATTTTCTGCCTTTGTGGTGGGTACCCCATAAAGCATTTACTCAGGTGAACCAAATGCTTAATGGCGAGTGAATGAATGATCCAGAGAGTGACCAGCATCGGGTTTCAGAGAGGGAGGCTCAGCAAAGGCCCAGGAGTCAGATTTTAGATATTTACAAGGAAAAGAGGAGTGTCTTCCCCAGAGGGGAAAGCCAGGAGCACAGAACACAGAGCAGCAGGATGAAGGGGCAGTTCTGAAACCATTTCTTCTCTCGTGGGCACAGTGAGCCCCTGGGGTTTTGTTGGGGTGTGAGATGTCTGGTCCTGAGCATATTCCCCTGAGGGGAGTAAGGAATCAAAACGCAAACCCTGCAGCAAGAAGAGCGGTGAATTGTCTATACTCATGGTTTAGGTTGAGATCTGCCATCTGAAGGAGTGGGAAGAAGAGGGGAAGGGCAGGCAGGGGGTAAGGGGAGGAAGAGTGGGTTCGGCTCTGGGTAAAGGCCACAGTACTCATTCCCGGACTCATCCCTGCAGCTGATCCAGCTCCGAGGCCTCCCGATTTCACACTCTACCTGTCTCCCCAGTCCCAATCCCCTCCTCCCTGGTGCCCTCATTTGCACCCTCTCCTGCCTAGACTTTCTCAACCGCACGACCTGGAGGACTTTTCAAGTGTTTTTCACATCTACTCCAGCCCCTAAGATTTGTTCTTCAAAACAAAGCTTGGACAGTTGTTTAGCTGAAAATATAACATTCTCTCTGACTCAAGGTTTCTGTGTCTCACTCTTCTGTCTCTGTCTTTTACACTATCTCTGTCTCACTCTTTGTCTCTCTCTGCCTGTCTCTGTCTCGGTTTCTGTATCTCTCTCACACACACATATACACACTCAATGAATATTTGCTGAGTTCTAGACATTGGAAATAGCAATTTTGACTTTCCTTCCCTCACAGAGGTTCTATCTAATAGAGGAGGCAGTAAATAGACACAAAAGGTAGGACATGTCAGCTCGGCATCGCTATCCTGAGCAGCGACCCTGCAGGGTAGGAGGAGAGGCAGCATGAGGGCCAGGGCAGTGGCAAGAGGAGGTGACCTTGACCAACAGGTGCACGTTGCATTCTCAGGCTGGAGGCAGAAATGGCAAGGAGGGGGCAGCTGAGCCTACAGTCTTAAGGACACCCACCTTCACATTCTGAGAACTTGTGGGTTCACACGGGCTTTACTGGCTTGGGGCAAGATTTCTAAACCTGCCGCTTGACTTCAACCCCCCAACTCCCATTTTTGCTCTGAGCACTGAGAAGATAATAAAATTCTTCTTGGGATCAAGTGATCAGGTTTGCCTTGCTAATTTTAGAACGTTAAAAAATGTTGGACCACAAGAATAGAAACTATATTGGAAACTACATTCTCAAATAGACTCTTTTTTAGGTAAATAAAAGTCACTTGGCTCTTAGGGACTGTATTACACATAGTTTCCTCAGATTTTTCTAGTACTGAACCCTTTGGAAATATATATATAACTGGCTTAGAAAAATAAAATGTGGCTCTCTTTCCATCTATCCCTTTGTTGTTGTTGGTTTTTCCACTACTAGGAGCTTTTATAAACAATTCTCAGGACAATTTAAGTTAGGTAGAAAGAGCTTTCAGCCTCTGGACTGATCTCAGCTTTAATTCTAGAAAACTTGCCACAGTCCAGATCAGAGCACTAACCTGCAGGGGATTCCTTGTTCCCCATTAAAACCAACTTTTGCCTACAGGTAAGTAAATGAGATATAAATTGGAACATTTACTGTGTGTATGTCTCAGGAGCTTTAAAAAAACTTCCTATCTTACAAAAAAGGAAGGGGGTGCTTTTCCGGAGAGTTGGCATTCTGAAATATAGACAACTTTGCAATAAAACTCGGTATCTTGTTTTTATAGGCTGTCCCCAAAAAAAGATCCTTTGTGAAGGTTTTTCAAGTTCCAAGAGAGGAGCCATAGTACGATGTAGGGTTTAGGGTAAAATAAAAAAAAAAATGTAATGGTTGGTATGAGAACTCAGTAATGTCATTAAATATAAGGAAATTTGGAGGTTGCCATAATCCCATTATAGATGGGAAATAATTGAAAATACCAGGAGTTTGAATAAACCACCACAGATCACAAAAAAGACGTGTTACCAGTAGAAATGCAAATGTGAGCAACAGGAAAGGTCCCGGAGAGTATTTTTTACAGATATGCAACATTTCATAGAACAAATGTTACTTAAAGAGCATGTGTGTTTCTCCATGATGTGTAGAGAGGAGTGGTCATTTTTTTCCATTTTAGAAACAGGTCATTTTCTTGATTTAAATTTAGATTTTTCTATTAATGTTTTATCAGTGAAAGAAGCTATTCCAAAAATAATTTGAATGACCATTGTAGAAGACTCCAGAGCCAGCCCACAAAGGCTGCTTTGGGGTGGGTTTTTTTTTTTTTTTTTTTTAACACATCAAACAAGTCTGAATTTGTGGGGATGAACATGTTCTAAAGTTGATTGTGGTGATGACCACACAGTTCTGGAAACATCCTCAAAGCCATTACATTATATACTTTGTGTAAGTGAATTATATGGAATGTGACTTGTGTATCACTTAAGCGTCCCACCTTCTGTGATCAGAAGCAAATGCTGGGCTGTGAGAGCATCAGGGAACTGGGAAGCTTGTAGGGGTGGATTTTTAGCAAGGCTTTGTGCCAAGCAAACATTAGGACAGGTCAAGCGGGGTGTAGGCACTGATTTCACTCACTGACTTTCAGCGTATCTTGTCTGCTTCTCTTCCCTGGATGCCTGCTTGCTGCCTCAAAAACCCCCTTCCACAAACTTCTCCTGATTGTCCTGATTGATCTTGTCTCTCTTGTTCATAATATTGAGCCAGATTGTGGATGTACTGCTGCCTATTATACTTCTTTTTTAGAAAAGAAAAAAGATTCCCCTACTCCCCTCCTTAAAAGTAAAGAGTTCTTGATTCCCTAGCTGAACTTAAAAGTTCTTTATCATGTTTTCATTTTTTTATTTTGTTTTGATGAAAAACTGCATTGCCTTTTTTTTTCCTTACTGGGCAACAGTGGAGTGAGTGGTGCGGGGGGGGGGGGGGGGGTGAGGGGGATGGGTGTGAGTGGGTATGTGTTTCAGGAAAGCCTCACTCAAGAACTACGCTATAGTGGGGATCCCTGGGTGGCACAGAGGTTTGGCGCCTGCCTTTGACCCAGGTTGTGATCCTGGAGACCCGGGATCGAGTCCCACGTCGGGCTCCCTGCATGGAGCCAGCTTCTCCCTCTGCCTGTGTCTCTGCCTCTCTCTCTCTCTCTCTGTGACTATCATAAGTAAATAAAAATTTTAAAAAAAACTATGCTATAGTAAACCTCTCAGAGTTTGGGTTGGTTTTGTTTTTTTTAATTTTTAAAGATTTTATTTATTTATTCATGAGAGACACAGAGACAGAGGCAGAGACACAGGCAGAGGGAGAAGCAGGCTCCCTGCAGGGAGCCCGATGCAGGACTTGATCCCAGGACCCCGGGATCACGCCCTGAGCCAAAGGCAGATGCTCAACCATGGAGCCACCCAGGTGTTCCAAGGGTCTTTTATTGTTGTTGTTGTTGTTGTTTTTAATCTACAGGCAGGTTATTCAGTTGTAGGGTTTGGTCAGGGAAACTGAAACAGGCTATTGTCTTGATTTAAAACATGTCAGAATTATTTGTGGGCCTCGGATACTTGCAAGAGACTGTGAATATTTGAGCTTGGGCCACATGAAACTCACTTCACATCATCCTCTGACTTCTTAGACACGATTCCTCCTTAAATAGGACCATTCTTTCAAAATCCAGAGTTCAAACTTAGAAAACAGTCTCAACCAAAGGGAGAATACTTGCAAGGTCAAAGAGACTCAATGTCATAGACATCTATGGTAGTGAGCTGGTTTCATAAATCTTTGCCATGTAAATGAAGTCACTGAGCTTACTGGAAAAATGTGGCTAAAACCCCCTATTTTGTAAGATTATGGTAGATTTGTTGGAAAGGGAATGTGAGGCTCTCCTCCTTTCCTCCCTCCCTCCCTCATCCAGAACAAACTGGCTCCAGGAGAAGCTCTGCCCAAAGGTCCATCATTTCATTAAGTATCCCCCCATTTTTTTTTCAGGCATGAGCTCATTGCTTTCAGTTAACTAGTAATAAATGATTTGTAAGGAGCAACTTACATCAGTGCCTTATAAATAACCACCAACTGCTACATTTGACTTCCTCGAAATGTTGACTCAGACACTGGATGCGCGCAAAAGTACCAGCCCTGCAACCTCTCAATCCCTTGATGCCAGACAAGTGAGAGTAAGTGCACAGAGCCTGTCAAAGGGACGGGTGGCACAGCATTCCGCAGACACAGAACTGCTTTGCAAGGTGTCACTATGCCCTGAAGCAGGGGAGACAAAAGCAGAGTGGCCCACGCTTCTGGGGTGGTGCGGTCCCCAGGGATTTTCCCTACTGATTCTTCAGTAAGCAGACACAGGCTTCCTCTCCCACAATCATCAGAGCCCTTCACACGTGGGGTCCCTCATGGGCTGCTCTCAAGAGCCCCCAGATATAAAGGGCTGAGTTTGCCATGTCCATTGCTCAGGTGACAGCGGCCAGTGTCCCGCACTGGAGAGTAACAGGGCCCCTCCTCTCTGCCACCTGCACGTGAGGAAGAGTAACTGGATCTATTTGCAAAGCAGAGCTAGAACTGGAGGGTTTACAAGGACAGAATATGGCTTTTTGGCTTAATCCAATCATCTGATGACACACACACACCCCACCACCACCCGGCAAATTGTATCAAAAAGAATTATTTTTTTAGTTAGAATGCAAAGAATGGAGGCGGAACATCAAAAGATCTGAGCTTGAGGTCTCTCTGCTCTTTCCTAACCAAGGCTCTCGGGGGGCTCACTCCAACATGGTTTCTGCAACAGTCAGCTCAGATTGCCTGAAATGCCTCTCCTTACCCCACTCACAGGCTTGTAGCAGGGATGAAATGAGAGTGCAAGTGTGCTCTCAACACAATGAAGTGCTGTGCAAACATTAGGTATGGAGACCACACACCCACCTAGGAGCCCAAAGCCATTCCCAACACATCCATATAGAATTCTTAGCCCTGGAATCCTGTCTTTTACCCTGTAGTAGATGGAATCATCAGCTAAGGATCCCACATTCTACTTCTTTTGGAGAGACTAGTTAAGTCCTGCTTTGGTGGCACAGACTTCTCAGCAATTCCTTACTGTATGCAAAGAATATGGCAATTTGGCAATTACTTGCTTTATAGAATGGAAGGATGAATGTATGCATGGGGAAGTGAAAACATCAGGTGGTATGATATATTCCCCTCAAAGGATTATCTGGATATCAGAAATCGACATGTCAAAGAAATAAGCTTGTGATTTTAAAGAAGTGGGGGGTTCCTGGGTGGCTCAGTCAGTTGAGCATCTGACTCTTGATTTCAGCTCAGGTCACAATCTCAGGTCATGGACCCAGCCCCATGTTAGGCTCCACCCCCAGCAGGGAGTCTGCTTGAGGATTCTCTCCCCCCTTCGCTTTCTGCCCCCCCTCACCTGTGCACTCTCTCTCAAATAAATTAATAAATTTTGTTTTAAAAAAAGTAAAAAAGGAAATAAAAGATGAGGGACACATGCCTGGTATCCCTACTCCATATCCCTCTACAAAGGCCTAAGAAATATAAAATATGGGAAATTCTTCATGACTGCCAGAAGCTCTAAATAGAAAGAGATGTCCTTAAAATGTTCATTCTCTTGGATTTTCAAAAAAAAAAATCCCTTTGTCCTCCTGCAATGTATGGAAATTTCTAAAACTTTTGCTTCACCTTTCTTACATAATATTATTGTGGTGCCAATTTTAGCTTTCCTAAAAAGCAAATTCTTGTAAGTCCTCTGATACACAACAAGCAAACAATACAATTAATGAGTATGAGTATGTAATTATTAAAATCATGCCTCGAATGTATATGAAATAACTTGTTGAGACATTCATGACGTATCTTGGAGAAAAAGTAGTATAAAACAATCTGTTCACATTTGGGGGAACGATCTGTGTGTGCTTACATAGGCACAGACAAGTGACAATTATATGTAGCTTTCACCTGGAGCTATAAACCTATGTCATATTTCTACCCTTCTTTTCACATAACCTGATTTTTAAATTTTTTCCCAAGAATTGTGTATTTATTGTACTGGGGGAAAAATGGAAGAAAACCAAATCATTTTAAAGAGTTAAAGTTTTATCTTTCGCTCTACTCTTCCCCAAGACTCCCAGAGGCAGGGAACCCTCCCGCTCACCTGCCAGTTGTGCCAGGCCAGGCCTCTTTCTTGAGCTCCATTTTCCTCAGTGTCCTTTCAGTGGTTCCACAGCCAGACAGGGCTCTGAGCTTAGGCTTCCTCTTGCTCCTAGATGGGACTGGAAACCTCCAGAAATTGCTAGAAGGCTTCTCTTATGGGAGAGGAAGTACTGTGGTCAAGGGGCAGGTGGGGATTTCCCGGAATGGGTGGAACATCCATTCGAGGAATGGAGAATTATTGTCAAAAAATCCAAGTAGGATTTTTGTCTTTCATGGGGTGTGTGTGTGTGTGTGTGTGTGTAGGATTAATTCAATGTCACAGAAAATTGTTAACATTGGCTTTGTTTCTGGGTTATTGGAGCCTTAACAAAGGAAAAAAAATCTGTAAAGGCTCAGCTTAATTGTGTAGAGAAACACAAGTAACAGGCACTTATGCGATCTGGTCACCATTCATTCGTAAAGGCTTTCCAGCACAATAACAATTATCCATATTGTTAAATATGTGGATATCACCAGATTAATTCTGCTGTAAGTTTTAATTAGTTGCAACACAAAACTGCTGGCATGTGCTCAGTCATCACAGTTGGCTGTCCCTGAGGCATTATCATTTGCTCCCAACTTTGAGAAACTTCAGAGAACATTGGTCATGATGGCAAGACAGGTCCAAATGCACTTCATCGCTTTCTGCGCGATTATCACTACAGTACTGGTCTGGTATATTTCCCCAAATCCTAAATATCAAAGCTGTATTAATTCTTAAAAAGCTAAAATACATTTCTTATTGTTTCTGACAAGTCTCCCAATTCCTTATTGTTCATTTCGCACCAATATACCAACCAGATGGCTTATATTCATCTTATTTACACTATTTTTTCAAGCCAAACAGTATTAATCCAATAGTATAAACTGATCCATGTAAACTTCTCACTGCCCAAGACCTACAGCAGCCTGTTCTCTTCTTTCTTGCCCCTGGTTGGGTCACCTTGTGGTCCTCCGTCCATCTGTCCAGACTTCATCCCTAGTTCTGTTTCATCCTTCTCCAGGGTCTTCTTCCCATTCCACCGAAGCCTCAGTGGGTGGTCCTCAGAGTCCAGGCTTGGCACCCTCTCTTTTTCAGAACATTTCCTTGTCCTGATGCGGCTGTTAAAAAACTATTTACTGAAATAGAATCACCCACATGTGGAGATGTCCTGACCCAGCAGACAGATGATTCTGGAACTTAAAATGTCTATTGGTCCTTCTCTGCATTTATTGCCCCCATTGTTATGTAACTCCATCAATCAATCAATGTATATTTACCGAAGGGCTGAGAGGTACCTAGTATTCTAGGGAATACTAAACAGCCTAAGATCTGCACTCGAGCATGTATCATATGCTATTTGGAAAGGGAGGAGTTGACATGGGGCGATTAACCCAAGAAACAAACATATAGAAAATCACACACAAAACACACAGCCTCAGCTGGGTCTGCTGTGCATACAGTAAGGTGCAGTGAAGTCAGATGGAATGATGGGAGGCAAGCAGGTCGAAAGAAGATGGATCTGACCAGACTCTGAAAGACAGATGGATTAAGGCTCAGGTGTGAGGCTGAGACAAGTCTGATCATGTTGAAGGCAACAAAACCACTGCAGAATGTCTGGGAGTGGGGTGTTACATGACATGCTGAGAGTTTCATCTCAGAAAGATTTCTCCCATGGTTCTTTACACCTATTCAAACCCTGCCACTGCCTAAGCCTGATGGAAATGGGACTTGTTTTGATGGTGGGGATTAAAGCAACTTGATTGGAGTTTTTACAAAATACCACAGAACAGAGAGCTTTGGCATTAAAAAAGATAAAATGGACAGGGAATCCTGGTTCATTCAGTGGGTAGAGCATGTGACTCCTAATCTCAGGGTTGTGAGTTCAAGCCTCATGCTGGGTATGAAGCCTACTTAAAATTAAGAGAGAGAAGAGAAAGAAGAGAAGAGAGAGAAAGAAGAAGAGAAGAGAAGAAGAGAAGAGAAGAGAAGAGAAGAGAAGAGAAGAGAAGAGAAGAGAAGAGAAGAGAAGAGAATGGCCAACTAACTTAATCTTCTCATTTTACAGGTGAAAACAGAGGTGTGCAAAGAACTTAAAAAGCATGCCCAAAGTCTTGAGGCCAGGAGTGGGTGGGCAGTACTCTGCATCCTTAATATAATATTCCCAAAGCTAACATGTGAATGAACCTCACGTTCAGAAGGGGAATCCTTTGGTAGGGAGATTCCTTATATGAACTGTCCTTGTATGAATTCTTATTATGACTTTTCCTCCTTGAAAAACCAAGTCAAGAGTTCCCCCAGCAAAAGATAACAGGGATTTCAGGGATACCCTTTCAGTGAATATGGATAAATATACATAAAACTAAATCCAAGCATTACTTCCTGACATGAAGAGTAGATATTAGGAGAAATAATTTCAAAAATATATACCACCAATGAAAATATAAGCAAAATATACATAGAAACACACACACAATATGGGGACACCTTGGGGAACTGGATAAAACACTGATCAAGACAATGATGCCCTGTGGACATCTCACTGAGAAAAAGTGCCAGGATGTAGAATTTTTCTCCTCTTAACTGTTCCTCCCGAAGCCAAGGAACCCCTAAAATTGTTAAGAATTCCAGACACCCGGACAAGCAGCTCTTCTTCCTAACAAGGATCCTCCTTCATCTGGCTCCTTCTCACCTGTCTGCCTGGATCTCCCCCAAGCCCCTAGCCCCACCTGACTCCATCCTCCAACCAACCAGCTTTGTCACATGGCCCTACCCGTGCTCTGTTTTTATCTCCCAGACCTGGCTCCCCTCTTCCAAAACACCTACTCTCTCTCCTCTGCCCATCTACAGCCATCCAGCAGAAGTCCAACCTTCTCAGGAAGTCATCCCTGCCTGCCCGCCCCAGCATCCTGCCTTGTGCACTGGTCCAGAGGCCATGCCGACCCATCTTTCCAGCTCAGCATGTAAGCTCTTGCAAGGCAGGAAGAGTGGATATCACATTTTTCCAAATATCCCCTTCCTGTGGAGCTCAGTATTTGTCTTCATTTCAGTACCAGTGCCATGCATAAACCACCTAATAGATCTTCTGCAAAGAGACAGAAATCAAACCTGAACAGTCTCGCATTTGCTCCTGTTTGCAAATCTTGCACACAGTTTATTGCTAGACAAGAGACTGAACCAGGTCCTTTGTTAAACCTGCTTCCAATCTACTACAGTGCATGCATCTTGTCTCGTTTTGGATTTACAGAGAAGTAAGCAAATTCTGTCCTCTCTTCGCCCTGGAAGGAAAGCAACAATCAGATGGCTGAAGACTGTGGAGGACTGTGGTAGACACCCTCTTCCTAAATGTATATGTATTTTGGATGGCAAGGAGGCAAGCAGGAAGGAGAACATTACAACCCAAAGAAAACAGGGCTGCGTGCTAATGGCGGTGGCTTACAGGGAGCACTGCAGGATGCTAAGACATGGAGCATGACTAGACCACTCGAAGGTCAACCAGCCAACACCAGGAAATGGAGCAGACGCAGAGCAGAATTTGCCCAGCCTATGAGCAAGGGCCTGGAAAGAGAGAGGCCTGATAAAGGCAGCCCAGTCAAGAGAGAGAAGCATTATGTCAATATTTAGACTACCCCAGAGAGACAGATGAAACCTGGAAGGGGGGGAGATTTGTGGTCCAGAAAGAGCTTAGTACTCGGGGTCCAGCCTGAAAGGAGGGGAGAGAGTTGGTCCATGCTGGTGCCTCAAGCCACCCTAAATGAGGTCAAGCAATAACTCTGTGTGGTGAGCCTGTACCTCTTGGCCTCTGTCAGACTGTAATACAGTGTCTTTTGGCCTCATAACTAGCAAACTTGACTCTCCTTGCAGAAGATCCTTGGCTGACAGGACCTAGGATATTGCAATTTGGGGTTTCCCTGGAGCCATTTCTTCCCGCAAGTATCTGGGGAGAGTGCATCTCTTGACACTGGTATTAATGCCGCAAATACTCTTCTGGCCTGTTCCATGGGGGCACTAGTACCACAGAGGACTCTGGGCAGCACGTGCCGGGGCGTCCTCAGACAGGCTGGCTGCTGGCTGCAGAGGGCCCAGGCCTGAGAGCAAGCCACACAGGCTTTGGCAGCCCGGGCTGGCCACCCGGGGCAGAGTTCTGTAGGAATGAGCCCGTGATGAAACCACTATAAATCTTTGTTTAAAAATCCTTGTTAAGTTTTTTGTTTTGTTTTGTTTTGTTTAAATGTTGTTTAAACATCTTCGGTTCTGGAAGAGAGGCGAGCCCTGCGTTGCTCAGTTCTGAGGAACTTCTTGACTACAGCTGAGTGTGTCTGATGAAGTATGAGCATCTTGATAAAGAAAACATTAAACAGAAACTAAGTGTTTAATGTAAAAACCTGGCAGCTGTGAGTTCATTTTACTTAATATCTACCTGTCGAGAGACAGAGGTTTTCCCTTTGTTTTGGTTGGAAATTCTTGTCTTCTGATTGGAAAAACACTGTCAGTGAGGTTCATTTTTTTTTCCAGGATACAGATACATCTCTCTAAATGTTATGTGTCCTATTCGTGCGCCTCAGAGAAAATGCACAGCCATCTCAGGGAACACGGGAGCGCAATTAAGGGACAATTAATATCTGCTCTAACCTTTATCGGTCTAATGGGGAAAAACAAACCCATGGTTAAGAGAGAAAAAAGACAAACCATATACAGGCAGCTTGAAGGATAAAGTCAAAACCAGGGTGAAATCTTCTGATGCCAGCATGACCTTAAAGGTTCAAATCAGCCCATGCCAGGAACACTGTCCAGGACGCAGCAGCCAAATGAAGGAGAGGGTGAAGCCTGAGAATAAGAGAAGTGATGTTAGACAGCAGTGAGGACCTGCACTAGGAGGAGTGTAGGAAAGAGACTGGAAACATGTGGGGTTTTTAAGAGAACTGTATGTGCACCCACACATACAGAAATGCCTCCCAAAGGTTTTCGTGTCAAGGCAGACACTACTACTGACACCACATGGGGTTGGAGGGGCTGGTGCATGCGACAGCAACCAGCCCGGGAGCTGCAGCCACATGGGGCCCTTCCCCTCCTGACAGGTCCCTGTCACCTCTCTCGGGACCCCATATGCCACAGAACACTAAGACACAGTGGGTTTTCACTCCTCTGCTTCTGACTTTCGTAGTGGATCCTTTTTAAGGAAATGAGTTCCAATATCTAGGTGCCTGAGGCCTCATCACCATGCAATAGGGGATTCTCATTCACTGCAGGAAAAATCTCTTGGGGCAAAGAAATGATTGGGAGAACCAAATCTAAAGACGTACCTGCCCCAGAATTATTCCGGTAACATCCCCACCACCGTCCCAGCCATCCAGCTGGTTGAACATTACAGTTTTACCAAGCGGAACGTAAGGCTGCCTCCACTTGGGGCTTTCTATTTCAGTCTGGGTTGTTGGGTTGGGGGCTCAGGCCATCACCGCTTTGTGCCCAAATAAGTATCAGTTGTGACAAAGATGTTCACCGGGCACCAGCCTCCTCTTCCTCTGGCCTCCAGCTTGGCCTTATTTCCCTAAAGCTCTCTTGCAATGAATGTGGCCCCCTGGCTGGGTTCTCAGTGCTACAAAGTGAGGGCTGCTCATGTGCCCACATCTGCGACCAAATAATAATAATAATAGTAATAATAATAATAATCATTAAGAGATATGCCTCCTCTCTGCTCTCTTTCTCTGCAGCGTGGGCTATGCTGAGATGCCAAGATGGAATGATCCTGGTGCCTCCACCATGTAGAAGGGAGCTTCCCACCAACTAGGAACCACCACCCTGAACGGTCATGGGAGTGACGATAAACGTCTACTGTGTTTGAACCACTGGACAATTTGGGGTCTGTTGCTTACAGCAGCTGGCGTTTCGCTAACCAATGCAACTCCCCTCGCTCATAGGTCTGGAGAGCCCCACTCTCTGAGCCGCTTGCAGTAATTTGTTGCTCCCTGGGCCTCTCACATTACAGCATGTCGTCCACTCCACGGTGTGTCCTAGTGATCGGACCGATGGCCGGCCGAGGGTGACTGCCGCACCATCCCTCAGTTACCTGGGCCAGAACAGGACTCCCAATCTCCTGGCTCCACCAACTGACAGCTTTATCCCAGGCCCATTCAAAGGAGTGGAATCTCCCATCTGCTTTATTGGCTGACACCATAAAACGTCCTGACCTCAAATGAATTTTATGTATTTCTACAAACATAACATTTCTTGCCATTGTTTAATTTGAGATGTCTTGGGGATTTATTAATAGTTTCATAAAGATATTTTCTGTTTTATCTGACTGAAGTATTTGCCTAGGATAAAAAATATTCTTTTTTCCATGCATTTTTTATTCTCTATTTGCTCTTGGCATGCAGGAGGCATTAACCCCACGCTTGACTCAAAGCCCAGGTAGGACTCATTCCCAGGAACACAGAGCAAGCAGGTCAGACCCCAGAAGAAAGGAAATGAACACAAAAAGATGATTGTTTTTCATGGGATCATGGTAAAAACAAAAACCAGTTAGAAGCAAGCTGAAAAAGAGAGAGCAGAATTGTCTAAGCCATCCCTACGCAAAGTGGACCAGCCTCACGGGGGAGCGTTTTAGAAATGCACACTCTCCGGCCTCACCACAGACCTCCTGACTCAGAATCTGCCTTTTAGCAAACCCCCCATGTGATCTGTGTGTAACGTTCAAGTGTCGGAAGAACTGGTCCAAGAGTCACAAAGATCTGGTGGTATAATTCTGACCTTCAAATCATCTCCTGCCAGGCGTCTTTAATCTGAACAAGAAAAAAAAAAAATCAAGACCAACTCTCTACATAGCTTCACTGATTCCACCAAGGCTTAACACTCCTCTGGATGCGCACAACTAATGTGCATCCCCATAGGTAACTTAGATTCTGCATCTGCATGTTGAAATTTTTTCCACTTAAAAATGCAAAATGACAATGCTGGAGGAGTCATTGATGCTCAGTCTCTCTGTTGTCCATATGAACCTGAAAGAATGTGGATCTGAGCTGGGGGAGGGAGGACAGGAACTAACATTTGAGGGCAAAAGAAAGGAGGGAAGAGGGGCCCCTGGGTGGGTCAGGGTTAAGCATCTGCCTTCAGCTCAGGTCATGATCCTGGGAGTCCTGGGGTCAAGCCCTGCTTCCAGCTTCCAGCCCCCTGCTCAGTGGGGACTCTGCTTCTCCCTCTCCCTCTCCTTGTGTGTGCTCTCTCTCAAATAAATAAAAATCTTTAAAAAAAAATACATACACACACACACAACATAATACATTTTTAAATGGCTGTATAGTATTCCATCCCGTAGATTTTTTTCCTATAATTTTTTAATCTGCATCTGAATGCTGGAGTCAATTGGTGTTTTTCTGTTCTAAAAAAAAAAAATGCTCCATGGATCATACATGTAGATAAATTTCAGCCCACATCTTGGATTGCTCCTTTGAGATAAATCCTTAGAACTCTTTATACTGAAACTTTAAGGCCATGTGAAATTGACCATGTTTTGAGAAATGAAATAGTAATCATATTATTTTTTAGTAATTGCTCCATCACTATAGATAACCTGTAAAGTTTTATGAGATAATCACACACGAAGCTCCTAATCCTAACTGACCTGCTGCTACTTCCTCTTACTTGTACTTATGCAATATATTTTCATTTCTCTTAGTGCATTTTTGTTCGTTCTTTTTATTATTTTTTTAGCATAAATAAAGGTTTTATTGGTCAGTTTGGGTGAGTCACATACTGACATACCCCCAACTCACTGTTCCATACACCCAAGACCCTGAGGTGGCAGGAGAAGCTAAGCCCACTGACAGTGAGCGAAGGGTGGAAAGAATCTGAAGGCCTCTGAGGGTTAACAAGGCTACCGGGACCGGAACCAATGTCTTAGAAATAAATCCAGGATGGAATAGGCATCATCCAGGGCTGGAGGTGTTGGTGATTCTGGATCATCTCTAGGACTGCCATCTGCTTCTTGATGGGTTACTGTGGTCTCTGTCCAGCCCTCACTATCCACAACAGTCCGGCGCTCCTCTACTGTCCCATCTGGCTTAGAGATCTTAGTCACCGTGATGCTCTTGAAATAGGATTTGGGCTGGGGCTGCAGAACTGGGCCGAGGCCTTCCTGGGAAACCTGCGAATCAAGATCATTGTCTTCTCTGGCTCTAGAACGGGGGGTCACAAGCCACATATCATCAAACAGACCAAAAGGTCTCTGGGAGCCCCAGTCTGGTGCTGGTTTGGAGGATTCACTTCTTGTATCACTCTCCAAGACCCCCCCAAAGATCCTGGGCTTGTGACTATCTGGATACTTAACCATTGAGTCCCAAAGTGTCTGTCCCTCCCGTTGTCTCTCACCAGGTGTCTCTGATTCAGGACCAGGACCTGGAAGTTCAGAAGGGTGGGAAGGCAAGGTCCAGGCCTCCATCTCGCTGAAGATATTATTAAAATCACGAATCAGGTCATCAAAGCCAAAGTTATCATGGAAACGCATCCCTCCTGGAGTGAAGGTGAAGCCAAAGCCAAATTCCTCCGGGGCCTGGGGACCTCAGACCTCGAGCTCCCATGGCTTCACGGGGCTGCTTCTTCCTCCTCTTCCTCATCGTCCTCATCTTCATCTGGAGTCATCCCTCCAAAAAGGGATCTCTGTGGCTCTGAGGTCCAGAAAGGCTAAAAAAAGCCCTGAAAGAGATCAAAGAAGCTCATCCCCGTTTTGGGACTCGAACCTGCAGACCCTACCGAGGCCCATTCGCACCTGGCCGCAGCTGCACTCCGCCGCTGGAAGTTGAGCCACTCTTTTTATTTTGAAATATTCTTGGCTATTTTGTCAACCCCTTAAAATATATTAGATTTCCAAGAATTACATTAAGCATAGCAATTAAGGTAGACCAGCAATATCATATCTTCTCATCCAGAAATATAATCTCTCTCAGAGGAGTGAAATCTTTCATGTCACTTAATAACATGTGGTCATATTTTTTGTGTATCCTGGACATTTCTTCCTTAAATTTAATTCTAGAATTTTTTTATTTTTTTGCTATTGAGAATGAGATTATTTAAGGTTTATTGCTGACCTAAACAAAAGCTACTCATTTTTTGTACAATTATTTTGTAACTGGCCACTCTACTGGACCCTTTTCATAAATGAAACAACTTTCCATTATCGGCTTGGGTTTCCTGTAAATTACCTACAAAACAATGACAATTCTGACTCCTCCCAATATTTAAGCCTCTTTCTTTCTTTCTTTCTTTCTTTCTTTCTTTCTTTCTTTCTTTCTTTCTTTCTTTCTTTCTTTCTTTTTTTTTTCTTTCTTATTTTGTCTATTACTTTTTCACCATACTTATTTATTTTGGTTTAAAAAACAGGATTTACAGATGGGATAGAGTGTTGGTTAATGATATGCTTGTTTTTCAAGTTTTCCTACTGGGATTTTGGTATTATTGGGAATATCCATTTTTAAGCTTTGGAATCACTGCATTCATGTGGACATTTTTTACTCAACAATACTTGAAGGAACTTGTCCAAATGAGATTTTGGTTGAGACTTTTGGCCACATGTAAAATGTCAGAAATGTCCTTAGTCCAGTTATCTCCAATCCCAACTTGAGCTGGTAGAGGTAGAGTCTAATTTTTGAATCTGGACAACCTAGATTTTTTTAAAAATGTTTTTAACATCAGCATAATATGTTTCAGTTTCTTCCACCTGTAGCTTATCCCCCTTTATCATAATACTGTGAATGCAATCTTTTCTCTCCTTTCTTCTTCTCTGACTGATGTTCCTTCCCATGCTGCTTCTCTACCTATTTTGTTTTTTTTCCTAACTGACCATACATTTCTTACACTGATCAGAGTACTATTTTTCCTGTTTAAAATAGATTCTGGTCACTAATTCCTGTGTATGTGTGTTTAGGGGGTCCCCACATCACCAGGCAATTCTCTGACACCAGCCAGGTGCCCTACAACTCCACTCAGCTCTGACACTGTCCACCCAGAGATAGATCCCACAGGTTACTGGTTCAGTTC
The DNA here is from genome assembly GCF_048164855.1 of Canis lupus baileyi. Classification (NCBI taxonomy): domain Eukaryota; kingdom Metazoa; phylum Chordata; class Mammalia; order Carnivora; family Canidae; genus Canis; species Canis lupus. The sequence continues at coordinate 52,667,049 of NC_132840.1, forward strand.
TACAAGACTGTTTCCCAACCCCCACTTCAGATGCCAATCACAAGTCTGAGTTATCACCTGTGCTTCTAAACAACCGGCTATAAATTGGAAGTTCCAATTATTTCTCCCAACCCTTCTCCTTGAGTTTGACGAATTTTCAAGAATGGCTAACAGAACTCTGAGAAGTATTTTACTTACTAGCTTACCGATTTAGTATAAAAGGATAAAATTCAGGAACAGCCAGATGGAAGAGATATAGACGGCAGGTGTGGGGGAAAGGGTGTGGATCTTCCATGCTGTCTGGGTCTATCACTCTTTGAAACTTCCACATGTGGACCCAGAAGCTCTTGGAACCCTTCTTTTAGGTTTTCATAGTCTTCATTACATAAACATATTGGTTAGATCACTGGCCATTAGCAATTATTCGACCTCCAGACGCTTTTCCCCTCCCTGGAGGTCAGGAGTCTGGAACCTGAAAATCCAATCCTTTAATAATGTGGTTGGTTCCTCTGGCAACAACTCCCTTCCTTAGGTGCTTTCCAAAAGATACCTTACTAACATAACTAAAATAACAAAGGACACCTTAATAGCTCTCAACAATTAAGAAATTCCAATTGTTTAAGGAGCTCTGTGCCAGAAACAGGGACAAGACCAAATACATATATCTTTTATTATAAATCACAGTATCACACTGCTCATAGTTTTTAAATGGAATAAATGGACTGTTTATTATTATTTTTCTTAAATTTATATACACATGTGTATGCACATTTATTTTATCATATATATTGAATACATATTCTCTTTCATTTTTATAAAGCAGGGAAATCCTATTAGAGAAGTTCAGACACCGAGAGAAGGCAAGAAATCTTGAGCTGGTTAGAAGTTGAAGGAGAGAGCAGGAGGAAGGGGTGAGTCTGTTGTTGTTGTTTCAATAAGACAAGGGGTGACTAGAGCCTGACTTTATGTCGTGGTTAAGGAGCCAGGGCAGATGGTGGAAGATACAGGTGAGAGATGATCTCAGTGGTGTCCGTTTCCTGTGTGAACTGAGGCAAGTCACATTTCTCTGAGATAGGGGCCCTATCTTATCTTCCAGTACTGTTGTGAGGATCAAATGGCATATTTTATGAGCACTTGCATTTATGAATGATAAAGTGTGACATCATCACTAACTATGGGTCTCACTTGGGTTGGGTAAGACCCTCTTGATGGATCAAACTAAGAATCCAACTATATAAATTATTGCACCCTGAGCGACTTGCCTACATTCAGTTCCCAAATTGCAATTCTGTTATTCCCAAATAAACTTATTTTTGCCATTAAAATTTAAAAATTAATTAACACACACTGGATCAAAACACATACTTTGCAGAGTCAAGAGTTTTGCCTGGTCTCCCAAAGCACAGTTCTCACAACCTGACTGAGCGCTAAACTGAGCACAAAATAAAGGTACTGGTAGGAACATCTGACAGTCCTTACCCCAATCTTTTATGCTTAAAAGGGTGTCCTGACTCAGGGACTCAACCTACCCAGATTTGGGGACAAGAATTTACCTCTTGCAAGGATGGAAACATTATGACCATTTTATCTTGCTTTCATTAACATCTCAAGTAACTGCCCACACCCAAAGAAACCACTGTATACAATGTGGCTTCCCCTGAAATCCTGCGTCCAAAGAAAGCAGATGCAAACCATGTCAATTTGAGACTTTCTGATCCACATCACAATAATCACCTGCTATGACCTGCTATCACTGCTCACTGTTGTATGTGCCAGAAATAGAGAACAGAGCCACCATGTAACACAACTCCAGAGGCAACATTTATAACACAGTCTAGGTAAAAATGGTGCCCTTTGGAACACAACTGTAATGGCAGGAGCTGCTAACAATCAATGTTCATTTTTTTTTCTTGGCCCACAGCTTGGATACATTTCCAAGCCTTCTGTGAAATTAGGCATGAATTCTAAGTAATGCACTGAGGGTGCAAGTGATGTGCCCACTTTCAGATTTCACTCATACAAACCCCCCTGCACATGCTCCTTCATCTTTTTTCCCTTTCTTCCTGGCTGAAGGATGACAAGTTTCACAAAGACTTTGAAAACTGTGTCTGAAATGAGAAGGATCATTGTCGTCCTGAATCTCTGAATGACTCCACAGACCAGTGTTTCCACTGACTTCTTTGCCTGTTAAATGAGCAAAAGAAAAGTATCTTTTATTGTGTTTGAGACATTATACCTTGGTTTGGTGTAGTCTCTACAGATGAAACAGTGTCTTGAGCCATCAAGCTGAGACAGAAACAATGAGAAGGAGCCAACTGTGCCAAGATTTCTGGGCAGGAGGGGGAGTGGGGAAGCATATCAGGCAGAAGCAGCTGCAGTGAGGATGATCTTGGTGTGCAGTCTCTCCCTGAAATCCACAGGTGTCATTCTAGTTTTATCTACCAATCTCAGAAAGTTCTACTAAAGTGAATCAGCACCTAGGAAAGGTCATTTAATATATACTGACAAAATTAGGATCCTGAGGCCAGATTCTAGACTACAGTGTGTTACTCAGATAAATTTAACTTTATAAGGCCATTTACTGGACTGCCAACATCTCACTGTGTCCTATATCTAATCTTTAATTGCAATGTTATTGCACTAAAACTGCTAGGGTCAGGAACATAGACATGTTCCATGCTGCATGGATGCCTGTGAACTCCTCCAGGTCTTGTCTTTTTCTTTTTAAAGGTTTTTAAGGGGCATCTGGGTGGCTTAGTGGTTGAGCACCTGCCTTCGGCTCAGGGCGTGACCTCCTGGGATCAAGTCCCCCGTTGGGCAACCTGTAGGGACCCTTCTTCTCCCTCTGCCTGTGTCTCTGCCTCTCTCTCTCCCTCTGTGTCTCTTATGAATAAATAAATAAAATCTTAAAAAGAAAAGATCTAAAAAATTTTTTTTTAAATTTATTCATTTGAGAAAGAGTGAGAGAGAGATAGCAAGTGAGTGAGAGATAGCGAGCAAGAGCACCAGTGGGATGGAGGGGAAGAGGGAGAGGGAGAGGGAGAATCAGACTCCCTGCTGAGCAGGGAGCCTAATGACAGGGAGCTCAATCCCAGGACCCCAGGATCAGGACCTGAGCCGAAGGCAGATGCTTGACTGACTGAACCACTTAGGTGCCCTCCTCTGGGTCTCCTGATCACTCCCCAAATGGCACTTGCAGAGTCACATCTCTTTTTGTTTTCCTCATCCAAATTTTGCTGAGTCACTAGCCCTTATCCAGGCCACTGCAAAACCATGATTGGTCTTATATTTTAAATGGTCCAACGATCTCAGAGCCAAGGCTGTTAATCCAAAATGCAAAGCAACAGGAGAGGAGCAATGCACAGACACAAATTCTTCCATGTGGCTGTGATCAGCCTGGTCTACTGAACAAGAGAGTCCATGGCATTCATACAGGCCCAGGCAAAGCCAAGATTTTTGCATATAATCTCCCTGGAGATCTCAGCAGGCTTTCATTTGAAGGAATTCAGAGAGAATTTTCCCAGTTTTCTATTCTATCTCCCTAGCCCCTGCCTCTTTGCAAAGATAAATCTGATGGAAAGCACACCCAGACCACAAGGCTGAACTCCCAGGAATGACAGCACAGAGCCAACCACACTTAAGGCCTCAGGCAAGTTGTTCAAGCCAATGCTCTCTAGAGGCCAGGGTAGTGGGCGGACGGCCAAGTCCAGAGGGTGGCCTCAGCCACAGTTAGGAGCTTCCTATCACACTTTCTCCTCTTTTAAGTTTTTACTGTGAAATATTGGCAGGCACGTACAGACCACTAGCCTTATGGTCTCTTAGGGTCCTGCCATCCAACAAAGCTAAATTCAAATGTTATTTCCTCCATAAAGACTTCCTGAATTCTACTGGTGTGATTGTACGTCTTCCTCACCTGTTACTCTCTGCCTATTATTTAGCTTTACAGCATTTAATATTTTTATATATATCATCAGTGCTTGTTATTTTGTGGACTGGCAGTTTCTCAAGGATAGGAACTATATTCTGTGGCTCTTGAGCCTGATATAATAGGCTTTCAAAAAAAAAGTTCAATTAGGGGCAACTGGGTGGTTCAGTTGGTTAAGCATTTGCCTTCAGCTCAGGTCATGATCTCAGGGTCCTGGGCTCAAGCCCTGCTCCTTGCTCCTTGGGGAGTGTGCTACTCCCTCTCCCTTTGCCCCTCCCCAGCTCATGTTTTCTCTCTCTTACTCGTTAATAAAAATCTTTCTTAAAAGTTCAATTAAATTATCTAAAAATTTGGCCCTAGAGAACTATTTAATCCATTAAAAGATAACATTTCATAACCAATTTGAATACCAATACAAAATCACTTCCTAAATACTAGGCAAAATCTCTTATAATTTGGATATTTTTTGTTCTAAATATTTTGCTTTTGTATACAATGCTGCAAAGAACAGCCATGTAGTTTTATCTTTGTGAATAACAACCTTAATGATTTCTATAATTGAAATATCTGGATTAAAGGATATTCAAAATACTCAGGCTTTAAATTTATATTGCCTAATTGCCCCCAGGAAAGTTCTAGAAATATACAATACCATTAAGAATTACTAAGAAAATATGTTTTTTGGTAATGACACCGAGTTATTTGCTCAAGACTTTGTCAATTACAAATGCAAGAACAGAGTATATTATGGTTTCATTCGCACATCTTGAATAAAAATGAAGTTAAATTGGGGTGCCTGGCTGGCTCAGCAGTTAAGCATCTGCCTTTGGCTCAGGATGTGATCTCAGGGCACAGGGACAGAGTCCCACATTGGCCTTCCTGTCTGGGGCCTGCTTCTCCCTCTGCCTGTGTCTCTGCCTCTCTCTCTGTGTCTCTTCATGAATAAATAAATAAAATCTTTTTTTAAAAATGAAGTTAAATTTTTTTCTTGTGTGCTAGTGGTACTTTATCAGTTTTTTTGTGAGTTGTCTGACTGTGTCATTTGCCTGTTATCTCCACTGGCATATGATGGGGAGAAAGGCTATCTGAGGAGGTTACTATGAGAATCTAAAGACTTTCAATTTATCTAGATATTGTGCTTTCATTGTATCCTAAAATGTCCAGCTATAAAGAAGGGAGATCTATCAGTTACAATTCTTTTGGTGGCAAAAGTGAGAAATCTAATTCAAACTAGTCAAAACAAAAAGAACAAAAAAATAATAATAATTTACTGTTTTCTGTGATTTAAAAGAAATATATACCAGGTCATTCGCATGACAAAAATATATTTCTCAGATATATCTGGTCTTCATCCATAGTTCCTGAAAGCATTTCAAAGGTGAAGTGGGTGTCTTGTGATTAATGAAGCTTTTTGGACCCCACCTATGAGTAGGAGTTGGTTGCCAGGAATACCAACCACCCTCAACCTCTCGTTAAATCACTTAATGACCAATGACTTAGTCAATCAGGACTATGTAATAAAGCCTCCATAAAAGCCGAAAAGGACATAGTTTTCGTCCTTTTGTGGGAGCATTTCCACATGTGAGGAGCCACAATACTTCTCTAGGTGCCACCAAGCCAGTCAGGCCCCAAGCTCCAGGAAGACAGAAACACCTTTGTTCTGGACTTCACCCTATGTATCTTTTCATCTGGCTATTGATTCCTATCATTTAATAACCTGGTAAATGTACGTAATTGTTTCCCTGAGTTCTATGAGCCATTCTGGCAAATTAATCACACCTAAGGAGGAGGTCATTGGGAACCCCATTACTTAGCCAGAAGCACAGGTAACAGCCCATGGCTTGTGAATGGCATGGGTGGGGGGCTATCTTGTAGGTCTAAACCCTGAACTTGTAAAACCTCAAGGTGTCTCCAGGTAGGTAGTATTAGAACTTAGTTGAATTGAACTAAATTCTTAGACACCCTGCTGGTGCCCAAGAAGGACTTGGCATTGAGGGAGGGGATGAACAGCCCCTTCCATACTGAAATTGGGTCTAGAACACTAAGAGTCTTATAATAAAAATGTCCTGGAACTCTCCTAGCTTTGGGTGTGGGTTGATCAAGAGTCTCATGCAGTGCTGTAAGACCCAGTATCTTTCTCCCCCTTGGCTCTACCTTCTGCAGATCCCACATGAGGAGAGTCTTGATGGCCTCCATTCCAAAAGCTTGTGACTCTCTCCCAACAGGCCCAGCACCTTTCTCACTGCATCTCATTGTCTCTGGTTGATTGGTACCCATCCCTAGACCAACCATTGCAGCCAGGGGGCTGAGATTCTGTGTCATTATGTTTGAATGTAATGTCCACCTCTAGAGCCAAAATGGAGTCAACTCCACTGCAACAGTACATTGGTCTGAGAGTTGTCCAAACAAAAGTACACTGAATGAGTGCTGGGGCATCAAAACCCAATGAATGTCCATCATAGAGGCTGTGACAAAGTGAGCTGTACAGGCTTAAGATCAGGGATTAGTAAAGAAGGAATAAAATAACAGTAACAAGGGAAAGAGATTCAGTGCACCCAGAGGAAGAGCATTGTACTTTGGCTAACCATGGTAAGAAAGAATGTCAATCCAGAGAGGGTGTCTGACTTAGGGGACCAGGTAAGACTAGGGGAGGACGGTAAACATTACTATGAGAAGAAACAGCAGGCTCAGTGGGCTTCAACAGGGAGGGTGGGCGAGGGGAGAGGAAGAGGTTGTGGTGATAAGAAAAGGCATGCTGAGTGCTTACATTTTTATCAGGGAAGCACTTTGAGTAATGGTACAATTGAAAGTATGGCTTCCAGAGAGGACACAGAAAGTGGGAAACGAAGAAGCTGAGGAATGGCTAGCCCAGAGACCTGGAACGATAACCAATGTATTCTTAGAAGTTACCAAGAAAGCACAGAAGAAGGTGAAGCCAGGGCATGAACTCATTAAGAAAAGTGATTCTGACTTCAGAGGACCATCACCACCAAGGATACTAGAAGAGTCATTTGAACAGATGAGGGACTTCCAAAGAGGCCAGAACTTTGACGAGCTTTGGTTTAGCATTGTTTTTTAAATGTCAGGAGCCAAATTTAAGAAGACAGTTTTCTTCTGCCCCAAGAAGGGAACAAATTGAATGGGATAGAAGAATGAAATGGGATAAGTAGCAGAAATTTATAGGGAAGAAAATGAAGTCAATCAGAAATTGTAAATAAAGTTAATATAACTAGCTTCTATAAATACATTCTTGCTCTCCCTTTTTTCTCTCTTATTTAAAAAGATAGAATTTTATACAGTAACAATCATAATGATGTACTGTTCGGCTGGTAACATGGACACAATAGGTAGAACAATAACACTAAAAAGAAAGAGGAGAAAATAGAGTTGTATGGCAGTAAAGTTTCTCTATCTTATTGAAATTCAGTGTCAATCTGAAGTCAATTCTGGTAAGATGTATATTGTGAGCCCCAGGGCAATCATTAAATAACTCACAATATATGGTTTAAAAAGCATAAAAGGAATTCAAGTGTTACACTAGAAAATAGGAACTCTGAGAGAGCCAGTGTCCCTATCCTACTATCAAACAAAACAGACTTCAAAACAAACAACAAAAATGTTACCAGAGATAAGAGAATATTTTATAATGATGAGAGGGTTAATCCATCAAGAGGACACAATTAGAAGCACATATGCACCTCACAACTGAACCCCCCAAAATACAAGAAGCAAAAACTGACAGAATTATGGGGATAAATGCACAACTCAACAATAATAGCTGGAGACTCCAGAGCCTCCCTTGTAATAACAGATGGAACAACTAGACAAAAGATCAACAACGACATTGACAAACTCAACACTATAAAACATCTAGACCTAAAAGAGACCTATAGATGACTCCACTCATCAGTAGTGATATATGTAACATTCTCAAGAGCCCATGGAACATTCTCCAGGACAGACCATATGATAACCCATAAAACAAACCTCAACAAATTTAATAGGATTAACATCGATCAAGTATGTTCTTTGCCCATAGGGGAATAGGATTCAAATGGAACGCCACTCAATTCAGGGTTTCTGTAAGGAAGATTGTATGGGGAGTGGTATATGTCACAGAGAAAAAGCAATTCAGTTAAGGCTAGCGGAGGGAAGGAACAAAGTGGAAAAAGGACAGCATATGTCTAGCAGGGTCTCCCAAGCTGTGACCCACGTGTAGGCTTCAAGAATATCAACCTACTAACATTGCATACAGACCTACAGAGGATCCACAATTTTATGAGATTTTTCAGAAGGTTACCCATTACCCAAAAAAGGTTAAAAATCTCCAATATGCTTCCACAGGTCATGATAAAAGCAGAGAACAGAAGGGCCCCTTGTGAGGGAGGGGAGTGGAATACTAGGCTGGATAAGGAATCAGAGTCGAGATGGGGAGCAGAGGGAGTCTGTGCTGAATGGTGGGGTATAAATCACAGGACTGGAGGCAGTAGGGAAGGGAGGCTGCGGCACAGGAAGATTTTGAAGTAAAAAAAAATCCTGACACCAGTAAATTGTATGAGCGCTGAACAAAGATTCAGATGAGCCTTTTGCTGGTTGTTTTGGAAAACACTGTTGCCTACAGTGCCCAGTGCCCATCACTCAGTATCGTCAGTTGGTCGTCAGCCCCCAGTCGAGAGGCACCGCCCACAACCCAGCTATTATCTAAAATGTCCTTTTTTATCTTGACATATAGAAGGTGAAGAAAGGTTTAGAATATTTATAAAATGTCAGTAGTAATATCTGAAGCGCACAAATGAGGACATGGAAATTATTTCCAGCCCTTTCATCTTTGAGCCAAATTTATTTTTTAAACATTCAAATATATAAAACTTGGAAGTCAGTTAACGTCTTGGAGTCATGAAATCTGTAGGACTGTGCAGGCCCTCCATGTAAACATGTGTCCAACAAATCACATAGCCCAATTTTCCAACCCTTCGATCCAAGAAAAGGCTTATGGCAGCTTGCGGCCAGTGGTTCTCTGGAGGGTGCTGGGCTTTGGGGAGAGAGGCATTGCCAAGGCATCTCCCAAAACTATGTTATGACATTTTAATGTTAGGTATGATGTTTTAGATCTAGAGAAGCTCTTCTTTGGCCTTATAGTTTCTACCTTTGCAAACAGGCAGGGCCAGCTACTTAATTTGCAAGACCCACTGCAAAATGAAAATGCAGCACCTCTGTGCGACAATTACTAAGAATTTCGAGATGGAGGCAGCAGAGCATGAAATCAAGTATGGAGCCTATATGACTGCCTAGATCATATGCCCACCAAAGCTGGCCCTGCGTAAAGGACAGGAAGGCAGTTCCACAACCTCTACATTAGATTCTCTTACATTTTTACTTCTATCTTTTGTGATTTCATTTTACATTAAGACTTTCATCAGTGTAGAATTGGTTTGGTATGTGGTTTGAGGTATAGATGATAGTTGATCATTGAACAATATGGGGTCAGGGCCACCACAACCATTGGAACATTGGTCAGAATGGTCAAACATTTGACCACATGGTCAAAAAACCATGTATAACTTTTGACTCCTCAAAACCTTACCTACTACTAGCTTACTGTTGACTGGAAGCCTGACTGACAACATAAAGTCAATCAATGAACATATATTCTGTAGGTTATACTTATTATATACTACATTCTTACCATAAAATAAGTTTAAGAAAGTCAAAAGGAAGAGAAAATACATTTACAGTACTATACTTACCTAAAACAAAATCCACGTGTAAGTAGACGCACACAGTTCAAACCTGCGTTGTTCCAGGGTCAACTGTACTTTGTCTTTTCTGAAGCATCTAGACAAGTGTCCTGACCTCTCTTCCTACAGATTTACTATATTCTAAATTTTGGTTTCACTATTCTTTTCCTCTGGTCTGTCCATTCTTTTTATCAGTTCCACTCTTGTTTTATCATATCCTCATAAATCATTTTAAAGTTTGGCAATGTATGGGGTGCCTGGGTGGCTTAGTCAGTTAAGTATCTGCCTTCGGCCCAGGTCATGATCCCAGGGTCCTGGGATGGAGCCCTGCAGTGGGCTCCCTGCTCAGTGGAGAGTCTGCTTCTCCCTCTCCTTGTGTCCTTCCCCTCTGTGCTCTCTCTCTCTCTCTTTCAAATAAATAAATAAATAAATAAATAAATAAATAAATAAATAAATCCTTTTTAAAAAATTAAATAAAAATAAATAGATAAATAAAAATAAATAAAGTTTGGCAATATATGTATGGCCCTGTCATTCACTGGCTCCTGAATTATCTGGTCTTTCACTTGTCCCTGATAAACTTCAAAATCACTTTGTCAGGACGCCTGGGTGGCTCAGTGGCTGAGCATCTGCCTTTGGCTCGGGGTGTGATCCCAGAGTCCTGGGATGGAGTCCCACTTCGGGCTTCCTGCATGGAGCCTGCTTCTCCCTCTGCTTGTGTCTCTGCCTCTCTCTGTGTCTCCCATGAATACATAAATAAAATATTTTTTAAAAATCACTGTCAGGTTAAAAAAGAAAAGTCCTTCCTGTTTTAACAGGAATTGCATTAACTTTACCAATTAACCTAAGAATCGTCATCATCTTTACAACTGCCTCAAGTTCATGTGTTTTCAAAGAATAGCAACTCTTTCAAACAGCTTCCAGCAATAGTCTATTAGCCTAAGTATAAAAATAGAAATAAAGAGATAAAAAATTTCTCAGGAACCCAGACAGCTCATTAACGGCAGACCTCTGGGAGAGTGAAAGACGATCTGAGCATTGGAAGGGGCTTCTAGACCCAGAGAGATTTAGTGATTTGTTATACATCCTTTCTGTCCTGTCATCGAGGTGGCTCCCTTCCTATGGAATTATCCTCCTACCACACCTGGGGCTATACACCAACTGCCTCATCATATACTCTCAATTCGCTTTGGTTTCCACTCCCTCATGGCTCTGATTCCCCAATTTCTGCTCAGTTTCTGCTTCTGCTTACTCATGACTACTTACTGGCCTTTGCTACTCTGTGGCTCAGAATCTAATGACATCGTTTCATACCACTACTTTTTTTAAGGGCAGCCTTCTATTTATGGCAAGTGACACTCATCTTCCATTATGGCAGTGAATTTCGGTTTCCTTTGAAATCCACGCATTTAGTTGAAAAAATGATGGATCTCGTGAAAAGACTTTTTTTTTTTTAAGAAACTGTGCAAGGCAGATATCCTTATTATCACTCTAGAGCCGAGAAAATAAACAAGGATAATGCAGTAATCATAACAGCTGGCAATTTGCTGGCAAGTCTGTCATGCCTCACAACCGTAATCTTTCCCACATACTCTACTACTCTAGAGAAATCTTGAGTATTTCTCCAGAAATACCAAGTTGTGGTTTTTGACATTGTGATGATGAGCAGGACATGTAATGCTGCTTAATATTGTGACCAGGGCTGCCACCAGCACTGTGACTGGTGGTCCTTCCTCCCTCTCTTCATGCTGCTCTGCATAACACCCAGGGATCAAGGGGTGGAGAAGCAACAAAGAAGTGGTCAGCTCGATTCTGCAATCCTGATTGTTCTGAGGGGAGACAGCCATCACTAACTGTACCCAATTCTATAAATTTTTCTCTAGAATGTTGCACGTATCTTGATGAAGGCATCGGCAAGCCAAAGCATGAGTATCACACAGACATAGGAAAAAGAAAAAAGAAGAAAGAAAGAAAGAAAGAAAGAAAGAAAGAAAGAAAGAAAGAAAGAAAGAAAGAAAGAAAGAAAGAAAAAAGAAAGAAAGGAAAGAAAGAAAGAAAGAAAGAAAGAAAGAAAGAAAGAAAGAAAGAAAGAAAGAAAGAAAGAAAGATTTACACAAAGTAAAAAAAAAAAAAATAAATGACTAAAGTCTGGAAATCACTGGCTGGTCTAGAAGAAATCCATGCAAGAAAAATTACAAAATGTTGAGACCCTTCCCTGACATTACCATCAACAAGCTACACAATTCCACACAAATCATGTAAGCTTTGCTGTGGCCTTTTCTCCTCACTGTCTGTCAAACTTGGACTGATTAGACTGCCTGTTCCACCTCCTGATGAGTATTTGATCAGAGGGAAATGACTGATAGCACTTCAGAAAGCCCAGCAGACAAGTGAAGACCAGAAGGCTGGGATGGGGTATGTTGGCAGCAGCAAGAGAACAGTCCTCCTGCTCCACATCAAAGGTGCTCATAAGGATGTATCTTGCAGCTGGTCTGCTGGATTTCTGCACTCCATATTTAGGAAAATTGTCCTCAGCAAAATATTTTTTATAAGAACAGTGCAGAGCCATAGGACATCCTTTACAAATTACTAGAGTAATACAAAATTAAGTGATGTAATTCTCCCCAGGAAATAAATGAGGGAGAAAGTCAAGATGGAAATGCACAGTCAGCACTGCACTGGGCTAGATACAGTATATTCAAAAGGTCGGCCAGGGAACTTTTGCCCTCAAGGAAGTTCTAACTCAGTGAAGAAGAGAAAGTACGAATTTAGACTCTACTGTAAGAAAAAAAATGTGATGTGATATGGTGAAGGAACAGGTTAAGTGTGGCTGGAAGAGAAAGACAGTGTCTCTGGGTGAAGCAGGTGCCATGTCAGCTATGTTGCAAAGGTTGATGGAGGGAAAAGCACTTCTGAGAACAGAGATACTGGCAGCTAATATGCAGAAACAAGGAATCCCTGAGTATGTGTGGCAAAGAAGGAACGTTCAGCATCACAGTAGCATAGAGTGCTAGAGCTTCAAAAGAGGGCTGGATCCTGACTATAAAGACTTCAGACATGGGCTGTAAAGACACTGATCATTCAGATGATGGTGTCCAATTAGAGTGATATCATGATCAAAGATCTGCCTCAGAGAGACTGCTAATCACATGTGGGATGAATGACTGAGTGAAGGCCTAAGTGTTAATACCAGTGTCAATAAGATGGTTTACAAGGTGATAGTCATGATGATGATAACTAGGTTGAGTGCAAAAGCAGTGGTAAGCAGCAAAAGGAAGATGAAAAAAGAAATTCAGGATCTTCGGGTCTCTTTTACTCTTCAAAAAGTTCTTTACAACTTTTGGAATAGATACTCTCCTTCCTGAGTCTTGGATTAAGAAAAAAACAACTGTATCATAAAAAGGGTTAAAATCTTGCAAAAAAAAAAAAATCACACAACTACTCAGTGGTAGGAGAGAAAAAGAAATTAGAAACTAGGTTCCACGGACTATAACTTACCCCTTATCATTTGTCATCTCCCTTCCCCCAAATCAACCGAAACGTCATCAAAGAAGCCACAGTTTTATGTTGTTTGTCCCAGAGAAAGTGTATTTGCATCCCTAGCATTGGCATCTACATTATCAGAACCATAAGGCCAAACCTCTCTGGAACAATATCCATTATCCAAATCCCCTTGTTCACTAATGTGGTGATGTGATTCGCATAACAGCAATTGGTTCTACCCAAGTATACCAGCCACCACCCTGCAACCTCCCGAAGGGCACCTGGCTTTGATTATTTGGGGACAAAAATAATCTCAGCTTGAAGAGAGTTCCCAATCACAACTTTCTAAATAACAGACACCAAAATATCCAATACTCTAAATAGATGGTATCCCCCCTTCTTTTTCTCCAAGAGGCAATGGACAAACGTCATAGTGCACCATGGTGCCAAGAACGTGTTATGCTTCCCAGATGCAGACTGACATACTACGCAAACTATTTATGAAATTTCTTTGGAAGAATCAAGGAAAATAACAGCCTTGCCCCCACGCCCACCATCACCACCAGAGTTAACTGGAGTAGCTCTGCTCAGAGTGACAGGGAGAGCAGACTTGAGTGCTAGGGTGTGGTTTGGTGCAAGGGGACTTGTTGTCTGTCATTAGCTGTGATTTTTCTTCCCCACGCTCCAAAATCTCCTTTTTTCCCATGTATCTTAAGTGATTATGCTATTGTTGCCAAATTGGATACAAGATTCCCTCTGACCTCCTCCCCCTCCCAGTAGCCACAAGGAGATATTACTCAGTGCAGGACCTAAGGGAACTACATATGGGGTCTTACCTCCCCCAGCCTCCCAACACACACACGTAAACATACACACACATACACAACACAGACACACACACACACACACACACACACACACTATGCCAGTGATAGACATTTAATAACTCATAGATGTTGTGGTCTCAGGAGAAAGAAGAAACTTAATCAAATACTATTTCATAAGAGATTTATTGATTCCATAAGTAACTGATCACTCGCTCCCTCACCACCAGCCTGACTCTCTGTAACCTCTTATGGCTGCTCTCAAGTAAAGGAATGGGGATGAGGTTATGATTTGGTATGATCTGCCCTTGGAACGCATCCTCCAAGGAAAGGTTTGTATGGACTCTGGGTATCTCAGGATCATCCTACCCCCACTTGCCAGTCACCCCTGGGAAACCAAACTGTCAGGTGAATGAAAGATAAGAGAGGAATCTAGGGTCAAGCAAAGGGATTTCCCAGGAGGAACTACTGCCAATGCTGTCCCCTTTCCATCACCTATACTGGACTTCCAAGGGAAGGGAGGCGATCTGAGCATTCTGTTTGGCTGGTTGCTTAGTTCCTATAGAAACTTTCCTGCCAAGGGCTTAAAATTAGTACCAAAAAAAGACCCCTACACAAACAAGAAACATTTCTTAATATGACAACAGTGACAATGAATATAAGGAATGGAAAGAAGAGAAATTTATCATCTCATCTGGGGCAGTCTTGTTCAACACTCCCTCTCTCCCACTGCCAGCATCATCACCAAACCTACGCTTTATTCTTTAAGAAGTGTGTGAGGTTCCTTTGAAGTAGTAAGAAAGTCAAGGGTAGATGGAGTTCAGATTCATTTCAGAAATGCTGTGTTATTTCACCCTTTCATATCTTGGAGAATCACAATACATATTTTAAACACACAAACTTATCTGAGAAGTGATCCAGTAAATAAACCTGGCTGTTTAACTCTGCTGTCTAAGCCAGAAGCCCTCCCTGCCCTGGCATCCCACACTCCATATCCTTGACATGTAACACATGAATCATGTCAACCATAAAAGTAGAGTCTATGAAATACTTAAGGAAACAATGCTCTAATAATTTTAAACTAATTAAAGTTAATCCCTAATTGGGGAACTAAATCCTAATCCTCAATCTACACAAAAACAGCAAGCCCCCTTTCGTCACCACGAATGGTGGTAACACACCATCTGATGCACACACTGCCACCAGAAATGCTCTTGTCTTTAACTTCTAACCTAACCAATTAATAATTATGATCCTATACAAAGAGAATCCATTTTTATGGACAAAGACATGTAAAGAATGTGGAATCTGATATTTTCACACAAAGAAACCCAAACTCAGAATTGAGCCTAAATAGGACATGACAGAGTCACTTTCAGCAACACATTCTCTCTTCCCACAGTTCTACATAAACCTATGTGACACATCTTTTTCCGTCAGCCTGTTATTTCCTACCTCATGCAGTATTGTGAAAGTGGCCACTTATCTCCACTAACAGAACCCACAAGACCCACAAAGATAACATAAAATTTTTAAACTACAGAGAAATTTGGTAAATATTAATAATTCTTTTCTTGTCATGGAAGATTGAAAACCACATCCCTTAAAGACTCCAAGTTAGGAGATTCCAGCAGGAGTGTCTTTAAAATTATTTCTGTGACTCCCTAAAAGATGGCCAATGAACTGCACAAGACAGGGAAATAAGTGTACCCTTATCTACCATATGTAACCTCCAGGAGTTTCTAGGACAAGGAAATGGGACTAAGTACACAAGGCTCATGTTTCTAAGAGACTAAAATGTCCACAGAAAGGGGTCTGATAACTCAAGGATGAAAGCTTCTAGAAAGATTCCTTCTCCTGACTATGACAAGTTACCTTATATCTGCCACTAATAACAACTAGAAATGCTAGGTTTGGTGGGGATGAGGAGGAGGGAGAAGTAATCTGTTAGCAGGATTCCAAGAGCTACCAAAGGGATGAGCCAAAATCACAAGGAGAAAAAAAAGACTCAATATATTTGATACTTTATAAGCATCATTGAGACGAAAAGCTAAGCAGTTAATTGGTTGAGGGGAAAGGGTGAAGATCTTATATAATTTTTCAAATGCAATGTCTACCAAACGGTCCAAAAAATCACATATGTGAGGACACAGAATTCAAAGACTAAAAAGAGGGGAAAAGGATAATAGAAACAGATTCACATCACACAGAAGAATCATCAGCTATGGCTTCTAAAATAACTAACATTAACATGGCCAGTAAAACATGAAAGCTGATGAACTTCAGTAGAAAACTGAAATCCGTGCGAAAGCAATCGAATGTAAATTCTAGAATTATAAAAGTCATTCCTGAAATTAATAACTCAATGTGGGTTTAACAGCAGGCTAAGCACAGCTGAAGAAAAAACACAGCTGTGCTCCCATCCTGACACAAGACAAGACCACAGAAAGTACAGAGAAGAGTATGAGACGTGTGGGTCATGAAGAAAGGTCACGTGTAACTGAAATCCCAGGAAGAAAGAGGAAATAAAATGGACCTGCAATGTTATTTAGAAAGTGAATAAAAGAAAAATTTTGAAAACTGGAGACAACAAGCCACAATTTCAAGAAACGTTATCATATCCAAGTAAATTACAACAAAGAAAGTTATTCCTTGGCTTGTCTTGGCAGAGCTGCTAAAAACCAACAAGAGACAGAAAAGATAATCTTTCCTGAACAGGATGAATAAGATTTACAGATGATTTTTGAACAGAAAAGAAAGAAGTCAGAAGACAACAGATGGCTGTGTCACAGATGACCTTGTACCAGCCACCAATCCCACAGAAACAAAGTACTGTGTTCCAATTACCAACCCCAGGGAAGCCTCTCAACACTTGGTATCAGAGTCTCTGAGGAACACAATGCTGCCAAGCCCTGGAGGGAGCAGCACTTTGCTGACACAGAATAGAGACGATAAGATCGGATTCAAAAGCAGTTATCAGTGCCCGATGGCCAGCAGGTTTCTTCCGACAGGTGACACGGGACACTGCTTCCACACGCTGCCCTCATGCCACAGTGGAGAGAGCTCTGTCCCTCCCTAAGGAGGAGAGATGTACACTGGAGTTGGTGAGGTGCCATATGATACATGTGCCTTAAGCAGAGTGAAGGGGCACCCCTTGAGAATAAAATGGAGAAAAATACAGCCCCACACAAGGCAAGAAGCCCAGCACAGGCTGCGTGGGCTCTTTATCTCTTGGAAAGGAAGGATGCCAAGCCGCAGGCCTACCCTGACACAGCTCGACAGCAGGGATGGCAACGTGAGAACACAGGACTGGCTTTCCCAACAAATATCATCCTTTAAGTGCTGAAGGAAAATAACTGCCAACCCAACAGATTACCCTGTGAAAATATTCTTACCCCCAAACACCAAAGATGAGGTGAAGAATATTACAATCATCTGTCACCAATGGGACTGTTTTAAAAGAAATACTGAAGGAAGTTCTTCAGGACAAAAGGAAACTAATCCCAGAAAGCAGGTAGGAATGAAGACCAACAGAAAGAGTATGTATATACATATATCTGGGTAAATCTAAATTAATATCTGCTGTATGATACAACAGTAACAAATCCTTCTGGAATTTTAAATGTGTGTAAATTACAATACATGAAAACAACATAAGAGGGGGGAGGAATCTTATGAAGAAAGCAGTGAAAGAATCTATCTTTTAATACACTTATACATCAAGGAAGTATGCTTTTGTCACTAAGTGTAAACAATAAAGAAAGAGTAAATATATATAATAATTATGATACATAATATATAATTAATAATTGATAAAGGAGAAAAATGGAATAAAAATGCTGATATGACCACAAATAGAAAACAAAGGAAAAATAACAAATCCAAATCAATGGGACATTTAAATACACCTCCTTCGGTAACTGATTAAACAGATTTAAGAAGTTAAAATACAGGAAATTTGAACAAGCTTGACTTATTTACATTTATAAAACACTGAATTCAACAACTGCAGAATGCGTATTTTTCCAAGTTCTCACAGAGTATTGTAAAGTTAACCTGTATGTGATCTGCTAGCCCATAAAAGAAGTTCCAATGAATTCCAGAAACCTGAAGCCATGCAGTATATGTCCTCTCAGTTCAGTGGAATCACATTAGAAATCAATATAGAGATACAGAATAATACCTCAAAGTCTTGGAAATTAAGCAATACTATTATAAATAATTAATGAATCAAGAAGAAATAGGAATAGAAATTAGGAAATACATGTAGTAGAAGATTATAAGGAAACAGTATGTCAAGAATAGGCTACTGCTAGAGTAGTCCTTGCTTGGAACCATAGCTTTGAAGACATATATCAGAAGAGAAAAGGGCTGAAAACCAGTGACTTATGTCACCATCTCAAGAACATAGGGATAGGAGCCTGGCTGACTCAGTTGGTAGAGCACACAACTTTTGATCTCCTAGTCGTGAATCTGAGCTGCACATTGGGCATGGAGCCTACTAAAAAAATAAAAATAAAATTAAAAAAAAAGTATATAGGGATAAGAAAGTATATTAAACTCAAGAAAGATAGAAAGAAAAATGTGTCTAGGATTAAAAAAAAAACTGATGAAATAGAAAACAAACATAATCAAATAAAGAAAGTCAAAAGCTGTTCCTTTGAAAAGATGAAAACAACTGACAAAGAAGCAATATAGCAAACACAATTGATCAAGAGTAGAGAAGGTATGAATTTTCCAATACCAGACCTCAAAAGGGGGGTCCTAGAGATCCTACAAATAATCAAGGAATGGTAAGTGAATATTTTTGAACAATTATGTGTAAATACACCTGAAATTTCAGACAAGGCACATTCCTAGAAAAAACAGTTTACAAACTGGCATAAGAAGAAACAGAAAATCTAAATAATCCTATATCTATTAAAGAAATTGAATCCATAATTTAAAACCTCTCCATAAAGAAAACTCCAGTCTCCTGAGAGCTTCATTGTCAAAATCCACCGAACGTTTAAAGGAAGAAATTAACAATTTTAAACAAAATTTCTAGAGACTAGAATAAAAAAGGGAACACTTCCCAACTGATTTTATGAGGCCAGTATAATCTTATTACCAAAAAACCTGGCAAGGAAACTACAAGTAAGGAAATCATAGGCCAAGATCTCTCATGAGCAAAGTTGCAAAAGTTCTAAACAAAAGGGTAGCAACTCAAATTCAGCAATATAAAAATAGTACACCGCAGCAAAATTGGTCATATTCCGACTCTTAAATGAGTCAGTTTAGCATTTCAAAGTCAATCAATGGAATTTTAAAAAATCATTTGATCAACTAAAAAGATAACAGAAAAATATTTTGGCAAATTGAATTTAAATAAAAAAATGAAAAAATAAAAAGATATAGAAAAATCATGTGATAAGTCTCAATATCCAAGGATGATAAAATGTGGTACACTGGAAATAGAACACAATTTTCTTAGTCTGCCGAAAGATATCTACAAGAGAAACTACATCAAACATAATACTTAATGACAAAATGCTTAAAGGTTTTCCCTTCATATCAAGAAGAAAGCAATGATGTCCTCTCTCGCCATTTCTCTTAAACATTGTACTAAAGATCCTAGCTAACACAACAAAAGAAATATTATTCACAGAGAGCAGGGCTGTCTGTGTGTATAAGAGATCCAAAAGAACCTACAGATATGTCATTAAAATCAGTAAACAATGGGATGGACAGCTGTGTGGCTCAGTGGTTACGTGTCTGCCTTCCACTCAGGTTGTGATCCCAGGGTCCTGGGATCAAGTCCCACATCGGGCTCCCCACAAGGAGCCTGCTTCTCTCACTGCCTATGTCTCTGCCTCTCTCTGTGTCTCTCATGAATAAATACGTAAAATCTTTTTTAAAAACCCAGTAAACAAACTTAGATGACTTAGATCATCAAGGTCACTAGATACAAATTCAATACACAAAAGCACATTGTATTTCTATTCACTAGCAGTGAAAATTAGAAAATTAAATGGTATGTATCATAACAGCACCAAAAAAAATCAAACACCTGCAAATAAACCAAATAGAAATGTAAAAAGCTACTCAGAAAAGTACAAAATATCACTGAGAGAAATTAAAGACAGTCTAAGTAGTAAGATAGAGGGATATACGATGTTCACGGATTTAAATGTTTAAAATTAACATGACAAATAAGTATATTCTCTCCAGACTGAGCTAAAGATTCAATATGCAATATACCAGCAGGTGTGGGTGACATGAACAAGGTGATTCTAATGTTAAAGGCCAAAACAGTCTCGAGGAAAAAGAACAGGGTTGGAGGATTTATACCACCAGATGTCAATGTGTGCTGTAAAGCTGCAATAAGTACAAGAATATGGTACAGGCATAAGGACAGATAGTACAATGGAATAAAAGAAATACACACAGATACATCATGCACATAGAGAGAAAAAAACTTGATTTATGATAGAAGTATCACTTCCTAGGAGTAGAGAAAGGGTAATCTTCTTATTAAACAGGCGCTGAGTCAATAGGATATCAATAAGAAAAAAATGCATACCAAGCATAAAAATATATTAGAGATGGATCATAGGTCTAAATATGAATAGTAAGAGTATAAGTGCTTCACATTACTTCAACCAAATGTAAAAATCTTAATTCCAAAAGAAAATAATCATAAATTGGATTACATTAAAATTAAGAATTTCTGTTCATTGTTAGGTATTTTAAGAGAGTAAAACGGCACATGGAGAGTGGGAGAAAATATTTGTATGCATATACCCCATAAAAGATTTGTCCAGAACACATATTTTTGTAAAAAACCTTCAAATCAATAAGAAAAACATAAGTGACCTCCAAAAATGGCCAAAAGATTTAAACAGGTGGGGCACCTTGGCGGCTTTGTCACTTAAGTGTCTGACTCTTGATTTTGACTCAGTTGTGATCTCATGGGTCTTGAGACTCCATGCTGAATGCATGGGGTTCTCTGCCTCTCCCTGTGCACCCACTCTCTAAATTAACCAATTAATTACTTTTTAAAAGATTTTATTTATTTATGCATGAGAGACAGAGAGAGAGAGAGTGAGAGAGAGGGAGAGACACAGGCAGAGGGAGAAGCAGGCTCCTTGCAGGGAGCCCGACGTGAGACTCGATCCTAGGTCTCCAGGATTACGCCCTGGGCTGAAGGTGACGCTAAACTGCTGAGCCACCCGGGCTGCCCACCAATTAGTTACTTTTAAACAGTTTCTTTACAAAGTAGGGTATTTAAATGGCCAATAAATATATCAGAAGTCCGTTCATTCATCTTCAGGGAAAATCAAATTACATCATGGTAAGGAATCACCACGCACCACCACAGTAGTGACACTGGAAAGACTGACACTGAAACAAACAGAAGTCTCGTATACAGTTGGGGTGAGCATAAATTCATGCAATGACATAAGAACTTCTACATTACCTCCTAACACTGAAAACATGCAAATCTTCTTACCTAGCAAATCTCCTCCTAGGATACATGTGTTTATGTTCCTGCCCCCAAAAAAATGTATAAAAATTTTTCTGGCAGTCATAGTTAAAAACAGAAATCTCAGGGTGGTGAGATTGAGCCCCACACTGGGCTCCCTGCTCAGCAGAGAGTCTGCTTGAGATATTTTTTTCTCCCTCTCCCTTTATCCCTCCCCCCCCAAAAAAATACATAAATCTTTAAAAAAATGTAAAATGTTGGAATTTAAATAAATAAAATTAAAAATAAAATTAAAAAAACAGAAAGTGTTCATCTATTGCAAAAGAGACAAATGCACTGAGTTGTGATATGTTTATACCGTAGACAAATAGCATGGAAAACGAATGAACTGCAAACATGTGTAGCAAAATGGATGACTCCTGCAAACATAATGTAGGCAAAAGTAGTAGACATTAAATATACATGTCATGATTTCATATAAACTTCATGAATTTGCATGTCATCCTTGTGCGGGGACCATGCTAATCTTCTCTGCGTCTTTCCAATTTTAGTATAGGTGCTGCCAAAGGCAGCACATATTCATATAAACTTAAAGCTGGGCAAAACCAATCAATGATGGCAGAAGTCAGGACAGTGGTTCGGTCACCTTTGGGGAGGAAATGGTAGCAGTGATTTAAAATGAAGCCAGTAAGGTTGGGCAGGGACAGTTGGAGTGAACAGCTGGAGAAAGGCTGGCTCCTGATGATAGAGCTGGAACCCTTCACCCAAGCACACCTGACTCTACTTCCCTCTACTGCTGGACCTCTCAATTCCATGAGACTTTAGTTTCAAATGAGTTGTTGCCTTTTTGTACCAGTCTTGACCTCTGACTGAAAGCCAGCTCCTGCCAGAAATGGAAACCTGGAAAGATGGTTTCTCTCCAAGTATGAAGGTGAGAACAAAGTGGTCTACAGATCACCTAACAGAGAGAACTTTCAATCCAACTGTGGGAAGGTTCTATGCTTCTATGGGCCTGAGTTTCCTTATCTTTGAAAGTAGAAGCTTGAATAGGGATGGGTCTAGTTTGGGATGTGGACCGGATTTGGTGTAGCTGCAGGAAGTTAATACTGCCTCCACCAATACCTCCAAACCTGCTCCGTATCTTACATCCTCCCCCTCGAATAACCAATTCGTGGGACCAACAGACTCCTCCAGGTTTAACAGAACAGCCTCATTTTTAGATATTAAAAGTCCAATCTGAACTAATATGAAAACACCTATTGTGCAGCTACATCAAAACATCTCCCCTTATGTAATGGGTTGAATTATGTTTTCCCAAAAAGAGATATGTTGAAGTCCTAACCTTCAATATTTCAGAATGCAGCATTATTTGGAAACAGAGTTGTTGTAGATGTTATTAGTTAAGATGCTGTCATGCTGAAAGATGATAGGCCCCTGATCCGATGTGACTGATGTCCTTATAAGACTATGTGAAGACACAGGGAGAGAACGCCATGTGGTTGTGTTGCAGAGAAGGCAAGGATGTGTCTACAAGCCAAGGTATGCCATGGATTGCTAGTGACATCAGAAGCTAAGACAAAGAAGGGAACAGATTCTCCACTGGAGCCTTGGAGAGAGCATGGCTCTGCAGACATCTCGTCTTCGGATTTCTGGTCTCCAGAACTGTGAGAGAATGGATTTTTGTTGCTTTAAACCACCCAGGTTGGTGGGTCTTATGAGGGCAGCCCTAGGAAAAGAATGCACCTCCCACCGCTCAGGCCTGTTCTGCTGTTCCTCAGACCAACAGTAGGGAAGGGGAAACGAGCACTTACAAATGAAAGTGGTCACCTGATGGATGTCTGAGCTTTCACTGCATGCCTTTCCACAGTACACCGCTCTGTCTCTAATGTACTCCTGCTCTCCTGCCCTGGCAGGCAGGTCCCTGACCAACGCCACTGGAAAGAGCACTGCCAGGGATCTGGACCACACAGGATCTGATAGATCTTGGGTGGTGGGGGCGGGGAGCAGTTACGTACTTTGTTCATTCTCCTGCTTGTTCTTTGGCTACTATTGGAGAAAGTGAGTTCCAAAGCATGGATGGGGTTAGAGAGTCTTAAAAGAGACAAGAGAAGGTGACTGTGCCGCTTACACAACACGAAGAACTCAAAAGCTCTTCGTCCATCCTGGCACTGTCTTATGGAGGGCCTGATATGCCCCCATTAGGTTAAATAGTTATATGGGCAGGGTGGAGGGAACATCTTATTGGATGACCTAGATGAGGGACTGGCTGGCGTTTTATTTTTTAATGGGGTGCGAGCTTTGGCTGTGGGACCCCAAGCAGACCGGAGGGGAAGGGGGAGAAGTCATGGGAGCAGCAGGCATCTTTGGTGGTGAGAATGATTCTGCAAAAGGAATCTAGAGAATCAGAATCCTGGCAGGGATCTGTTGGCAGATTAAGTTGGAGAACTTCACTTTTAGGTGAAAGAAAGGAGCAGGGAGGCTTGTTTTTCTGGAGTTTGCCAAATATGCTCTGGGTGGGGGCCGGGGGGCTTCAACTTAACTCAAAACACATTTCTTGAACTCCTAGTAAGCTCAAGATACTACACTGAGGTTTAGCTACTAAAGGATGATCCTAAAGGATGAGTAGATACGGCCCCTGCCCTTGAGATGACCCTTTCCATCCAGTAGGGGAGTGTGAGTCATATTTCTAACTCAGGATGTGAGGCAGAGTGAGAGAAGCACCACTGCAGAAGTACAGACAATAGCTCATGCTTACAGTGAGTGCTCAGCACGCACCAGGCACGAGGCTAAGCAGTTTACGCCTATTCATTCTTTTTACGCTCGCCACCACCTCCTTGTGTTATTATGATCCTCATTTTACAATGAGACCAGAGAGGTTAAGTTACCTGCCCAAAGAGCACAGTCAGCAGGCAATCTGGCGGAGATCTGAGTATCTATCGATCAGGAGACATCCTGAGCCCACATGCCACATGCTGAACTAACTCTTGCAGAGTATTGCTCCCAGCTGGCAGGAGTGGAGGAGCTGGGACAGCTCCAGTGGCAGAGCATGCCCCCCGAGAGGCGCTCTGAGGCAGGGGTAGGTAACACGGGCCCTCCAAACTATGCACAAGGGAGGGCCTCCCTCTTCATGCTGGGACCCTAAGTGTTACACAGCATCTAAACATAGCCTGCCTAAGACAACACCAGTAAATAAATGATCAATGGCCAAAGTCCCTTCTATCTCCAAGACCACAAATCCACAAAGCTTAGAAAGCAAAAGCCATAGGCCATCAAGGAGCCTGTGGTCCCTCTTCCACGACAAAGAAAGCTAAGAGGTCCACGGGGCCTCTGTGGAAGCTACTGTATGGATGAATCTGAAGATCAAATCATTGAAGTGATCAATCTGTGACTTCAAGTAATAACAGTCGACATAAAAAAATTGTTCATTTCTGACCCTTTGTCCAGTGTTAACCCTTCCAGGTAAGTGTTACACTAGCAATCTTTTTACGTTAGAGGATTTCATAAGGTGTGGGGGTGAGGAGAAATGCAACATCACCTGATTTTAAAAGTGTGGGTCAAATATCCAAAATGCATCGATGAAGATCATCGGGCAGAAGGAAAGACACAGAAAACCAGAGACTGTGACTCCTCTTCGGTGCCGTTTGGTCCAAGACCAGCTCTGGTTTGAGGAGGGGAAAGGAACTGTTAATTCCTTATTTTTCCTCCTGGGTCGAGGACCCAGTACCACCACAGGGCTGACATTAGCTCCAGCTCTTTATTTAGTAAAGTGAAAACTCCACGAACATTCTGGCACTAGGAGACAGGAGTTGGCTCCTCCAAACAGAGACCTCTGCTATTTAGGGACTCTACAAAACAGAAAAAATGTGTATTACCAAATAACTATTTAGAGAAAATATTGAAAAAAAAAAAGATCTAGAGAGAACTGTTTGTTTTAATATGGTCTGTTTACAATGCATTATTACTGGACTGCAGAGTATGTGCTAACGGAACAAAAATGCATTTGCATTTTTTCAGGGTCAAAATAGCCATGTTCAGACAGCATACAGCAATCTCTCTCACAGTTATTTTTCTTCTCTTTTTCTGGCATTTGATAGATTCTAGAAGTTCATCTAACTTGACCTCTGGCTAAACTGCCATTATTGCTGTGAAAATATATTCTCCCTCAAATGAGGCCTCCTTTTCAAGTAAGGAGTCAGTTTCTCCAAGCCAATGGTCCTCAAACTTTAATCTGCACCAGACATTCCCAGGTTTGGGAAAGCACACATAGGGTCCCATCCCTAGATTTTCTGATTTTGTAGGTCTGGGGTGGGGCCCAAGTATTTCCTGCCTTCCAAGTGCCCAGGTGATGCTGATGCTGGTGGTCCTAGGACCTCACCCTGAGACCCGCTGGTCATGGAGCGCTGAGATGATCCAGAGATGAGAGTGAGCAGGCTATCTGACTGTCCTTGGGAGAAATGGCCCTTCCTTTTCCTCCCCGTGATAACAAGGCAGAAGACAACTCTCTGGTGCCCATGAAAGGACAATGAATACTGCCAGAAAAACAGAACCAAGTTAGAGATGAAGAGAATCTGATTCTGCTGGCAACGTTGGCACCCCTGCATGGAGCTGAACCCCAGCCTTAGCAGTTATGCGAGTCAATGTATTTGCTTTTTTTTTGCTAAAGGAGGCTGGATTGTTTATTGTTTGAAAGAAAAGAATCCTGAATCGGTCACCTATTATCTGGATGTTTACAGCACAGGGTCCTTCCACTTCTTTCATTCTCCTATCCCTCACTGTTGCCAAGGGAAGACCTCTGGCACAAATAAGTTATGCTCCCAAGTCTACTATCTATTCACCTAGTTTTTTCAGTTATTAACCCAACTCAGGAACATCTTCCACTCATGCTCACGCTACCTGACTCCCAACTTCATTTTTCTGGCTTAAGCATAGATACAATTATACACTTCTCTGCTTCACTCCCTGGGTTGCTCTCACTCTGAAGCACAACATCATGCAAATATATGTCAAGGGCAGGAACACTGAATATCACTTTATCTTATTCCTATAAAGTTGAAGGGCTCTGACTACTATGCTTTGCACTCTTGATTCAATCTACTTGGTCAAAAACACTAGTGAAGTTAGCCTTTGAGTATCTCCGAGGTTTCTACAATAGCAAAGTTTCATGACTGATCCAGAGACCCGTCTAGCCAAACCCTATTGCTGAGAACATCCTGGTACATCCTAGAATTTGGGATAATTACCCTAGCAATCTTGCCACATGAATGGGTGTCCACAAAATGTGTAAGATCCCAAGCACAGTATGTTGTGTCCTGGAGGGACTTGATAAACATGAAATTTGATTGTCATTTAATCATTAAATAAGCATGTCCTTAGTGTCCACAAAATACACGGCATTCTAAATTCATAGTGGCATAAAAAACAAATACCATCCTTTATCTTAAGGAACAATGCAAATTAATATGAAAGATGACCAAAATACTAACTAAACAGCGAGGAAGCATGAACAAAGGCAAAACTATTAGTTTTTTAACAAAGTGCCAGAGCATATATCACCAAATCAATGCATTATTCAAATATCCTAAAGAGCCTCCCACTGTTTACTTTGTGATTCTTTTTTGGAACTGTCTGCACAGCCAACCTACACCATTCATATTTGTGGCAGACACAGCTGGTGACCTACCCCGTTCGCATTTTATCCCCACCATCAGAACCCCTATTTTGGAAGTGAATGTGCTCCTATGCAGGCTATAGATCATGACTGGCCCGATCCAGTTGTGACAAGCCTATCCCCTGCTTTCCCAGCATTCTTGCAGACGAGATGGCAGTATGACCTAGTTCTGACCAGCAACACTAGAGCAATTCTTGGTTTTCCTGTTAAACAAGGAACACTCTGACATAACTCCTTATTCTTCTGCTTTATTCCAGCCTGGAACATAGGAGTGATGCCTGAAGGTACCCCAGCCATCTTGTGACCCTGGGGCAGCACCCACTGAGTGAACAACCAAAAGAACTGTGCCCGATGCCAGCCCTGACGTCACAGAGCAAGTGAAAGCCATGCCAGCAGCCTGAAACTTCTTAACATGTCAGAAAAAAATGAATCCGTTTGCTTTAGCTACCCTAAGGGGATTTTTATATTACTTGAAGCTGAACACAATATTGTAAGTGATAGAATGATATAGTCTCATTATTTTTTCTAAAATAGGTTCCATGCCCAGTGCGGAGCCCAATGTGGGGCTTGCACTCACAACACTGAGATCACAACCTGAGCTGAGATCAAGAGACGGATGCTAAACCGACTGAGCCTTGCAGGCACCCCTGTAGTCTCATTTTTTATTAATCAGGTGGATCCAGCAAACACATTCCCCAAACTTTAGTCCAAATCTCTTTAGGCCGTTCCCAGAAAGTATACCCTCCCTCAAAGTATACTGAGGGCAGCAAAAGGAATATTGGCAGCACTTAATGCAATTTTACAAGAAATTTTGAGAGCTGTTTTAAACTATGGCAATTTTGTGACAGTGAGAGGCACCACTAAATGGAATGACACCCCTTTGGTTAATACATTTCATTTGAAAAAGAGTCATGTGAATCCCACCTTATATATGTTATAACTAAAACCAAACGCTGATTAAAGGCATAGTAGGAAGGTCAAGGAGTAGAATTGTTAATTACCTTCTTAGCTTTAGCTCAGCTTTCAAGAAAAATATTTAATTAGCTTAAAACCATCTGTGAGGGGTGTTGAGTTAAATTTGGACTCTGGTTCATTTTCATTCTCTCTCTTCACAGCAAACGTTGAAAATCATTTTGGGGTTAACATCCAGTATAACCTGTGTTTTAGGTTTTCACCAGGAGATTCTAAAACTTCACTAGATGAAGCTAGTTTGATGTTTTATATGCTTTGTCACACAATTTTATCCTAACCTTGTGGTTCTTTCTTTTTATTAGTGTGGAAATTGAATTATTTAGTCACAGATATTTTGGAAAATACAAAATGAATTTTGAGGATAGATCACTCCACATTCCCCTCAGAGCTATCACCAAGGAGTAATTTTTCAAATAACAAAACAGTAGAAAATTTAGAGTTCTGATGGCAAAGAATGGCCTTAAATAAATTCTGGGAGTGGTAGAGTCATATGGAAACCTTCAAATAACTAGAAAAAATATCAGAGTATTCATCTGATCTCAAAATGCAGGATAACTAAGCATAAAATTAAAAGAAGAAACTTTAGGGGCCCTGGATGGCTCAGTCGGTTGAGCAGCTGCCTTCAGCGCAGGGTCCTGGGATTGAGCCCCACATTGCGTTCCCTGCTCAGCAAGGAGTCTGCTTCTCCCTCTCACTCTACCCCTGCCCCTGCTTGTGCTCTTTTTCTCAAATAAATAAATAAATAAATAAATAAAATCTATAAGGTTAAAAAAAATGAACTTTGGAAGAAATTAATAAATATGACTGCATTATAAAAATATTTAAACTTCTATATAGCAAGAATTACAAAAATTAAGAATAATAACAAACTAGGAAAACAACTTGCAACAAATAAATTAGTTGGGAGAAAAAAACCCCACAATATGGTATTATAATCAAGGAAAGGACTAGGCAAGGCCATACATGTGAATTAGAGCTGAGAAGAAAAAATACAAGTTAGCAACAAGCACTTGTTTAATAAATGCCAAATACCGGGATAGGGCAGTGACCAAGAAGCTCCACCTCTGATAAAAGCAGGTGATAAATTTGCTTCGACGTGGATGGAACTGGAGGGTATTATGCTGAGTGAAATAAGTCAATCGGAGAAGGATACACATTATATGGTCTCATTCATTTGGGGAATATAAAAAATAGTGAAAGGGAATAAAGGGGAAAGGAGAAAAAATGAGTGGGAAATATCAGAAAGGGAGACAGAACATGAGAGGCTCCTAACTCTGGGAAACGAACTAGCGGTAGTGGAAGGTGGGGGTGACTGGGTGCTGGGCACTGAGGGGGGCACTTGACGGTATGAGCACTGGGTGTTATGCTATATGTTGGCAAATTGAACTCCAATAAAAAATTAATTTATAAAAATTTTTAAAAAGGAAAAAAAAAAGGCAGGTGATAAGAACAGGTGACAGGTAAGAAGTTTAGATGAGCACCAGCTGATGCATGGAAGTGTTGAGTTACTACATCGTGCCCCTGAGAGTGATAGAACACCGCATGTGAACTGGAATTACAATAAACACTTTAAAAAAAAAGTATGGGGGCATCTCGGTGGCACAGCAGTTGAGCATCTGCCTTCAGCTCAGGGCGTGACCCCGGGGTTCCGGGATGGAGCCCCACGTCGGTTCCCCGCAGTGAGACTGCTCCTCCCTCTGCCAGTGTCTCTGCCTCTCTCTGTGTTTCATGGCCTGGGGGCGGGGGGGTGGGGGGACTGTCCGCAGGAGGCAGGTGCCACCTGAGAAAGCGTGAATTAAATACACAATGTAAAGTTAGGTTCTAAGAACAAGCCACAGAGGAACAGAGCGATGGAGCTGAGTGATGGGAAGGATGACATACACTCCCAAATACGTGCAAAAACACGATTAAAAAGCAAGAGGTTTTTAAAGAGAAGTTACCCCATGGAGTTCCCTCCCTCCCTCTCCCGGTTCTCCCCTCTCCTCCTCTCCTCCTCCCCTTTTCTTTCCCCCTCCCTCCTTCTCTGTCTCTCTCCTCACTCTCACCCTCCCCTTCTCGCCTTCCGTCTCTCCCAGCCCCCTCCTCTTCTTCCTCCCTCCCTCTCCCCTCTCTTCCTCCCTCTCCCTATCCCACCCCTGCTCCCCTTCTTCTCTCTCCCTCTCTCTCCTTCCATCTCTCCCTCTGTCTCCCCCTCCCTCTCTCTGAATGTGTGCCCTTGGAAACCCCCATCACCATTCATCCCCCATTTACACCTCCTTGGCTACCAGCCCACTAGAATATATCGAGCTCGCTATAAGGGGCTCCTGTGCTTTCGCTCCGCAGTACTGTCCACGGTTTGGCATGGAGCAGCAATCACTTTGAGGCCTTAGGACATGCCTGAATCAAATCTGTCAGTTACTGAAATAAATTGTTTAGCCTGTCTCACCCTTAAGTTATGGCTGTGCAGAAACCTGTAAAGATGTCTTTTGTATCTCAAAATATCGTTCACTTGCAACAAGTTTCATTGTGTGAATTGTGATCCTCTTTGTATAAAACTGAAGAGGAAAGTTTGAAATTAAGTGAAATGATTTAGGGATCCCTGGGTGGCGCAGCGGTTTGGCGCCTGCCTTTGGCCCAGGGCGCGATCCTGGAGACCCGGGATCGAATCCCACGTCGGGCTCCCGGTGCATGGAGCCTGCTTCTCCCTCTGCCTGTGTCTCTGCCTCTCTCTCTCTCCTCTGTGACTATCATGAATAAATAAATAAAATCTTTAAAAAAAAAATAAGTGAAATGATTTAGGTAAAAACAGAAATCTGTAAAATCTGCTGTAACCACATTGGGTACATATGTATGCATGTTTGTGAATATGTATGTGAATGTTTGCTCCTTCATAACTTATGTACAGTATAGCCTTCAGGGGTAAATATTGTGTAATTAAAATATAATAGAGATTGGGCTAAGTTATCCAGATTTGTATTTAAAAAGGTAGTTTTTGAAGGGAAGGATATTTCGACTCCAATTAAACAAAAGAATTCACCAATTAAACAAGAGAAAGAGCAGAAATAAAAATTGATATAATACGATAAATAAAACCTCCTGCTCTCGATTTCAGGTCATGATCCCCAGAGCCATGGGATAGAGCCCTGTGTGGGACTCTATGCTGGGTGGGAGACTGCTTAGGATTGTCTCTGCCTCTCCCTCTGCCCCTCCTCCTTCACTACTGGGGTGCACACAATCTCTCTCTCTCTCTCTCTCTCTCTCTCTCTCTCTAAAAAAAGATTCTTAAAATAAAATGAGGGGCACCTGGGTGGGTGGCTCAGGGGTTAAACACCTGCCTTCGGCTCAGGGCGTCCTGGGATGGAGTCCTGTATCAGGCTCCCCAAAGGGAGCCTGCTTCTCCCTCTGCCTGTGTCTCTGCATCTCTCTGTGTGTCTCTCATGAATAAATAAATAAAATCTTTAAGAATTATTAAAAAAAATTAAAATGAGCAAATGCTATTAAGCAATATATACAAAATAATTTCTAAATCAAGCAAGTTTGAATTGAGGACAAAGAAAACACTGAACAAGACTAAGGAGGCCACTTTATATTTACAAAGAGTAAAGCTCTTCCACAGTAAGCTCTTCCAGTAATTAATAACTATGCATCAAATAAGAGAGCATTAAAATCATAAAGCTGAACCTATTAGGAATACAAGGAACAAATACATCTGGTAAAATATTTTAATTTACCTCCCTTAGTTCAGGACATATTAAATGGACAAAAGTAATTACTAAGGATAGTATAACAGTAACAACGAAAAGCTAAGATAGACCTAATTGCCAAATATCCAATTCCATAATGTAGAAACAGAAAATAGATATTTGGAAATGCTCACAAAAACTGATCCTAAAATAGCCCACATTGAAATCCTCATCAAATTCCAAAATGTATTGAAATTGTACTTAGTCCTCAGACCTCTCTGTGCAATGAAAGAAAACTTAACACAAAATGTTCACAGAATCTGAAAGAAGGACTTTGATGCACATAGTTTATTTGGGAAACAAGACAAATAGGAGGAAGTAGGGAAAGGGAGAGAAAAACTGCGTGGGAAATGAAGGAAACAGCAGATGTGAGTTTTCCTGGGGACCCTCTAAGGAATCATGAAGTGTGTACCTCAGAACTTTCCCATCTAGGGAAGAGGAAGCTGGGGGATTTATCCACTGACTTCTGTCCTTTGTCAGGTGCAGGGAGCTCCAGAGGCTATTTTATCTGGCATTGCCAACTGACCTACAAGACCTGAGCCACTAGAGAAATACCTTTAGGCAGAAGGGGAAAGTTGTAGCTGGCAGCCGAGAGGGGAGGCTGCTCACGTGCACACCTGTCCTCCAGCTAAATTACTACGTGCTGGGTACACCCTAAGCACCACCCCCCTCATACCTCTGCATAACTTCCTCCTACTCTTGAGTGCTGGTGGAACCAGAGACCACGCCAACCAACAGAATATGGCAAAGGGGATGGGAAGCCACTCCCATGTTGAGGTTTGCTTAGGTTACGTTTTATAGAAAAGGTGAAGGGGTTTTGCAGACATAATTAAAGTCCCAGACTGCTTGGATTTAGTCACGAGGGAAATTACCTTAGGTGGGTCGGACTTAGTAAGGTGAAAAATTCTTTTTTTTTTTTTTAGTTTTTTTATTTATTTGAGAGCGCCCACCCAGCAAGCAAGAACATGAGTAGGGAGAGAAGGAGAAGCAGACTCCATGCTGAGCAGGGAGCCGGATGCAGGGCTCAGTCCCAGGACCCCAAGATCATGACTGAAGGCAGATGCTTACCTGACTGGGCCACCCAGGTGCTCCTTAGTGAAAAATTCTTAAGAGTGACTGCACCATGCTGAAGTCAGAGAGATCCCTCCAGCTGACCTTGAAGAAACAAAAGTCATGTAAAGTGTGAGGTGAGCCCTCCACCAGCTGACTTAGTGACTGTGGCTTTGTGAGATCCAAACAGTGATCTAGGTCTGAACTCCTGAGCCACAAAGGCTGAAAGATAACAGTACCTGTTGTTTTACATTTGTGATGATTTATCACACAACACAGAAAACTAATATGGGATGTGAGGCATCAACAGTGTCTTTTTCACTGGAGAATAAGTCATAACACCTGATTCTCTGGTCTGAGCATCATCAAAGCTGGAAGCACAGATCATAGATGTTAACAGCAATGAAAACACTATGAAAACCCATGGGTCACACCTTCAGCAGTGCTCAGAGCAAAATTCACAACTTCATCGTCTTATGTTGATGAAAAATAAGAAACAAGGGATGCCTAGGTGGCTCAATCTGTTAAGCATCTGCCTACGGCTCAGGTCATGATCCCAGGGTCCTTGATTTGGGCTGGGATCATGACCTTAGGGTAATGAGATCAAGCCCCACATCATGCTCTGCACTGGGTGTGGAGTCTGCTTAACCTCTTTCACTCCCTCTGCCCCTCTCTTCCTCCCCTTCCTCTCCAAAAAGAAAAGAAAGAAAAAAGAAAAAAAAGAAAGAAAGAAAGAAAGAAAGAAAGAAAGAAAGAAAGAAAGAAAGAAAGAAAGAAAGAAGAAAGAGAGAGAGGAAGGAAGGAAGGAAGGAAGGAAGGAAGGAAGGAAGGAAGGAAGGAAGGAAGGAAGGAAGGAAGGAAGGAGAGAAACTAAATATATTAGGATTCAACTCAAGAAGTTAGGGAAAAAATAACAAAATTAATTTAAGAAAAGCAGAGAGAGGGAATTAGCAAGAAGGGGAGGGATATTGTAGAAAAATAAAATAAGGGGGGCCCTTGGGTGGCTCAGTCCAGATAAGTGGTTGCTTTTGGCTCAGGTCATGATCTCAGGGTCCTGGGATCAAGTTCCAGCTCAGGCTCCCTACACAGCTGGAGTCTGCTTCTCCCTTTCCCTCTGCCCCTCAGCCCTGCTCTTGCTTTTACTTTTTCTCTCAAATAAATAAATAAAATCTTATAAAAAATAAGGAAAAAGTGATAAAACTAAGAGGCAAATTTAGGAGGTAATTCCTTAAAAAGTAAAGGAAAATACAACTGGAAGTGATCCTAAGCAGGGGGAAAAAGAAAACCACATAAATGTACAAAAGATGAGAAATTCACTGAGTTTATTTTCATAAACACAAATGCAGAGAAAATAAAAAGAAGAAGAAACTATTGTCCTTTGCTTGACACAATGCAAATATATTTGAAAAGGTGAATTAAATGAAGTTCAGATAGGAAAATACAAATTACCAAATGTGACTCTAGAAAAGCGTTAGAAGGACACTTGGGTCTAAAGCTCATGTTGGAGCAGAAATGGGTTGATGGCAAGGGCAGCAGGAGGTGAATCTGGAAAGCAGGAAAGGACTCAGAACCACCTAGTAAGCCAGGTAAGCAACTTTAGATTTGACCTTGGTGAATTCAGATTTGACCTTGACCTTCAAGACCTAAAACCATGTGATGTGGAACTGAGCCACTTCCCAAGGAGGGAAGTGATGGGATCTGATTCTGCCCTTTCAAAGGATCACTCTGGTGAAGAAAAGAAAACAAAACAAAACACAAAAATCAAAATGGAACAATTACAGTGGGAAACAGACACAGTTAATAAATAGCCCCCTTCCTATCACAATAAAGTACTCAAGATAATTTCACAATATAATTGCGTTAATCCTTTAAAGTTGAGTTCCGTTTGCCATTTTAATTGTTCAAGACAAAGAAAACTAAGGCTTCCAATTATTTTTATGAGACTGGACGATTGAGAAATAAATACCACAAAGATAGATAAATTTCATTTGTGAACACTGATCTCAAAATCTTACATAAAATGTTAGGACACAATAGGATATTAAAAATTGATGCCCAAAATAAGGAGGGTACATGATGAGATGAGCACTGGGTGTTATAGTATATGTTGGCAAATTGAATTTAAATTAAATAAATAAAGAAAATAAAAAATTGATGCCCAAGGTCAAGTAATATCAGGAATAATAATCAGAAATAATCAAAGAATAATTTGATATTGGGAAATTATTAATATATTTCATTTTATTAATAGCTCATCATGAAAAATTATGTGATCCTCTTCAAAGATTCTTAGAATGGGATAGAAATAGGCAGATATGGATATGGTATGGACATAGATACAGATATAGAAAAGTACACCATGAAACCTGGAAAGAAGGAAGTAGGGGCACCTGAGTGGCTCAGTGGTTGAGCATCTGCCTTTGGCTCAGGTCATGACCGCAGGGTCCTGGGATGGAGTCCCACATTGGGCTCCCCACAGGGAGCCTGCTTCTCCTTCTGCCTGTGTCTCTGCCTCTCTCTCACACAAATAAATAAAATTCAGAAAATAAAAGAAGGAAGTAACTTTATCATTATTTGCAAATGATATGAGATTGCATGCCTAAAAAGCACAAAAGAATGAACTTCAAAACTATTTTTTAATTGAAGTATAATTAACAGTGTAGTGTTAGTTTGAGGTGTACACTATAGTGATTCAACAATTCTATCCATTGTTCCATTCACATCAAGATAAATGTACTATTAATCCCCTTTATTCACCCCTCCCCCTACCACCTCCCTTCTGGCAACCACCAATTTGTTCTAATTAAGAGTCTGGGTTTTTTGTTCGTTTGTTTGTCTCTGTTTTTGTTTGCTCATTTGTTTTGTTTCTTAAATTCCCCATATGAGTGAAATCATATGGTATTTGTTTTTCTCTGACTGACTTATTTCACATAGCATAACACTCCCTAG
Organism: Canis lupus baileyi; assembly: GCF_048164855.1. Lineage (NCBI taxonomy): Eukaryota > Metazoa > Chordata > Mammalia > Carnivora > Canidae > Canis > Canis lupus. The sequence continues at coordinate 52,702,824 of NC_132840.1, forward strand.
CTCCATCCACGTCATTCCAAATGGCAAGATTTCATTCTTTTTTATGGCTGAATAACGTCCATTATATATGTATACCACCTGTTCTTTATCCATTCATCTATGGATGGACACTTGGGCTATTTCCTTATCTTGGCTATTGTAAATAACACTGCAATAATAGGGATGCATATATCTTTTCAAATTTGTGGTTTTGTTTTCTTTGGGTAAAAACTCAGTAGTGGAATGACTAGATCATATGGTCATTCTATTTTTAATTTTCTGAGGAACCTCCATACCATTTCCACAGGGGCTGTACCAGTTTGCATTCCCACCAAAAGTGCACTGTTTTGTTTTGTTTTGTTTTGTTTTTCACATCTTTGCCAACACTTGTTATTTCCTGTGTGTGTGTGAGGGGGTTAAAGATTTTATTCATTTATTCATGAGAGACACAGAGAGAGGCAGAGTCATAAGCAGACTCCCTGCGGGGAGCCCGATGCAGGACTTGATCCCTGAACCCCAGGATCATGACCTGAGCCAAAGGCAGATGCTCAACCACTGAGCCACCCAGGTGCCCCTCTTGTGTTTTTTACTTTAGCCATGCTGACAGGTGTAAGATGGTCATTGTGGTTTTAATTTGCATTAAAAATAGTTTTACTATTGCATTAAAATAGTTTTTGTAAAACTATTACTAACAATAAAAAATAAAACGGTTAGATAAAAATTAATATAAATAATGGGTTTTTGTATATTAGCCACAAAAAAGTAGAAAACATAATTGAAAACGTATTTCACTTCTAGTAGTAATGAAAAGAATAAAGTAGCTAGAGAATGGTGTGATTTAAAATATGCAAGATCTAGAAGTGCCTTGCTGGCTCAGTCAGGGAGTGTGTGACTCTTGATCTTGGGATTGAGTTGGGACTCATGTTGGGTGTTCATTTTATTCAAAAATAAAAAAATAAAAATCTTGAAATATTTAAGATCTATATAAAGAAAAATTTTAAGTGAAACTGATGAAGTTTTTTAAAAATTGATTAATGGAAAGTTATTGAATAGGATTGCTCAATGTTACAAAGATTTCAAATGTCCCTAAATTAATCTATAATAAATGCAACAAATGTTAAAAGCAGCGTTTTAATAACACTAGAAAATATGTTCCAAAATTCATATAGAAAAATAAACATGCAATGGCAGCTGGAACACTTAAGCAAAAAAGAATGGGAACCAGGAAGGCCACACTGAAAAAAAAAAAAAATAAACCATGGTAATTGCAATTATGGGGGGCTCATACTTGAATACACAGGCAGATCAAAGGAAAAGATTGGGGAGTCTGTAAATCAACCCAAAACATACGTGAGTTTCATAAGTGACAAATATAACACAACAAATCAGGGCAGAAGAAAATGAACTCTTCACCAAATGGTCATCATAACCAATCGCAGAAAGAAAAGACATATCCCTACTTCACTAACACCAAAATCAATTTTAGATGATCACAGATTTAAACATTAAAAAACTAGAACGGACATGAGAAAAAACTTTAAATAATCCCAGAATGAGAAAGACTTTCCTAATTATGATCACCCCCCCTCCCAAAAGCCTGAAAGCGCTTAAAGAAAAGATGGAAAAATTTGACTAGCATCAAAATGAAAAGTTCTAAAAACAAAAAACTTAGGAATGCTGAGTGGAAAAATACCATAAACAAACTCAAAAGACATACGACATACTGGGGAAAAAACTTGTTCATGCTTATCACAAAGGGATCATTCCGTTTCTGTATAAACGGTACACACAAACTACAGAAAAAACATGTGTAACTTTACTTAGAATAATAAAAATGCAAAATTAGAAAACCAAGATACATTTACTTCCCTTGTATCAGAGAGGCAAAAATAAACTTTGGCCGCGCTCTGTGTTGGCGGGCATGGATGTTGGCATGGGGTCCAGCACAGGTGTGAGGAAACAGGTACACTCCAGCCTCGGCGGGTGGTGGTAAAATAAATCATGACCTCCATGGAGGGCAATATGGCCATAATCAACAAAATCACGACAAAATTACATTACCCCTGGGTCCAACTTGCATAGTAGGTACGAAATGATGCGATTGACTTATTCCATAGAATGAGTATTTGTTGAAAGCCTACGATGTATCAGTCCTATTCTAATTGTTGAAGATAAAGCAGGAAACAAAACAAAATCCTTCCTGTATTCAGGAAGGACATAATCCTTTTCTCTTTTTTTTAAGGAAGGAAATAATTCTTGGTGAAGGCATACCATAAACAAATAAAAGAGACCAATACAATAAATTCTGGTTCATGCACACAATGGAATACTCTAAAGCTATTTTAGAAAGTGAGGCAGCTCTGTATGTATTGATATGAAAGATATAGCAAGTGAAACAGGCAAGGTTAGAAGCATATGCACAGCATATTGCTATTTGTGTAAAAACAAGAACAAAAACCCTCCATACACACATACACAGAGGGACACACAAGAAGCTGGAAATTGTAGCTGTCTCTGGGTGCCAAGGAAATCAGGACTGGGAAAGAGACATATTTTGCTAGATATCCTTTTGTTCCTTTGAAATTATGTGCCATGGACATGTATTAAATATAAAATAATGCATGAAAATTGCTACCAAAAATATAAATAAATAGGAACGACTGAGCATACGTGCCCAAACAAGTGTTAATTCTGAGTATACTGTTATGCTAAATAATAGGACATTTTAAAACCATAAGGAAAAGAGAATGCAAACATACAAGTATAAAGTGTTCCATGTTTGTTTGTTTGTTTTAAGATTTTATTGACTTATTCATGAGAGACACACAGAGAGAGGCACGGAGACATAGGCAGAGGGAGAAGCAGGCTCCCTGTGGGGAGCCTGATATGGGACTTGATCCCAGGACCCCAGGATCATGCCCTGAGCCAAAGGCAGATGCTAACCACTGAGCTGCCCAGGTGTCCCTCCATGTTTCTTCTTAAATTCATGCTTGCAAAATTCCAGTTCAACTTCTAGTCACATGTTTTTGGTTGATTCTCTGCTCTTCTTTGAGTCAATGTATTTTCAGGGTCTGTGTGATGAAATGCTACCATAGCCTGCACGTGGTCACTTCATTGTCACCATGGCTCTGTCCACCAGCAGAACTCTCAATGCACTGGGCTCTTCATTTTCCCCTTGTGTCTCCAGATGACCAGAGTAGATGGAGGGGCTCCCTGGGTGCCTCAACTACTGCCCAAACCCTGTGGTTTATCTTTAGCCCCTTCCCTAGCTCTCTAATAATGTTTGAGCAATGTCATTAGGATTCTGCCAATCCCAGCTCTTTCTACTGAGTCCTTTATAGCCATCAGATAGATCACTGTTATGGAATGAGTGTTTGTGTCTCCCCGCAAATTCATAAGGTGAGTTACCCAAGAAGGTAAATAACCCTAATAAGGTGAAGAACCCAATGTGACGGTATTTGGAGATGGGGCTTTGGGGAGGTAGTTAGGGTTAGATGCAGTCATGAGGGTGAGGCCTGCACAATGGGAGTAGTGCCCTTATAAGAAAGACTGCCGAGAGCCTTCTCTCTTTCCCACAAAGAGGTCACATGATTACGCCGCAAGCCGGCAGGTGCCTACAGGCCAATGAAATTCTCAGAATGAAACCTACCTTGATCTTGTACTTCTCAGGCTCCAGAAGTGTGAGAAATGGGCTTCTGCTGTTTAATCCGCCCGCGCTGTGGTGTTACGTCGTGGCACTCTGAGCTGACAAATACAGTTTTCCCTAATTCAGCCGCATGACTGTTTCAAGGGGCCAGGCCATTCGAAACACCATCCACTCTGGAGAAGGAGGTGGTGATGTAAATGAATTTAACGCCGCTGAACTGTACCCTTAAAAATGACGAAAATGGTAAATGTTGCTATTTATTTTTGTACCACACGCACACAAAAAAGGCATCGAACTCATTTTCTCATTTTAAACTCAATTACCCCACCCCATCCCTTCCTTTCTTGCTCAAAAGACAGACGTGTCTACAGCCTCTCTGTGGAATAAGATACTATAGGAAAGATGCTCATCGCATAGTTATTTAACATTTGAAAATAGAACTTTAGGGGAAAAATGTAGGCATGGGGGTTGCAGGGTAAATGAACCGTCACACTGTAAGTTAATAACCCCCAGGAATCCTGAAAGCTATTTTAAAACATTGTATTAAGAGCCCTGGAAGAATTTGTGATGAAGATCAAATATACTAGACCCTTGGAAAACACAATTCCCAGTTTGTCAGCTCTCAAAGGCAAAGATGCTAGAGCAGCCACACTCTTCAGAAACGTAGGAGAGAGAGAGACAAAGGGAATGTCTGGAAATGGAGTAGAAATTAGAAAAGCAAGCAGGACATCAAATAAAAAGTCTCAGAAAGGGGCACCTGGGTGGCTCAGTGTTGAGCGTCTGCCTTTGGCTCAGGGCGTGACCCCGGGATTGAGTCCCTCATCGGTTCCCCGCAGGGAGCCTGCTTCTCCCTCTGCCTGTGTCTCTGCCTCTCTCTGTCTCTCTCATGAATAAATAAATAAAATCTTTAAAAGTGAGAGAGAGAGTCTCAGAAAGAAAACTCATCTCCTAGAATCTTAAGGCACCCCTGTGATACTAGTCACTGGGGTCCGCTTGAAATAAACTAGCCTTTGGCTAGGTGCTTGATCTTACAGGTGACTCACTGTAAAGTGTTCATAAGTTTAATATGTATGTTTCCCCATATTTTACGGCATTTAGGTGCCTGGATACCAGCAGATCCTAGCTCCCGGTGAAAATTTCCATTCTGCAATGTGTCCTCCTCTGTCTCACTACTTCAGGGAGGTAGACTGGAGAGGTATAGGGTCAGAGAGAAGTGGAGGATCACATGTGGTCTGCAGTCTCCAGAGGGCTGTGTGGCTAATGTGCAATTTGTATTGGGGAAATTCGGAATGCAAGTCACTGATTGGCGCTGTTATATCTGGCAGATATGTGACTTCTCTGCACCTCAGCATCCCCAGCTTTGAATTGTGGATAATATTAAATAATGCCCCACCCTGGTTGTGTGTGTATGAGGATCCCATACATGGGATGCACTTAGTGAGAGGATATCTTGAGATATTCACCTCTGTACCTTCCTTTCTCCCACACTCCTGCTCCCTGCAGTGGTCAGCCACCAAGGGAAGGAGCACTGTTACAAAAATGAGAACCAGGGATGCCTGGGTGGCTCAGTGGTTGAGCATCTGCCTTCAGCTCAGGTCGTGATCCTGGTATCCTGGGATCGAGTCCACATCGGGCTCCCTACAGGGAGCCTGCTTCTCCCTCTGCCTGTGTCTCTGCCTCTGTGTGTGTGTGTCTCATGAATAAATTTTTTAAAAATCTAAAAAAAAAAAGGAGAGAGAGAAAAAAACAGAAATGGTCAATGCTTGTAATTTTGACTTCCAGACATGTTGCTTTGGGAAGCCTGGCTTGGAGTGGGAGAGGTCAGTGGGAAGGAAGAGGGATATGTCCACGAGGGAACAGCCTCGTACTATGCCCTTTGCGATTGTAAAATACAGACATAAAATCATGGGATACAAATTATCTCACTTAGCACCAATGAAAATTAAAAGGTCTCTAAGTCTGTGACACCAGAAGACCAAAAAAGTTGAGCTATTAGCACAAGGCTTTGAAAATATCATGTACCAAGCCATTTTTATCTTGTTACACACATTACACATATAACAGTATTTGCAAGGCATTTACCTTGAACTTATGGGGAATTTAAACATTAAGCCAGTTCCTTTGAATATTCTTTTCTTGCCATATTTATACTTTATTCCGTGGCTTGTCATCATAAAATTCAGTAGTTCACTTACCAACAGCTTTCCTGCCAAATTCTACTGTAATCGCAGTGCTCACTTGTTACATTTGTGCTATTTATCCCTGAGTTCATACTATTCACTTACCTGTTTGAGATAGAAAGTTACATTGAATCATTAAATGAGTTAGAATTAATTCATCCAGTGTAAAAAAATAAATAAATAACTTGTCAGGTCCTCTTGGGGGGAGGGGGAATCTCATTTCTTCCAAGTTCAATTATAGTAGAAATAAATTTTAAAAGATTTTTATTTATTTATTTGAGAGAGAGAGAGAGCACAAGCAGCGGGGAACAGCAGAGGGAGAGGGAGAAGCAAGTTCCCCACTGAGCAGGAAGCCTGGATACAGGACTCGATCCCAGGACCCCAGGATCATGACCTGATCTGAAGGCAGGTGCTTAACCTACTGAGCCACCCAGGTGCCCCTAAAAGAAATATTTTTAGACACAACCCAGAATCTTGGTGTTTTCTTCAACAAATACACTGTATAAATAGTATTACCTATTTTAAAGTCAGTGACTTATCTGTAATACCCTTAGTAAAGCTTTTATAAGTTATTAAATTTATATAGGGTAGTGACCATCAGAATGAGACTTTACTGTTCAAAGAGCACATAAAAGTTCCATTATGAGCTAAGTTTTGACCTAAGAGTTAAGGAAGATGTGGGGCAAAAGAACTGGTTGAGAAAGAAAATAATTGGCAAAGTAATGTATGGAGGCAAATGTATGGAGGAGCCTGGGAAAGGAAACCAACCTAGGGGCACCTGGGTGGCTCAGTGGTTGAGCGTCTGCCTCTGGCTCAGGGCGTGATCCTGGGGTCCTGGGATAGAGTCCCGCATTGGGCTCCCCACAGGGAGCCTGCTTCTCCCTTTGCCTGTGTCTCTGCCTCTCTCTGTGTCTCTCATGAATAAATAAATAAAATCTTTAAAAAAAAAAAAAGAACTAAAGAAATGCAGACCTTGGCAGTTAAAAGTTCTCCCATTTCATAGGAAACTAGAGGGAATCAAGGGAACCACCAACCAGGCAAAAGAAACAGGCAAAGCTTCATGACCAACCAGGGAAACAAGCTTATTTTCAACCTTTTGTTTCCAACCGCATGTGGCAACTGAGTGCTCACAATAGCACGATGATTTGGGGCCCACTTTTCTCCCCTGTCCACTGAGGATGGAGACAAAGACTAGTTCTTCATTGTATGCCCCATGAGACAAATACAAGAAAGGAAAACAAACCCCAAAAAAGGCCAAACAAATTATTGCATTCATTCGATTAAATGTGAGGGAGCATCTACCACAATGAGATGGTACAAGAATTTACCATCTACACTGCAGTGTCTTAAGTATGTTAACAGATGCAAACACCCCAGACATGGAAGGACACAGAATGAGTGGGAGTCTTAGTGGGATGAGCATCCTGGGAAAGATGATCTTTGAGGAATTCTTGAAGATTTTGCAGGGGTTACACAGGTGGCTGGGGGGGGGGGGTGTCCATGCACCTGTGAATAAAATGCACTACACAATTTGGGAGGGAGATGACACCCAAAATATAGACTGGCCCAGAAGTTAGTTGACATGCCCTGGGTTTAAATCAATGAAAATTAAGCTATGAGAGTGGAGGAGCTGGTCGCTGAAAGATCTTGTACTTATTTGGCACTTCTGCAAGCCAAGCCTTGATTTCTCGAAGCAAAAAGATGTGCCCTAGGGTTTGGGGAAATTAGGTGTGCATGATGAATGCCCAAGTGAAGCCCTCTCTCGATGGACTCAGAAGCACAGAAGGGGTATCAGGACAGGGGGACCTTTGGAGCTGTCTGTTGCATCCATGCCCAGAGCAAATGCAATGATTCCAGAAGCGTGTTCAGAACCTCTCCTATATAAAGCAGTGGGTTCGATGACTTCCTGCCAGGAAAGCCCATGGCGCTCTTTAATGCACAAAAATGTTTCTGTGCACTGGTTGCAAATCATGAGCACTTCTCCCCAACTCACCCACCACCATGCCCAGCCCCGGGCAGCCTGCAACTGGGCACAGCCACGCTGATGGTAACGACCACACTGTCCCATAGAAGCCCCAAGTCAGACAGCGGGTAGGTAAATCTATTCGCTTTAAAATCTAAGGGTTCTTTTCTTGTTTTTAATCCTCTGCTAACTGCCCCGCAGGAACAGATGTTGTTATTCTGAGCCTGGCATATTATTGGAATGACTTAACAGCATCTTCTGTTGCCAGCTCATTGTGTTTAGGGTTCGAAGGCTTTGCACTGTTTCCTTTTCTTCTTTTGATTAAAACGATGTGCCAAAAACCATATAGAAATCAGAGACCGTGAGCCTTCCAAGACACGGCCTTTGCAGGAGCAGAGAAGTTTCTCTGAATAGCAGCACCCGCTCTCTCCCTCTTCTTTTTTTTTTTCTTTTCTTCTTTCCTTTCTTTTCTTTTCTTTTCCTTTCTTTTCTTTTTTTCCCTTCCCCTTCCTCCCCCTTCCTTAGAGCTGAGTCTTAACGCGTTCTCCTCTGGTGCAACTTGATGACATGCTGTGTGTAACTGGCAGTGACAGGGGGTCGCAGAAGTGGGGAAGGGACAGGCTGCCACCTGGCCACAGCCTGGAAGTTGCAGATCCCAGGTGCACTTCTCAGCTCTAAGCAAGTGAGCTTCTGTTTGTGTAGGAAGCACCCAGGATGACTCCTCACTTTATCTCACTCTGTGTGATCTCTGCTGTTTTCCTGAAACATTCAGCTCACTCAGGCCATCTTTGGCATTCCCAGTTTCAACACAGATGCAGGTGGTGTATTTCTCCACCAAAAGAAACAACAACAACAACAACAACAAGCATGCTGGCACAATGATAAGTGGCCACTGACAGCTCATCTGGGAGGGTGACAGCAGGGAACCGTGGGGACCATGCTGAATGGGAGTGAGCTTCCTGTCTGAAGTGGGCAACCGCCACCCTGCTTTAGCCAAGTTGTGTTTGGTGGCACTGGCATGTGGACACAGCTTGAGCAAACCTTCCCATTGTTTTTGGAGAGAAGCCAAAAATTCTTATTTCTAGGGGAAATACACTGGATTTTAAATATTGGGTGTTTTGGTTTTGTTTTTCTGTGTTGTTTCATTTTTATCTTGTTTTCTTGATGATGTTTTGGTTATAGCTAAGTCCACTACTGCTGAACAGTTTTTCCTACACATATATTACATATTCTTGCCCTATATTATAGGCCCCTTCACATATATATATTTTTTGTATCATCTATTGTTCCTAAAAGTGGTGTTAGGTACATAATACATGTTCAACTAATGCTTGGATGGTGGAGGGAAGGATGGATGAATGGGTGAGGAGAGATGGATAGACTGGCAAAATAAAGGAACAAAGGAATGAGCAATTTGCTAATGGTATCACTCAGCCGATGAAAATGGATGGACACAGGAATGGGGAACCCTAAATTCTGGCTTATTTTAGATTCCATTTAATTCAATCAAGTTAAGTGATATTCTTAGAGATTCATCAGAATCCATATCTGGACTACCCCCTATTCCTTTCCCCTACCCAATCAGGAAACTACTTTGATTCATTACTTTGTAAGATGATACGTACAGAAATGTTTACCATAGCAATGTTTAAGGGACAAAACTAGAAACAAAGTGAATGCAGCTCAAAAGAAAAATGGTCACGTACACCATCACTACATCTACGTGCTGGTGTATTCACACAACCAATGCAAATCATAAATTAGAGTGATCCCCTTGACTTGGAGGGGCTTCCATAAGGTATAACTAGCGGGGAAAAAAATCAAGATGCAAAAAAGTGTGCATAATAGTATACCAATTTTTTTTTTTTTTAGTATACCAATTTTTAAAAGTCTAACCCCCAATATATGTGTGTGTGTGGTTTGGTATATATGTAATCAGTTTTGAATTATATGGGTACAGAAAAAATATGACATACATATATTGATATTTTCATTTAGATTACCTTATTGTGGAAGGCTAATGAAGGCAAGCATGTGAGGTAAACATGAAAAAAAAAAATAGGGAGCTTCTTTTCCAGCCCATGAGGAAGAAAGGGAACCAGAAAAATGAGCTTTATTCCCAAGTATATAGAAATTTAGGTTGCTCCTGTTGTACAACTGAACAGAATGGTGCACACTTTGGCCTGGCGACACTTTGTATGTTCATGTAACCAACTACATTATTCTGTTTTACATTAAAGACACCATACAGAAGTCACATGGACAATGGGCCATGCCAGTAGGACTGTATCTTATGCGCATGTCATTTTTTTCAAACATAAATGCTCTACTGTGTCCCAAGGGTGCAGAAAATGCTAGTTGCTTGAAAAAGAAGATACTTTGTTTAATGCTTATTCCTTTACCCTGTAGAATTATGAGCTCCAGTCATATCGTCATGGTGGCGCTTGTTGGAACAACCCTGTGGCTGGGTTCCCTCTGTGTCTTACACTGTGCCATCCTCTTTCCCACCTGCAGAAACCTTTACTCTGGTCCATCCTTTGTTTCCCTGGTAACCACTCAAAATCCTCTTGTCACCCAAACATCCCTGACTTTATCAACTTGTGAGAAGTGAGATCTTCTCATTTTGTTTACCCACCTGAATCACAGTGCCCCCTCTATTTGGCTGGCAGGGAACTCAATCTTTGCTCTGAGTTAACCTAAATATTGTCTGATCAGCTTAAATCAGAGGTTCCCACAACTTCCTGCTTGGATTTGACTGATTGCTGATTCAGAACTTAAGAAACTCCTTTTCTCCCTGCATCACCGGTTTGTGATAAAAAGGATCGCAGAGAGCAGGTATAGGGAAAGGGCATGGAGTTCCACAGCCTCTTTGGGTGCACCACTGTCCCCAAACCTCCATGTGTTCACCAGCCTGGAGGTTTTCTATACCCTATCTTTTTTTTTTTTTTTTTTTAAGATTTTATTTATTTATTCATGAGAGAGAGAGAAAGAGGCAGAGAGGCAGAGACACAGACAGAGGGAGAAGCAGGCTCACGCAGGACCTATCCAGGGTCTCCAGGACCAGGCCCTGGGTTGAAGGCGGTGCTAAACCGCTGAGACACCTGGGCTGCCCCTCTTTTGGGTTTTTTAACAAAGCTTCATGACATAGGTACGATTGATTAAATCATTGACCAGAGAGGTTCAGGAGGAGGGGAATGAAAGTTCCAATCTTTTAATCACTTGGTTAGCTTCCCTGGCAAACAGCCCTCATCGTTGGGTGACCTGGGGGCTGTCCAAAAGTGGCCTCATTAACGTAACAAAAGACCCCTTTATCACTCATCACCTAAGCAATTCCCAGGGTTTTAGGAGTTGTGTGGCAGGGGCAGGGACGAAGACCAAATATATATTTGCTATTCTAAATCCCAGTAACATATCTCCATTTTCTGTTTTTAACATAAAATAGAATGATACAGTATATTACATCACACACACACACACACACACGCGCGCGCACACACACACACCATGTATGGCCTGGTTGAAGTATGCACAATACTAATCAGAGGTGTAAAAAAATGCATAAATAAAATAATCTAACTTTATGCTTTGGAATTTATTTCATTTTGCCATCAGGATGGCTGAGGATGGGGGTTTGTGGCATTGGGTATGGATTTTCCCAGAATTGACAGTTAGTATACTTTTGCTGCTAAGTCTTTACTTAGATCCCTATTGCTTTGTGGTTAGTTCCTTTTCAGATGCTCAGGTGGGTTCTCTCCCCTAAATTTTGGTTGCTTCTGGGCCCAGTTCAGTCTGCCAAGTATCTTTCTATCCCTAAAACTCAGTGGATTACCTGTCTGTATTCCCAGAGGGAATCCTCAAGCTCTATGTAAATGAGTCAAGGTGGCTCCACTAGCAGCAGCTCCACTGGGGTCAGAGGGATGGGGACCCTGGAAGACAAATAAAAGGAGATAACTTCCCTCCCCAGTAGCATGTACATCCCAGATCCTTCCCAGTTAAAATACCTGGTTACCCACCTCCATTCAAATTAGAATCTTCAATTGTACAAAAAAAGTCCCATTGGGATAAATATTCAAATTTTAGAAGGCTCATATTTGGGGATGATTATTATGTAATCCATACATATACAGTCCTAGTGAAGTGAGGGGGGCAGAACGAGGGAGGATGGGGCTCCAGATATGAAAATTCTCTGTATTATCAGTAGAAAGAGTAAGCTTTCCAGGGGCTTATACCCCTTCATGAGACCGTAGATGCCGTCCCATAAAATTGCACTCTCAAACACTTGGCCTATTGAGTAATACACACACTCATACATTTTACCCCAAATATTATGACCCTGTTTTTCACCAAAGGCCCTGAAATCATCTTAAACTATGCTGGAACATAAAAACATAACAAGATTACAACTGAGCAATATGGGAGTCCCAAGAGTTATTAATATGTCTAAAGAAGAACACCATATAATGAAAATAAAGTAAGAAGAACATAAATAAGGAATGTTTCTAGAGAATCAGGCACAGCTGAGCAGGGATAGTCATACAAAACATCACACACACCAGCCTGTAACCTCCCTGGGTCTAACCTACTTTCTCTGGAAACTACTTTTTGAAGCATCTTTGGAATTGCACCTTATGGCCTAGAATTCTCAGTTTAAACGGTGCATTAATGAATAATCAGAAAAGCCCCTGAGAAGCTGCCTGTGTGATCATTCACTGATAAAACTGGAAAAAGCCAAAACGTCCCTAAATGCGAAGATTCAAAATTCCTAAACGCCATATTCCTCAACTAGCCAGAGAAGACAGAGACAAGCTAGGAGGCAGATGTAATTCTTTGTTATGCAACTTTGGCCAAAGTATCCATTTTATAAACTGCTAACCTTCAGAGATAAGAGAGTTATGAGCAATAAAGAAGGCTGGGGAATCCCCGAGGAAATTATTTGCTAGATATCTCTCAGAAAATTGTAAAAGCAGCCAATGCACAGAATGTGAGGGAGCTATGTAGACGTGAGCAAAGCTCATGATGTTTCTTGAGAATGGAATGCCTCTCTGAATGTGACCTTGAGAATTCTTGGCCAAGACAGGGTTGCCCTGGGAAGTCCCTGGGCTGGGGACACACCTGCACTTGAGGCCTTGACAAATTTGTCATGCCAGCCTTCCCAACCCCTAGAAACCCAGCACTGCCTTCGTGAAAGCAAGTACATTTCCCCCATGCCTTTCTCCACCACCAAAGCTCATGCTGGCAACCCATCTAGATAGGGGGATGGATTTCACCATCTCTCTTACTGCTCTACTCTGCAATTGGGCTGGAAGGCAACCAAAGACATTTGGCCCACAGACTATAGTTGATGGACTTCTGAATGAGAGACAGAATAAATGTCCAGGTACTTAGCTTGGACTTGAAGATGACTGCCCACTCTCATACCCTTTCATAGTCTTCCAGACCATCATTCCTTTCAACAAACAGGAATCAAGTCCCCGTTATACTGCAGGCACTGTGCTAAACAGTGAGGACATGCAGGGGACAAGCCAAAGTCCCTGCACTAAGGGGTGAAAGTCCCTGTAGTCAAGTGCTTACTGTTATAAAAAATTAAAGACACTTTGTATGATAATAGTAGAAACATTTGTCTAAACCCATGAAATGTACAACCCCAAGAGTGAACCCTAATGTAAAATGTGGACTCTGGATGATGATATATCAATATAGGTTTATCAGTTGTAAGAAAGGTATCCGTCTGATGGGCATGCTGGTAACAGGGAGGTGATGCACGTGGAGGGGGGCTTTGGGGGTATATGAGAAATCTCTATACCTCCTGCTTAGTTTTACTGTGAACCTAAAAGTTTTTTTAAAATTACTTAAAATGTTTTTAAATTAAGATTATCAAAAAATTTTTAAATTAAGATTATCAACTATTCATTTCACTGATAATAAGTACTATAAAGAAGACACATGCTGAGCTATTTCTTTTAATTTAAATTCAATTAGCCAACATATAGTATACATCATTAGTTTCAGATGTAGTTTCCAGTAATTTGTCAGTTGCATATAATGCCCGGTGCTCATCACATCACATGCCCTCCTTCATGCCTGTCACCCAGTTATCCCATCCCCCCAGCCACCTCCACTCCAGCAACCCTCTGTTTGTTCCCCAGAGTTAAGAGTTTCTTATGGTTTGTCTTCCTCTCGGATTTTTCTCCATTCAGTTTCCCCTCCTTTCCTTATGGTCCTATGCTCTCTTATATTCTACATATGAGTGAAGCCATATGATAATTGTCTTTCTCCGATTGACTTATTTCACTCAGCATAATACCCTCCAGTTCTATCCACATCGATGTAAACAGTTGGTATTCATCCTTTCAGATAGCTGAGTAATATTATATACGTGTGTGTGTGTGTGTATACACACACACACACACACACACACACCACATCTTTATCCATTCATCTGTTGAAAGACATCGTGACTCCTTCCAGTTTGGCTGTTGTGGACATTGCTGCTATGAACACTGAGGTGCAGGTGCCCCTTTGTTTCACTACATCTGTATCTTTGCTTTAAATACTGGGTTATTTCTTATTATATCAGTCTACCTACCCAGAGTGCAATCTCCACTCCTCTGTTTTTTCCATTTTTACCTGTTCTTCAAGTCTCTACCAAAAGTCCCATTTCCAACCCAATTAGCATTTCCAAGCTAATTCAGGCTGAGGACAACCATAAACAAGCACATATTCTCCATCCTCATGGGCTCACTGTCCAGTCCCCAAGAATTCTCCTCCCTTGAGCTGCAAGAGTTCTGACTGTAATAGTAGTCATTGGGTCTACAGTATTAACTGATGCACGCTCTTTGCAAATAAATTTTGAGAGGTGGTTCGTTGCACATCACACTTTCTATCAGTGCCTGATAGAAGGGAGTAGAAAAGTAAGAGGGACAGCAAGCAGGAGCTTTGAATGTTCAAATGTAACAAATAGTTGACCAAAATTGGTGTCATAAATACAGATGGAGGGTAAATAAATTTTAAAAGTGGGTACAAGGAGATCCTGTTATTTAGACCAGGAGCTGGTGAACTTTTTCTGTAAAGGTTCAGGCCAACAGTTGAGACTGTGTGGACCACACAGGGTCTCTGTCCCATCTCCTTCCACTTCTTCCTCCTTTTTTGTTTTTTTTTTTGTTGTTTTTTTGGGTTTTTTTTGACAACCCTTTAAAAATGTAAAAACCATTCTTAGACTACAAAAAAGCAGGTTGTGGAGTTAGCTGTTTGCCAGCCCCTCATCTATGCAGATGAGTAATATAATGAAAAGCTGTTGGTTATTCCCACCTATTTAACCCGAGAGGGCTCCAGGGAGGAGGTGGTGGTGTTTCGAGCTCTTGAGTGAGAGCCGAGACTTGGCCTGACGGTGAGGTAGCAGGAGAGCAGAATGACCTAATGGAAAGGAGCCGGGCTGAGAATCACAGTGCTGGCTCTACTGCTATCTGTGTGGCATTGGCCAAGTCACCCCTGTGCCTCCAGTAACTTCTGTGAGTTATCGCCATGAAAAATGAGTAGAAAAGCAACTCATTGCAAGAATAAGATGAGATCATATCAGAGCCCTTTGGAAACTGACAAGCATCCCAGCAAGAGACCTTGATAAAATTAGTAAAAGCCAAAAATGTAAGCTACACTTGAAAATCTCAAATTCGAAATGTCACATTATTTAGCTTAGCGAGAGAGGAGGCAAAATGTGCGAGTCGGGTAGGGTTCTTTATTGTACAGCTTTGGACATGACAGCTATTTTATAAGCTGTGAGCCTTCAGAAGATAATAGAGTTGTGAGCAATCAAGACAGCTGGGGATCCTTGAAGAGGAAACACGGGGACCATCGGTATGACACCAGAAGTGTACAGAGAAGCTCTAACCCCACAGAAACTCCCCCTTGGCAGACTGCATAGAGGATGCCCTGCATCCTCGACTTGTTCTTTTCTCTCCCAGCACAGAGACAGGGCTGCTAAGAAGACTGATGGAGTGGACTCAGAAAGACAGCTGGTGGAGTACCCACTCAAATTTGCCGCATGACACAAAGTGTCATGGATCCAAATGATGGTGAGGATGCCCTTCTGACCTTCTACTGGCAGTCTTACTCAGTGTGATGGGTTGAATGGTGTCCCCCACCCCCAAAAAAGAATATGTCGCAATCCCAGGCCCTAGTACCTCAGAATGTGCCCTTACTTGGAAGCAGAGGGCCTACAGAGATTATCAAGTTCACATGAAGTCATTAGGATGGGCCCAAATCCAATACGACTGGTGTCCTTATAAAAGGAGAAATTTGGACACAGATGGACATGCGCAGAAGGAAAATGAAGTGAAGAGACACAGGGAAATGTCATGTGAAGATTAAGTTATGAAGTGATCCAGCTCTGAGCCAAAGATCGCCAGCAAAACAACCAAAAGCTGGGAGAGAGGCCTGGAACACAGCCTCCTCTGCAGCCCTCAAATGGAGTCAGTCCTGCCAATACCTTGACTTCAGATGTCTAGCCTCCAGAACCTTGAGACGATAACTATCTGTTGTTCATGCCGCCGAGTTTGTGGTACTTTGGATGGCAATCCAAGGAAATGAATATACTCGGGTACTCAAGACTCGTGACAATGGCAGCTCTCTCTTCATTGCATGAGGAACCCCCTTTTGAGGCAACCAGAGTACCCCTCTCCCAATGCCATTCACATACAGCGAGAGGAATTCTGAGGCAATACCAACCGGAACCAATCAGGCTGCTCACAATTTCCAGGTCCTTCACAGTGAATACCAGCAAGTTCCAATGGCTGGGAGTCCCTGAGGCTCCAGGTCTGCCTCCCACACTGATGCATGTTATGGTGAAAGCAAAAGTCTCAACTTAAATCCTAGCACACATGAGAATGCATATTGATGTGCAAAAGCAAAAGCAGATGTACAACTGAGTGAACTCTCAGCCCTCTGGGACTCCAGGCAAATTCTAAGATTCTAGAGGCAGAATTTGGCTAAAGACATACTCTGATCAGGAGATGGAAGCCTCCATCAAGGGATGGACTCAAATCTGAACCAAATCCGGGTCTGGAGGAACCACTGCAGAAGGGACTCCAGGAGCACAAAACCTGATCTGGAAAACAAACCCACCAAAGAAACTGCGGAAATTACTAAAGCATCACCTCCTGAAGAGATGTTCACACAGACAGTTTTGTTATCAAGTCAGTTGAAATTTTCAAGGAACAGATAATCCTCATGCAATATAAACTATGCCTAAATAGTAAAAATAAAAATTTAAATGGTCACTGCAAGTAAGGATCAGCTTGATACTAAAATCTCACAAAGATAGTACCAACAAAAAAGAGCTATAAACCAAACCCATTATGAAACAAACTTCAAGATGCTAAATAAAGTAGCAACCAATTGAATGAAACTGTATATTAAAAAAATCCTCCATCAGAATCAACTTGGGTTATTAAGGAATGCCGAAATCTTTTTTTTTTAAGTAGGCTCCACACCCAGCATGGAGCCCAACTCGAGGCTTGAACTCACAACTCTGAGATCAAGACCTGAACTGAGATCAAGACCCAGATGCTTAACCAACTGAGCCACCCAGGAGCTCCAGAATGCTGAAGTATTTTAATATCAGGAAAGCAATTAACAAAGTACATCAAATATAGATGTGCAATCATTTCAGCAGGCAGCAAATAGGCACTTATTAGAATGCAGCACATCTTCAGAATAAAAACTCAAAGAAAAGTAGAGACAGGAAATGCTCTTCTCAACATGGCAAAGATAATTTGTCTCAATAAGTCAGACCCTAAGAGTCAAACACTGGACACTTTCCTATCAGAATCAGAAGAAAGGCAAGAATGTTTGCTCTCACCATTATGATTTCACATTTTAATGGAAACCTGGCCAATTAAATGAGGTATATGATGGAAATTCATTATAATCATTACAAGGGAACAAAACTATTATTAGAAATATGGTCATAGAGACACCTGGGTGGCTCTCTGGCTCTCTGTGTCTCTCATGAATAAATAAATAAAATCTGTAAAAAAAGAAATATGATCATATGCATAGGAAATATAATGAATACTTAGCTATTAAAATGTAAGAGTCTTGGGTGCCTGGGTAGCTCAATCGGTTAAGCATCTGCTTTAGGCTCAGGTCATGATCTCAGGGTCTTGGGATCAAGCCCTGTGTCCAGCTCCCTGCTCAGTGGAAGCCTACTTTTCCCTCTCCCTCTCCTACTCCCCCTGCTTGTGATCTCTCTCTCTCTGTCAAATAAATGAATAAAACCTTAAAAATAAATAAATATAAGAGCCTAATAAAGTGCTCAGGTAATATATATAGACACAAAAATCTGTAGATTTCCCACAATCCAGCCATGTGTATTGCATAACATAATGAAAAGACTTATATTCACAGTGACAAAAAATGCAAAATGTTTTGCATAACAAAAAGTATAGAGATTCTATATGAAGAAAACTATCAGCTATTACTGAAACCTATGTAATCAGTGGCTTAACAGTACTCTCCACCTCCCCTAAGTGTCACAAGACAAGGGGCCATGTCTCTTTGGGATCTTAATTAGATCCTCAAATGGATAAAATGGGACACGTACATATTTGTCACTAAATTATGCTGAATTCACGAACAATGCCAAAATCTCAAAGGCCCCAACAAAGGTTTTTTGCCCATTCACATGATTATTTTTTGTTTTGTTTTTAAGATTTTATTTTTATTCATGACAGACACAGAGAGAGACAGAGAGGCAGAGACATAGGCAGAGGGAGAAGCAGGCTCCCTGCAGGGAGCCCGGTGCAGGACTTAATCCCAGGACACCGGGATCATGCCCTGAATCAAAGGCAGATGCTCAACCACTGAGCCACCCAGGTGCCCCCACATGACACATTCTTGACAGTTTGGTTGTGGTGATCCATGTTGACTCCCTCCAGGAACTTGGGATGAGGAGTAGCCCCTTATCTGGATGTGATTTTGTTACAACAGAAAATAAAGCAATGAGGTCTAAATAACAGCATTGATGTTGAGTTTAATAAGTTCTTTATAGATCTTGGAAACTAGCCCTTTATCTGATATGTCATTTGCAAATATCTTCTCCCATTCTGTAGGTTGTCTTTGAGTTTTGTTGACTGTATCCTTTGCTGTGCAAAAGCTTCTTACCTTGATGAAGTCCCAATAGTTCATTTTTGCTTTTGTTTCTTTTGCCTTCGTGGATGTATCTTGCAAGAAGTTACTATGGCCGAGTTCAAAGATACAAATGCAATGAAACGCCGGGACACCTGCACCCCGATGTTTATAGCAGCAATGGCCACGATAGCCAAACTGTGGAAGGAGCCTCGGTGTCCAACGAAAGATGAATGGATAAAGAAGATGTGGTTCATGTATACAATGGAATATTACTCAGCTATTAGAAATGACAAATACCCACCATTTGCTTCAACGTGGATGGAACTGGAGGGTATTATGCTGAGTGAAGTAAGCCAGTCGGAGAAGGACAAACATTATATGTTCTCATTCATTTGGGGAATATAAATAATAGTGAAAGGGAATAGAAGGGAAGGGAGAAGAAATGTGTGGGAAATATCAGAAAGGGAGACAGAACGTAAAGACTGCTAACTCTGGGAAACGAACTAGGGGTGGTAGAAGGGGAGGAGGGCGGGGGGTGGGAGTGAATGGGTGACAGGCACTGGGGGTTATTCTGTATGTTAGTAAATTGAACACCAATAAAAAATAAATTAAAAATAAATAAATAAATAAATAAATAAATAAATAAATAAATAACGGCATTGAAAGCATGGTGCTCAGATATGGCACATGGTGCTTCTGATCACATTCCATTAGCCAAAGCAAGTCAAGTAACACAAAGTGATCTCTTTGAGGTGGGAAGGACTATCTCCTCACAGGGAGAGGCACACATAATTTAAAACAATTCTCAATAAATACCTACTCAGTGTTCAATGGGGACCTATGGAAGGCGTCTTCAGTGAATATATACTGACTAATTAAATAAAGGAAGAAGCAAAACTCCAGTGTAACATACCTGCCCTTTGCAGCATCTAACAGAACACAACTAAAGAAGTATTGAAAGACACTTCACTGAGCCCAATGATGAAAACAGAGAAAAATGCTGTTGGAAATGCAAGGAGAAAGACAAAACCACCGTTATAAAGGGAGTCACCAATACAATATCTCCAGACTTGGTCACCACCTCAGATAGACCAAACACACATAGTCACAAATGTGGAAAAACGAAGTATAAAAAGATGTTTTCTACATCGGAAACTAATATGCCACTATATGTTAACTAATTGGAATTTATTTTATTTTATTTTATTTTATTTTATTTTATTTTATGTTAAGATTTTATTTATCTATTTGAGAGGGAGAGAGTACAAGCAAAGGGGAGGGGCAGAGAAGAGTGAGAAGCAGGCTCACCACTGAGCAGGGAGCCCAATGCAGGGCTCGATCCCAGGATCCTGGGACCATGACCCGAGCCAGATACCTAACTGACTGAGTCACCCAGGTGCCCCAAGAGTTTAAATGAAAACTTTAAACAAGATGTTTTTATATGATTGATTTAATAGGTATACATGGAGCTTCAAATAGATTCAGTAAATACATATTCTTTTCAAAAGCCTTATGACATTAACAAAAATTAATTATATAGTAGGCCATACAGAAAATCCTGATAGTTTTCAAAAAGTAGAAACAATGCAGACGGCATTCTCACACTCTGTAATCAGGAGATAATAAACCCAGAAATTTGTAACAGAAGAATTTTTTTAAAACACTAGACATATTAGACTCTCTTAAATAACTCTTGAGACAAAGAAAGAAACCAAAACTACAGGTATAGATGATTTTTAAAATTGTAACAGTAAGAACAGAATCGTAAAATATAGGGGCTGTGACCAAAGAAATACTAAGAAAAACTAGTAACATTGCGATTTCATAATTAAACAGAAAAGAATGTGAACTATCCAATTCAGGAAGTTGAAAGAGCCCAAGAAAATAAATCTAAAACATGTGAGAGGAAGAGAGAGACAAATATAAAAAGACTTTTAAAAATATATTTAGAAAACTAAAAAGCCTGTAAACGGATCAGTAGAGAACCTTGTAACTTTTTTAAAAATCAGCATAGAACCAGTTCTGGACAAGGCTAATTGCCCAAAAAGAAAATCATCCAAGCCCACTTGTTCAAGAGGCATATATCATTTCTATATCAGAAAAAAACAAATTTTTTAAAAAATCAAGAGCAACAACACAATTATGAAGCATCAAGAACATAAAAATCGGGATCCCTGGGTGGCGCAGCGGTTTGGCGCCTGCCTTTGGCCCAGGGCGCGATCCTGGAGACCCAGGATCGAATCCCACGTCAGGCTCCCGGTGCATGGAGCCTGCTTCTCCCTCTGCCTGTGTCTCTGCCTCTCTCTCTCTCTCTCTCTCTGTGACTATCCTAAATAAATAAATAAAATATTTAAAAAAAAAAAAAAAAAAAAGAACATAAAAATCAGCAGTACCTGGGTGACTTAGTGCTTGAGTGTCTGCCTTTGGCTCAAGGCGTGATCTCAGGGTCCTGGGTTCGAGTCTTGCATCGGGCTCCTCACAGGGAGCCTGCTTCTCTCTCTGCCTATGTCTCTGCCTCTCTCTCTGTGTCTCACATGAATAAATAAATTAAATTTAAAAAAAAAACATAAAAATCAATGATATCAAAATTGTGAAAAAGATTATTTAGAATGTGTATTATTAATAACTATATGCTATTAAATTTGAAAAGTAATCATTTTCTCAAAAAATTCTATTGAATTTCTAAAATTTTTTTCTATTAAATTTCTATTAAAAACTTCCTAATAAGAGGACAAAAAACTTCAACAAACCAGTAAAGATGAAAGAGGATGTGTGTGTGTGTGTGTGTGTGTGTGTGTTTAATAACTAGTCTCCAAGTGGCACCAGATGCAAATAATTTTACGGATGAAATGAACTTTCAAACTCTGTAAACGTTCAAGGAGCAAGGACTTTGTTCCAAAATATTACAAAATAAAATATGGTATGCCGCAATATTTACTTGATGGGATGGGCATGCCCATGTTACAAATTTATAGTCAAAGAAGTTCCCTGCATGACACAGAGAAGTGCTGAGCAGCTGTCAGAAACACAGAGATGTAGATGGGTCCTGAGCATAGAGGGCTTAATTTAAAAAACTAAAAAAAAAAAAAAAAAAAAAAAAAAAAGTTTGTGGTGCTAAGAAAAAAATAAAATTTAATTTAAAAATTATAAAAAATGAAAAGTAAAAAAGAGCATGAGATCCATTACAAAATAAATTAACAATACATATTGCATGATGGCAATATCCATTTTCAAGGGAGCCAGTCGAATAAATATACTTTTAAAGTCTCACAATATTTGTTTATGGGGAAGAGAGGGAGAGAACAGAAGGTGAGTAGAAGGTAGGGATAAATGAGAATAAACAGGCAGACAAATAAATAAATACACAGTGGCGTCTATCACAGAAAATAATATATCACCACATAAAATATGGTGTCTGAATGATTCAACCCTCTACACCAGAGATGATCTAAAAGGATGAAAAAAGAAAAGGAACAATCAAGAAAATCATAGATGAAATCTGCCTTATGAATATAGATGCAAAATGGTAAACACTGACCAACATAATACACAAAGGCAAGATAGAGTTTATAACAAAATTAAAGTATGGCTAAGTGTTTAAAATCTAGTAAGTTAAAAAAAGAGGAAAAAATATATATAATGTCCTTGATAGATTTAAATGAGCATTAAACTATTTTTCAACATTTCATGCTGTTTCAAACTTCTGGAAAAAGTGGGATATTTACTTAAAATGACAATATGACCTATCTTGGACCGATAGACAATATCACACAGAATAATAAAATACCAGAAAGATTTCCATTAAGCTCAGACACAACATTAATAATATATTCAATATGAAATCAGTGCATGTGTGGAAAACTAAAGAGAACCAGCTGAACATCTATTAGAATTAATAATAAGTAGTATAAAAAATCAAGTTATCAAAGTATTTAATAGTGTCAACATACAAGTTCTTCCAAATTTATGGCAATGCTAACTGCAAATTTCATGCAATTCTTTGAAGAATAGTATTGGAGGGAATTCATTTGGAAGATCACATAGAATCACAAATGGACAAGACTGGGCAAAACAAACATGATTTGTAATTGTACTTAAGTAAATTAAAATATTAAAAAATTATAAATATTCTAGACGCCAAACAAATTTTAACTCATAGCTATTGAAATAGTAATATGCTCCAAAATAGGTCAGTGCCAGAGAATAGAAAGCCCAGAAACAGCTAAGTAGAGAGTACAATTTGGTACACTCTTTCTTGACTGTAATATTTCTGATATCAGGATGTGACTCAAGAATTCCAGATTGCTCTGGTTTTAAATAAGAGGTGAATCTCACAATCGATTGCATCTGAGAATCAAGGAAATCAATTGTATGATATTCCAAATCAGTTGAGAAAGAAGGACTAGCAGACAAATGGCTCTGGGACAAAGGATTACATTTTTGGGGAAAACTATAAAAGTTAAAGTCTTTCCTTATGTCATATATCAAAAGAAATTCCATATGGTCTAAAAAATAACTTTGAAAAAAGAAAGAATAAAAGACAAAGAGAATGCAAATATCCTTATTTTCATCAAATGAAATTATGTACCTGAAGAGCCTGTAGTAGATATGAGCCATTTTTTGGCCTCCTAGCAACTACTCACACCCTCCAATGATGAGAAACTTTGTCTTTGCGATGGTTGGGTGGCTCAGAAGTTAAGTGTCTACCTTTGGCTCAGATCATGATCCCAGGGTCCTGGAATCGATCTCATATCGGGCTTCCCACAGGGAGCCTGCTTCTCCCTCTGCCTGTGTCTCTGCCTCTCTCTCTCTGTGCTTCTCATGAATAAATAAAAAGAAAGAAGAAAGAAAGAAGAAAGAAAGAAAGAAAGAAAGAAAGAAAGAAAGAAAGAAAGAAAGAAAGAAAAAGAAAAAGGAAGGAAGGAAGGAAGGAAGGAAGGAAGGAAGGAAGGAAGGAAGGAAGGAAGGAAGGAAAAGGAAGGAAGGAAGGAAGGAAGGAAGGAAGGAAGGAAGGAAGGAAGGAAGGAAGAAAGGAAGGAAAAGGAAGGAAGGAAGGAAAAGGAAGGAAGGAAGGAGGGAAGGAAAAGGAAGGAAGGAAGAAAGGAAGGAAGGAAGGAAGGAAGGAAGGAAGGAAGGAAGGAAGGAAGGAAGAAGAAAGAAAGAAGAAAGAAAGAAAGAAAGAAAGAAAGAAAGAGAAAAGAAAAGAAAAGAAAGAAAGAAACTTTGTCTTTATGTGACACTGAAAAAGAGTCCCTCTTCCCATTGCAGATACCATAAGGTGCTCAGTAACACCAGGATGGTGAAATCAAGTATTGGTATGCCCATAAAATGAACTATGGTACACCCTTACAAATCAGATTTTGGAAAGAGCTAAATGTGTAAGAAAATGTTCAGTATATAACATTTGGCTAAAAAAAAAAAAGAAGTGGGATGTGATCACATTGTAAAAATTTATAATTGCACATGCACACACATACACATGCAAGTATAAATGCGCATATCTTCGAAAAATGGGTAAAAGGAAAAATTGCAAAAACATAAACTGTGTATGATGGAATAACAGAGTTCGGGGTGATTTATATTGCCTTTTAATATTGTTTTCCAAATGTCACCTGAATCTCTTCCTCATCTGCCCGTCCCCAAATAGATCAGAGAAGTCACTGACCCAACTGGCCAGCAATTTATAATAGTGCCCATGTGCCAAGCTATACTCAAATGGAGATAAGAGTTATTAGCTGAATAAATCAGATTCTCTCTCTGAAAGCTTGGAACTGGGAAATGTCACACAAATGGTATGCATAAAGAAAGGCCCCAAAGGTAGAACAGGGCCATGTGTGAGTCACAGCAAGCCGAAATGAGAAACCACGTGTGAGAACAATGCTCATAGGTAAAAAAAAAAAAAAAAAAAAAAAAAAGGACGTTGGTAATCAGTTGTGGGAAGAAAAGAAGACATGGATTAAAGGGAACAACACAGACACTAGAGATCCATGAACTTCAGCTTCAGGTCCTATAGATGCTTTGGAGGTAACACTGGGGGCCTAAGACCCAATAAAATTGTGGCTATTGGTTTTAGATGCTTATGAAACATTTTTCTCCTTTTGATCTTTACAATTAGAAAACAAAATAGCATACAACAGAGGAAATGAGTACCTTTTGTACAAAAGATTAAAAAAAATCTATAAACCCACTAAAAAAGACAGGAAACCCTCAAATGTTAATGTTAATATTGGTTATCTCTAACACTGGTGATGGAATTACAAGTGATATATTTTTTCTTCTTTACACTTTTGGCATTTTTTGAGTTTTCTGCCATGAACATATAATACTTTTATAATCATTTGCTAAACAAATAAATGTTATTTTAAATGGCATGTGTGTGAATATGTTCTGTTGACCTTACTCTGATAAAAACCTTCATAAATTTCACCACTAGTTTCCTTGCTGAGCAAAGACCAAGACCTTTGCTGATATGCATCTATTTCCCACATTTTTTACATCTAAATAACCAAGTGTAATTGTTCTGGGCCAAAGTTTGTATCCAAGGTCAATAGATTTCCCCTGCTGTGCCTGAGTGGATCCAACATACTTAGAATGGTCACCCACTGACTCATCCAATAAGTATCAGTGTTCTGGAACAGGAAATATGTATCCATCTGAGCAGTGAAGGCATCTGTTTACAGAGTAATCAGCTTGCTCTAAGAATCTTTGCTAAATAATGCTGTAGAAATAGGGCTTTACATCAGAGTAGCCCATGTGACACTCTTCTGGCATCAGGCCCATTCCCTTCAGAGTTCCTTCTCACTCCCCCTCTTCCAAAGAGGAGAAGCAATACCAACAGACAATCTAAAAAGACAGAAACTCAAAGAGGGTACTCCACGCAGAATTAAGGGTTCAACCTCTTTCTCTTGCTCCAAAAAACAGCACGCTCCCCCTGCCCAGACCCATTCTCAAGTCCCCACAGTGTGTCCTTGATTTTTATCAAATATTCTCCTCTTTGGGATGCAATGGGCATAGAGGACGCTTGAGGAGGCTCTTAAACCAACGTGGGTGAGATCTTGGGCAAAGCATTGACTCTTGCTGACCTTCAATTTCATCTATAAAATGAGAGTGTTGGGGTGATCTGGAATGTTCCAGCAGCTCAAAGATCTATGTATAAGAGTCTATAAAAAGAAGCAGGGCCTACCAGGGAGGACACAGATGCCATGATGCTTCCCAGGCCTGCTGTCTCTGGGAATATTTGAAGCAACCCGGATGACATTCCTATAAACACAGATACCCCTTCTTCAACACTCAGGGAAGCATCTCCTTGTATACTCTCGACATCCTTTGCCTATGGATTTGCTGTGGAAAATGCACTGCTGTGGCTTGACAGTTCGCTGCATTCAGACAGCCCTCCAAACTCTGGGTTTTGATCTTAACGAAAATTTTTGATATGTGTTTTCAAGACACAGCTAGCAAAATAACTATCTGGTTCTAAAAGTCCTGAACTTTAAAAGGCTTCTCAAGTACCAACTCATGCTCCAAAGATAAATTTGAAAGGAGTGGAGTCGAAATGAATCATAAACATGTGGATTAAATTTCCCACAAATACCCAACCTTTTGAAAACTGAGAGAAATATGCTGGGAGGGAAAAAAAAAGTCTTAATTCTACAAAACTCAAAATCATCTCTAAAAGAATGAGACATTTGCCAAATGCTTGAGTAAAGGGGGCAACGCATCAAATTAATCTCCTTTGATCTGGTCGCAGTTGGGATAATCCAAGTGGCTATTTGCTGTGTTTTGCAGATCCTTGTGAGTGCCTGCCATCATGAGGCACAACCCTCGCATCCCTGATGATGTGTGAATACAGAGCTGCAATCCCACCCTGGTGCATGGCATCCCACTCTGTTCATCAACCCCAGAGCCCCACTCATCCTGGGGCAACTCTCAGAGCCATAAGGGTCAGATTGGGTCCAGATTTCCAAATCCAAGATCACTAGGGATGACATAAGAAGACGAAATAGCACTTTCAGGTTTGGGGATTTTTAGGAAATGCTTGCCATACCAATGCTGTGGACAAAAATGAACACGTTCAGAAGCTTAGCTCCCACTCTCATCGAGGCTCCAGCTCTCCAAAAATCTGGGCTTTCATTGCCACTGATATTTTCTGTTTTTACCTATAATTTTCCCCTGCAGACCTTATTCTCCCCCACATATACAAACTACCTACATAACTTTATTTTTTCCTTACTAGCAAACTACTCACAAGAACTTTCCAGAATCTGTTTCTACATTCTCTTCAAGCACTCACTACCAAACTTCTGAAATCAGGCTCTTGCCCCAGTATCTCTCTGTCATTCACGTCACCTCTTGGAAGCAGTGGACACGCTGGACCACTGTCTACACTGTGAAATCACACTGCTCGCTCCAACCATCCAGGGTCTCTGGCATCTTGCCCCAACCCATGTCTCACCCATGTCTCCTACCACACATATCACTCTTTCCCTACTGTAGTTTACTGTCTGAATAAATTGGACTTCCTCCTGCTTCCTTTCCATACCAGGGGAGTTCCTAGCATAGTAGGCTCGCCCTTACCTTCCACTGGCACTGGGTACAAATCCTACCAATTTACCCAGATCGCCCTCAAACGCCAAGAACCTGATGATCGTTATTAATTTGCACTCTCTCCCAACAAAGTGCTAACACCCAAACTCCAGCACACTGCATTTTGGTATTTTCCCTCATTTACAGCTCTTATCATATCATGTTAGTTATTTAAAATTTGTTTGAACTCCCATATCATTGAGAATGCTCCTGAGGACAAGACCATTGACCCTTATATTTTTATATCTCACCAACGGCCATGCATTGCGCTTTGCATGTAGTGGGGTCTGTTAAAAGAAGAGAGTCCCTTCTGGGCATCAGCCTCCTCATCAAAAATATTGCCAGGTTTAGTGAAATATGCTTTAAAGTCACTACCAGCATAAGAGTTCTAAGATTGAATCCAGCCATCCCTGCTGCAACTGGAAGCTGGGATTTCAAGTGGGAATGCGGATTTGAAATGACGTAACAAAGTAGGAAAAAAAAAAAAAACATTGAGATTTGAGGTCCACTAATAAATACTTCATTAGGGTTCCCCCTGTCCTTTCATACTGGCACAATAAAGCAGGCCTCCCTAAAATTAACTGTGCTGTTTTGTTGAATGAACAACACACCCCAAGTGGACAGGCAAGATAAGATGAGATGGATCCCATTCCCTGCAAAAGCAATGTCTCTAAATAGCCTCAAATCGATTTCCTAAGAATTAACCTATAAAAGTTGTTTTTTAAACCTTCCAGATAGACCCAGTCTATTTTATAAACACTTTCTCAGATTTATGTCTGGCCTATAAAAACCAGGCTGGGCCTTTGGTTGAGGGCAGGGAGAATCATATTTGGCTCCAATACCCTGGAGCTACACTATAATGCTATTTGCTAAGCCAATGCTGGGGGCTCTTCCTTCTAGGTAAAACTTCCTTATAAGGAGGTCTTTTTTTACACTTCAATAACTATCCCCACTTTGGAGACCATCCAAGATGGATTGTCCATATATACCTAGCTCTATAGCCAAGAGAGATATAGTGAGGTCCCAGTTTATTTAGACAAAGCTTTGATAACCAGAGTCAACTATTCTTTCTCAGCCCAAGGCTTACAGTGCAGCCAAAAGTCTGCAAGGAGCACATGCACTCATAAAACATCGAGTTTTGTGAGCACTTGCGAGAACTGTCACCTGTAAAACTGCACAGGTATATCCTGCCTGAGTCATCTGAGTTATAAGAATAAACTTGAGATCAGAGATGGGTAGCAAGTGTAAGGTCTCCTAATAAAGCCACAGTGAACACACTCAAGGTTTGAGGGGAAATAAGCCTGTCCCCGCTCATCCCGTAGGGATCAAGCCCACAGGGCATTTTAGGGGTGGGAAAACAGAGGACACGTAATTGCTAGAATGACAAACATAATGTAACTGAACTCCCTTCATCTAGAGACTCTTTCTTAAATTCTGGCCTGCCTTGTTCATTTAGAAAGCTTTAATCAGTAATCGTGAGTCCTGAAAAGACATGTTTTTTGAAGCAACTCAGCAGAGAGAACTTGAACCTCACAGTGGAAAATAGGGTCAAAATGGAAACTCTGGCTCCAGATTTAGGTGGCATGGTGAGCCCATGCCCCAACCTTCTCCTCCTGCTCCCAACCCTGGAATTGGGAGAAGAAAATAAAATCGTTCAAAATTATACTAAAATACAAGACCTCCATAGACCAGCAATTGCTAGAAAATATTCAGAGAAAAGGCAAGGACATTTAAGCAGCAAAAGGGGACAGGACAGGAAAAGTCTCCCACTCTCCACATCCACCGCCCCACCAACCCCCTCACTGTCTGGTTCAAGTGTTAAGACCATAGCTAAGCCTGATTTTTTCACCTGTTCTCACCCACCAGGAACAAACATGTCATGCCCACCTCCCTGTGGGTCAGAGTCCCCTTCACATGTCCGAGCTAACACAATCCATTAGCTCTGGGGCTTTCCCCCACATTCACCATTCTCTCCAGTCTGATCCAATCCACCAACTTTCTCCACATTCTCTCTGGAACTCCCGAATTTTAGTCAAAAGCTCTCCTGTGTCCTGAATCTCTTCTCTGAAAGCCCTTGCCCAGTTGAAACTCTGGTGTCTCTCTAGCTGATGCCGGTATACTTCTCTAACTCCCTCAAGTGGCTTTTCTCTCCCTAAATCCACATGTACCAAGACCCAAAAAATAGAGTAGGAGACTTCCTACTTCCATTGCCACTTTCAAAGCATGTTTCGTGCTTCAAAAATCCAAATTTTATGTATGGAAGGGCATGGCAACTCTTCTACCATCTTCGTCAAGATGATTTCTTATTGTTTTCTCTTTTGCTAACTGTATGAGTTGAATTATTAATTCATTCATTTTCCACCTTTCATGTTTTTTCCCATTATATAAATCCAAATCTCATATGTTTTGGCACATGTTGCAATGATTATTATGTGATTCTAATTATTTCAGAATTTTCAAAACAATCTCTTCTTTAACGACTTCTTGTAAAATGTATGTAGTTTTCAAAGAAAAAAAGATTTTTATTTTTACTTTTTAAAAAGTAAAGTATCCCTCTACTGCACTGCAGTATCCCTCTACTGCAAAAGTATTCCTCTACTGCACTGCAGTAGAGGGATATACTCTGTATGTTTTCCATTATGTGGTTTGTATAGTCAGTAAACATAAGGGTTCTGTGTGCTTTAAAAAAAAAATTGGGGAAATTTGTGTCCAGAAATATGTATTTTGACATTAAGTCATCTTTGTTAGTTACGTTTTTCATATCTGGTATAGCCTTCCTAATATTTTGTCTTCTTTTTCATTAGTGTCTGATAGAGATATTTAACATCTCTTACTATAACTGTGAATTTGTTAGGTTTTTTTGTGTGCTTCTGCAGATTTTTTTCCTTATGTATTTGAGTCTAGATCATTAGGCTAGGATTGCTGTATCTTACTGGTGATTTTTTTCACTTATCATTCAGTACAATCTTCTTTATCTACATCAACACATTTTGCGTTATAATTAATATTGTCTAAGAATATCACTAACAAAATTTCCTTTTGTTCAACGTTTTTCTGGTACATGTTTTACTTTTCTCCTCTTAATTTTCAATCTTTTTTTCTCCTCTACTGATTTTTATTAAATGGATTGTTTTTCATTTTCCTTTTCCCCTTTACTAGCTTGAAAATTGTACCTTATGTTTCATTCTTTCAAATACTTAAAATGCATATTTGACTTTAAAAAAAAGTCAGTCAAAATCTCTATCCTCCAGGTTATGAAACAGTTCAGTTCTGATCTCCCTCCTCTCGTTTGCCATCTTATTGTTTAGCATTTTAATTTCTCTTTGTTTTTAACCTTTTCCTCCAAATAAGTCTTGTTTATAAGTGAATACTTATTTAGAGTTACAGAAATGTTCACCAATTTCTTTCATTCCATTATAACTCAAGTCCCTCTCTAATGTTCAATTTTCTCCTTATTGATGAACACATTTTAGTGGTTATTTCAGGCAATAGTCAGTAAGCTTTCTTTTGAAAATGTTCTCATTTGGCTCTCACTCTTGAATGATACTTTTTGCTGGGTATAGAATTTTACATTGGTGGTTCTTTCCATTAGCCAACTGCAGGTGTAATTACATTGTAATCTCACATATATTGTTACTTATGAAAAGTCTACTGTCACTCTTGTAGTTGTTTCTTTGAGAATATTCTTTCATTCTCTGACCATATTTAGAATTTTTCAGTTTTACCTCAATGTGTCTATGTATAAATTGTTTTTTAATCCTACTTGGGACTCCATATATTATTTTAATCTGAAGATTCATATTTTGTTTTATCTTTCTTTTTTTTTCTTTTTTTTTCTTTTTCTTTTTTTTTAATTTATTTTTCATTGGTGTTCAATTTACTAACATACAGAATAACCCCCAGTGCCCGTCACCCATTCACTCCCACCCCCCGCCCTCCTCCCCTTCTACCACCCCTAGTTCGTTTCCCAGAGTTAGCAGTCTTTACGTTCTGTCTCCCTTTCTGATATTTCCCACACATTTCTTCTCCCTTCCCTTATTTTCCCTTTCACTATTATTTATATTCCCCAAATGAATGAGAACATATAATGTTTGTCCTTCTCCGACTGACTTACTTCACTCAGCATAATACCCTCCAGTTCCATCCACGTTGAAGCAAATGGTGGGTATTTGTCATTTCTAATAGCTGAGTAATATTCCATTGTATACATAAACCACATCTTCTTTATCCATTCATCTTTCGTTGGACACCGAGGCTCCTTCCACAGTTTGGCTATCGTGGCCATTGCTGCTATAAACATCGGGGTGCAGGTATCCCGGCGTTTCATTGCATTTGTATCTTTGGGGTAAATCCCCAACAGTGCAATTGCTGGGTCGTAGGGCAGGTCTATTTTTAACTGTTTGAGGAACCTCCACACAGTTTTCCAGAGTGGCTGCACCAGTTCACATTCCCACCAACAGTGTAAGAGGGTTCCCTTTTCTCCGCATCCTCTCCAACATTTGTTGTTTCCTGCCTTGTTAATTTTCCCCATTCTCACTGGTGTGAGGTGGTATCTCATTGTGGTTTTGATTTGTATTTCCCTGATGGCAAGTGATGCAGAGCATTTTCTCATGTGCATGTTGGCCATGTCTATGTCTTCCTCTGTGAGATTTCTGTTCATGTCTTTTGCCCATTTCATGATTGGATTGTTTGTTTCTTTGGTGTTGAGTTTAATAAGTTCTTTATAGATCTTGGAAACTAGCCCTTTATCTGATATGTCATTTGCAAATATCTTCTCCCATTCTGTAGGTTGTCTTTGAGTTTTGTTGACTGTATCCTTTGCTGTGCAAAAGCTTCTTATCTTGATGAAGTCCCAATAGTTCATTTTTGCTTTGTTTCTTTTGCCTTCGTGGATGTATCTTGCAAGAAGTTACTATGGCCGAGTTCAAAAAGGGTGTTGCCTGTGTTCTTCTCTAGGATTTTGATGGAATCTTGTCTCACATTTAGATCTTTCATCCATTTTGAGTTTATCTTTGTGTATGGTGAAAAAGAGTGGTCTAGTTTCATTCTTCTGCATGTGGATGTCCAATTTTCCCAGCACCATTTATTGAAGAGACTGTCTTTCTTCCAATGGATAGTCTTTCCTCCTTTATCGAATATTAGTTGCCCATAAAGTTCAGGGTCCACTTCTGGATTCTCTATTCTGTTCCACTGATCTATGTGTCTGTTTTTGTGCCAGTACCACACTGTCTTGATGACCACAGCTTTGTAGTACAACCTGAAATCTGGCATTGTGATGCCCCCAGATATGGTTTTCTTTTTTAAAATTCCCCTGGCTATTCGGGGTCTTTTCTGATTCCACACAAATCTTAAAATAATTTGTTCTAACTCTCTGAAGAAAGTCCATGGTATTTTGATAGGGATTGCATTAAACGTGTATATTGCCCTGGGTAACTTTGACATTTTCACAATATTAATTCTGCCAATCCATGAGCATGGAATATTTTTCCATCTCTTTGTGTCTTCCTCAATTTCTTTCAGAAGTGTTCTATAGTTTTGAGGGTATAGATCCTTTACATCTTTGGTTAGGTTTATTCCTAGGTATCTTATGCTTTTGGGTGCAATTGTAAATGGGATTGACTCCTTAATTTCTCTTTCTTCAGTCTCATTGTTAGTGTATAGAAATGCCACTGACTTCTGGGCATTGATTTTGTATCCTGCCACGCTACCGAATTGCTGTATGAGTTCTAGCAATCTTGGGGTGGAGACTTTTGGGTTTTCTATGTAGAGTATCATGTCATCGGCGAAGAGGGAGAGTTTGACTTCTTCTTTGCCAATTTGAATGCCTTTAATGTCTTTTTGTTGTCTGATTGCTGAGGCTAGGACTTCCAGTACTATGTTGAACAGCAGTGGTGAGAGTGGACATCCCTGTCTTGTTCCTGATCTTAGGGGAAAGGCTCCCAGTGCTTCCCCATTGAGAATGATATTTGCAGTGGGCTTTTCATAGATGGCTTTTAAGATGTCGAGGAATGTTCCCTCTATCCCTACACTCTGAAGAGTTTTGATCAGGAATGGATGCTGTATTTTGTCAAATGCTTTCTCTGCATCCAATGAGAGGATCATATGGTTCTTGGTTTTTCTCTTGCTGATATGATGAATCACATTGATTGTTTTACGGGTGTTGAACCAGCCTTGTGTCCCAGGGATAAATCCTACTTGGTCATGGTGAATAATTTTTTTAATGTATTGTTGGATCCTATTGGCCAGTATCTTGTTGAGAATTTTTGCATCCATGTTCATCAGGGATATTGGTCTGTAATTCTCCTTTTTGGTGGGGTCTTTGTCTGGTTTTGGAATTAAGGTGATGCTGGCCTCATAGAACGAATTTGGAAGTACTCCATCTCTTTCTATCTTTCCAAACAGCTTTAGGAGAATAGGTATGGTTTCTTCTTTAAACGTTTGATAAAATTCCCCTGGGAAGCCATCTGGCCCTGGACTCTTGTGTCTTGGGAGGTTTTTGATGACTGCTTCAATTTCCTCCCTGGTTATTGGCCTGTTCAGGTTTTCTATTTCTTCCTGTTCCAGTTTTGGTAGTTTGTGGCTTTCCAGGAATGCGTCCATTTCTTCTAAATTGCCTAATTTATTGGCGTATAGCTGTTCATAATATGTTTTTAAAATCGTTTGTATTTCCTTGGTGTTGGTAGTGATCTCTCCTTTCTCATTCATGATTTTATTAATTTGAGTCTTCTCTCTCTTCTTTTTAATAAGGCTGGCTAATGGTTTATCTATCTTATTAATTCTTTCAAAGAACCAACTCCTGGTTCTGTTGATCTGTTCCACAGTTCTTCTGGTCTCGATTTCGTTGAGTTCTGCTCAAATCTTTATTAACTCCCTTCTTCTCTTGGGTGTAGGATCTATTTGCTGTTTTTTCTCTAGCTCCTTTATGTGTAAGGTTAGCTTTTGTATTTGAGTTCTTTCCAGTTTTTGAATGGATGCTTGTATTGCGATGTATTTCCCCCTTAGGACTGCTTTTGCTGCATCCCAAAGATTTTGAACGGTTGTATCTTCATTCTCATTAGTTTCCATGAATCTTTTTAATTCTTCCTTAATTTCCTGGTTGACCCTTTTATCTTTTAGCAGGATGGTCCTTAACCTCCACGTGTTTGAGGTCCTTCCAAACTTCTTGTTGTGATTTAATTCTAATTTCAAGGCATTATGGTCTGAGAATATGCAGGGGACAATCCCAATCTTTTGGTATCGGTACAGACCCGATTTGTGACCCAGTATGTGGTCTATTCTGGAGAAAGTTCCATGTGCGCTTGAGAAGAATGTGTATTCAGTTGAGTTTGGATGTAAAGTTCTGTAGATATCTGTGAAATCCATCTGGTCCAGTGTATCATTTAAAGCTCTCGTTTCTTTGGAGATGTTGTGCTTAGAAGACCTATCGAGTATAGAAAGAGCTAGATTGAAGTCACCAAGTATAAGTGTATTATTATCTAAGTATTTCTTCACTTTGGTTAATAATTGATTGATATATTTGGCAGCTCCCACATTCGGGGCATATATATTGAGGATTGTTAAGTCCTCTTGTTGAATAGATCCTTTAAGTATGATATAGTGTCCCTCTTCATCTCTCACTACAGTCTTTGGGGTAAATTTTAGTTTATCTGATATAAGGATGGCTACCCCTGCTTTCTTTTGAGGACCATTCGAATGGTAAATGGTTCTTCAACCTTTTATTTTCAGGCTGTAGGTGTCCTTCTGTCTAAAATGAGTCTCTTGTAGACAGCAAATAGATGGGTCCTGCTTTTTTATCCAGTCTGAAACCCTGCGCCTTTTGATGGGGTCATTAAGCCCGTTCACATTCAGAGTTACTATTGAGAGATATGAGTTTAGTGTCATCATGATATCTATTCAGTCC
This sequence comes from Canis lupus baileyi, assembly GCF_048164855.1. Classification (NCBI taxonomy): domain Eukaryota; kingdom Metazoa; phylum Chordata; class Mammalia; order Carnivora; family Canidae; genus Canis; species Canis lupus. The sequence goes on from NC_132840.1 coordinate 52,738,199, forward strand.
TTGTTTTTGTGGACTGTTCCACTGAACTTCTTCTTAAAGGGGAATTTTAAGAGTCCCCCTTAAAATTTCTTGCAGAGCTGGTTTGGAGGTCACATATTCTTTCAGTTGCTGCCTGTCTTGGAAGCTCTTTATCTCTCCTTCCATTTTGAATGAGAGCCTTGCTGGATAAAGTATTCTTGGTTGCATGTTCTTCTCATTTAGGACCCTGAATATATCCTGCCAGCCCTTTCTGGCCTGCCAGGTCTCTGTGGAGAGGTCTGCTGTTACCCTAATACTCCTCCCCATAAAAGTCAGGGATTTCTTGTCTCTTGCTGCTTTAAGGATCTTCTCTTTATCTTTGGAATTTGCAAGCTTCACTATTAAATGTCGAGGTGTTGAACGGTTTTTATTGATTTTAGGGGGGGATCTCTCTATTTCCTGGATCTGAATGCCTTTTTCCCTTCCCAGATTAGGAAAGTTTTCAGCTAGAATTTGTTCAAATACATATTCTGGCCCTCTGTCCCTTTCGGCGCCCTCGGGAACCCCAATTAAACGTAGGTTTTTCTTTCTCAGGCTGTCGTTTATTTCCCTTAATCTATCTTCATGGTCTTTTAATTGTTTGTCTCTTTTTTCCTCAGTTTCCCTCTTTGCCATCAACTTGTCTTCTATGTCACTCACTCGTTCTTCCACCTCGTTAACCTTCGTCGTTAGGACTTCTAGTTTGGATTGCATCTCATTCAATTGATTTTTAATTTCTGCCTGATTAGCTCTAAATTCTGCAGTCATGAAGTCTCTTGAGTCCTTTATGCTTTTTTCTAGAGCCACCAGTAGCTGTATAATAGTGCTTCTGAATTGGCTTTCTGACATTGAATTGTAATCCAGATTTTGTAACTCTGTGGGAGAGAGGACTGTTTCTGATTCTTTCTTTTGAGGTGAGGTTTTCCTTCTAGTCATTTTGCTCAGTGCAGAGTGGCCAAAAGCAAGTTGTATTGGGAAAAAGAGAAAAAGAGAGGAGAGAAAGAAGGAAAGCAAAGAGAAAGAGAAAAAAAAGGGAAGAAAAAAAAAGAAAAAAAGAAGAAAAAGAGAAAGAAAAAGAAAGGAGAAAAAAAGGGGGTGGGGGAAGGAAACAAATCAAAAAGCAAAAAAAAAAAAAAAAAAAAAGAACCACGGGGGAGTATCTTCTGATTCTGTGTTCTTTAAGTCCCTTGGCTTCTCCTGGAAGTTGTCAGTCTAGCTGGTGTTCTGGGGGAGGGGCCTGTTGTGCTGATTTTCAGGTGTTAGCAGTTGGGGGAGCTGCTGTGCCCCTGCCTGGTGCAGGGCTCAGTGGGGGTTGTTTACCCCGTGAGGCCGCAGGAGGAACAGCCCCAGTGGCGGGGCAGCTCTGGAGCCCTGGATTCAGCTCCGGCAGGAACTCCGTCTGCAGGGCCTGGAGGCTCCGGGGCGGGGCCGCTGATCTGCTCAGCTGGGGCAGGAGCGTCCTTGCTGTCCTGGGCCCTCCCGGCCTCTGCCTGTCCCGGGGGAGGCGGGATCCTGGGCTGTGTCCCGGCGCCCTGTGCTCCGGAGCCTGCGCTGGTGGATTCGCGCTCCCGGGCGGCGCAACCCCCTCCGCGGAGCTGCTGCCCGAGCCCCCCGAGCTGCTCCAGGAACCGCGCAGCCCCCTCCGCACGGAGCCTCTTCCTCTGCCCGAGCCCCTCCGAGCTGCTCCCGGGGCCGTGCAGCCCCCTCCGCGGAGCCGCCGCCCGAGCCCCTCCGAGTGCGCGCTGCAGCCCTTAGGGAGCTCGGCGCACTCTCCTGGGCGCGCAGTTGCTCTGTTAGTGTCCCAGGGAGCCCGAGGGCATCCCCGCCCTCCTGGGTCCTGCTCCAACTCCCTGGAGCCCCTTTCCCCCGGGAAGGTCGGTGCAGCTCCTGCTCCTCCGGGACGGGGCTCTCCTGTCCTGGGGACACTCGCCCCGGCCTCAGCCCGGCTCCTCGCGGGGCCCCTCCCCCTTGGAGGCCTTTGTTTCTTTACTTCTTTTTCCCCGTCTTCCTACCTTGATAGAAGCGTGAACTCTTCTCACTGTTGCATTCCAGCTGGTCTCTCTTTAATTCTCAGGCCGAATTCATAGATTTTCAGGATGATTGGAAGGTTTTCTAGGTAATTTGGTGGGGACAGGTGATTTGGGGACCCTACTCTTCCGCCATCTTGCTCCTCCCCCCTTGTTTTATTTTTCTAATCTGAAAAAGTCTCCACCATAGTTTTGGGTTTTTTTAAAATCCTGCCTCTCTTTCACTGTCAGTAATTTCCCCTTGGGATACCTATTAAACACATGCCAGTCCTTCTCATTCCAAGTTTTAACTACCTTTTTATAATTTTCATCTAATCATATCTTTGTGCCCCATTCTGAGTGGTTTCCTCAGATTTGTCCTCTAAATCTTACCAATTCCTTATGTTTTGGAGTTTTTTTTTAAGTTGCTATATTCTTCATTTCTTAAGTGAAATCAGTTGTTTTCCAAATCTGCCTGATTTGAAGAATGTCTTGTTTTTTTTTTTTTAATGCTTCTCACTCCTTCACTTTTAATAGATTTAAACATTTTTATTTTATAGTTTCAAATTTTCCTGTGTTTTCCAAATATTATAATATTATGTCATCTGTTTAAGTATTTGCTTTTAAAAAAACACAAAAACATTTGAGTGCCTACTAGGTGCCAGGCATTTCTCTTGGGACGTGGAATGCATCAGTGAACAGAATCAACAAAATTCCCTGTCTTCATGGGACTCATATTCTAGTGGAAGGAGAGAGACAATGCATAAGATATATGAAATACATAGTATGTCAGATGATGATAAAGCTAGAGAGAAAATAAAGCAGGAAAGGTACCCCTTACTTACTTACTCCTTACCCCCAGGTAAGGAGTGAAGGCTACAATTTAAATAGGGCTTTCATGGAAGAGAAACATATAAGGTGGAGAACAAGAACAAAAGCCCTGCAGTTGTTAGAGAGGACAGTCCTGGCAGAGGAGACCATGAGAGTAAAAACCCTAATACAAGACTATTCCTTGCCTTTGGGGTAAAAATAATGATGCCAGTGTGGCTGGAGGAAAGGGAGCCAGGAGGACAGTAGGAGATGAGATCAGAAGAAGGGCAAAACTGGCATCAGAACCCCTGGAAGGACTTTGGCCTTTATCTTAGCTAATACTGGAAGCCATCAGAGGAATCTGGTTAGAAGAGTGATCTGATCTGATCTATAACATCAAAAGATAACTCTGGCCACTTCGTTGTGGAAAAACTGAAACCAGACAAGGTCAGAATCAGGGAGACCATTAGGAGCAATTGCAATAACCCATTCAAGACATGATCATGGCTTGGACCAGGACAGTATCTACGGAGAGGGTAAGAAGGAGTCAGATAATGCATATATTTTAAAGAGAGAGCCAACAGGGACTTGCTGAAAAATGGGATGTAGGATGTGAGAAACACAGAGACGACTCTCTACTTATCTCATCATCCAGAGATGACTCCAAAGGTTTTGGTCTGAGCTGTTGAAAGGACAAAGTTACCATTTATAGAGACAGGAAAGACTAGAGAAGGACAAGGTTTGGGGGAAGACAGGGAGTTCATTTTGGATGCACTGTATTCATTATCCATTGCTGCAGAACAAATTGCCCCCAAATTTAGCAGCTTGAACAATAAACCCTTATTATCTCACAGAGTCTGAAGTTTGAGAATCAGAGCTCAGCTTACATAGTTAGTTCTACTTCAGGATAGCTCATTAGAATGCAGTTAAGCTTTGACAGGGGCTGGAGGCACCACTGGGGCTGGAGAGTGTGCTCTCATGGTGATTCTATCACATAACTGTGAAGTTCATGCTGGCTGTTGTTCACAAAGCCTCCAGGCTTTGCTGCCTGAGCTGCCTGAGTGTCAATCTGGCTTCCTCTAGAGCAAGAGACCCAAGAGAGGGTAAGAGACAGCAAAAGGAACTCAAACAAAAAAAAAAAAAAAAAAAAAAAAAAAAAGGAACTCAAACAGAAGCCAAAGTGTTTTTACAACCTAGTCTCAAAAGTGAAATAACATCACTCCTGCCATCCTGCATCCATCACACTACCCAGCTCCTAGTGGGGTGTGTGTATGGGGGTGGGTATTGCTCAGGTTGCAAATGGTGGAAGCCTGGATCTTCAGGGCCATTCTGGAGGCCAGCTGTCTCACACACTTTTCACTCAGAGTTCTTCTCAGATGCCTTAGCGAAGTTGTCTTGAAGGTAATCTGGACTTGAGAACCATCCAGAGTTAAGAGGAGAGAAGGTCCAGGCTGATGTCATATGTGTGGAAGTTAGCAGCATAAAGGGAGTATTTAAATAATACCATATGATATCACCTAGAGAATGAGTAGGATTTATTTTCTTTAAGCATATGCAGACTCTCATAGTGTACCATTTTCCATTTCCCCTGTGGATATTGTGCCATGAATTGCAATACTATCCCCATGAAGCAGTATGGGGTTTGTTATGCCGTAACCTTGGAGGTTCCATTCCTTCTAGAAGAGTTTTTATGTTCATTACTTGGCTTAGTCTTCTCACATGAAGTGATCTTCTATAACTTCCATTTACATGGCGGTGCAAGCCTGGGGTTTGACCTTCAGGTACAGCCTCCTTGCTGCTTTCCCAGATAGTAGCTGGAGAAATTTTCACAAATGAGTAGACCCTGGATCTGGGCTCTATGCAGGAAGATCAGCTCCAGGCCCCCTTCAGTGAGTGCTGCCCATCTTACCTGCCCTGCACAGGCAATACACCAGCCCTCGGCCTGGGGCCTTGTATGTGGGGCTTGCTGCACCTGTCCACTCCCATGTAATGTTCTAGTCTAGATATCTTTTAATTTCTCTCATCTTGTGACTTCTTCCTCTTTCTTTCAACTTGGCTAGAGATTACAAAATATCTTTTATAATAATTTATTCAGAATTTCTATGGATTTGTGACACGAAATGGATGTCTTGTCTAAGTCAGGTAGATCTACCAATTTGTTGGCAAATGTTCCATGCACTGCTTTACTATTAGGAAAAAATAACAATGACAAATCTAAATTTTCTTTGTCAGAGGCTTGATAAAACACTATATTTCTCTCTATCAAAATTCTACTAACCACCATTCTCCCTATGTAATTCCCAGACACCATCCTAAGTGCTTCCCACCCTAAAAAGTCCCATTTCAAAAATTCTTTTCTCATAATCCCTTCCCTTTGCTAGTCTAGAATTAGTAGTGATTTGCTCCTCTGAAGTCACTTTAAAAAGAAGAAAGCTAAAAGCCTAGAAGAGATATTTCAGCCCTTCTATGAAGCAGACTTTGGTTCTTTTGTTTTTTTCTATTCAAGTCGTATATGTGTTGAAATTTCTTTCATAAACTATACTTACCCAAAACTCTACCTTTTTTTACATAGCTATAAATGGTAAGAAAGTTTCTTCTATCAAAGGTTTGAAGACAAAACACAATGAATAGGAGTTTAACCTTTTATTCAGCTGAGAAAACATTCTTTTAGTTTATCATTAGGGACAAATGATCTTTTATCTTCAAATCATGAAAAAAAGAATTGTGAATCTACTTGGGTAATTAGAGTCTCTTTGGATAATGGAATAAAATCTCAAAGCCCATTTACAAATGGCAGTAACCAAGCATCAGGCCTGATGCATAATGACCATGAGCTTATCTCCCAATCTAGCCAATCATTACTTTTCAACAAACTATCACAAACTATCTCATTTTAAACCAATCTCCAAAAAGGGGGCTCTCCTCCTCTTTGAGGCTGTGCCATGTCATATCTGCAGAACTTTGGGGTGTGCTGGCAACCTCCTTTTGTGGCCCTAACACACCTAGCACCAGACACAAAGGAGAGTCCCAGAGTTCAACTGTAACTTGAAGCCCTCTAGGCAGCAAAATACCAGAAGAAGAATGAAGCAAGGGTCCAGAGCCCACCCCCCTCCACTCCCCACCATGCATGCTCCTGACAAAAGTCTCACCATGGCCCCATGCTGCTCCAATGGACTCAGTATCACAGTCTGCCCTAGACTACTGCACATTGGCCTGTCTCTCCATTGAAGTCAGTCACTGCAGGAAGCCCAAGATTCTCCAGGGCTTCTTTATCCCTCATCACACCTCCTCTCTGGACATCCCTGAGCCCGCCCCCACCTCTCATGCTTCCCCACCTCCCTACACTCACCCAATGCAAGTAAACTCCCTACATCCTGAACCTTCTGAACATTCCCACCCCCTTCTTGCTGTAACTAAAACTTGGCTCACCCTTAAGGGCAGAGCTTTCCCTATGGACCTCCAAAGTGTTGACCATACTCTCGTTCATGGTGCTCATGCTGCTGGTCTTGAAGGTGGGCTTATATCCTTCCTGCTCCCCCAGACTGTTCCTAAGCCATTGTCCCTCCCTCTTCCCCAACACTCTCAACTGCAAAGCTCATGTCTTCAGATTTTACCACTGGACAGCCTCCATGCTTCAGTCATCCAGACTTCAAGAATTCCTGGGTATTATACCATCTAAGTTCATGGTCCTTCCAAAACCCTGGTCTCTCATATCCTTATTCTCCTTGTCTCCACGTACTGTCCCCTGCCTTTTATTAGCCACCCACTTTATGGCTATAGACATGGTTATTACCTAAAACTATACCCACTCTCCACAATGCTAAGTGGCTTGACTCTCTCATGACTGCCACTCACTTCCCATTGACCTGATGGCTCCCTCATGAATGGCACCTACTTCCCAGCTCATTCTTTCCAATTACCCACAACTCCAACAATCCTGAGACTCCACCAGAACCTTAGCTCATTCATCCAGTGAATTCTCTCTGTCCCTCACTCTATTCTTGTCCTTACTTTTACCTGACTTAGATCCTACAATCCTACAGCATAGAGGGAGTATTTAACTAATACCATATGATATCACCTAGAGAATGTATTTGTATATAACCTCAACTCCTTTTCTTCTTTTCTGTTTGCTAATTGCCCTCTTCCCCTTTTACCAATGCATCTGAACATGGCTGGAGGAAACACCCCATCATGATGACCAGAGTTACCTTCAATTAATGGCCACCTATTTCAGGTGGGTGCTCGGTACTGCTCAGCCATTCACCATACTCCTACTCCTGTAATCCAGACATGCTCCTGTGTACCTTGGGGACCCTTTCACATCATCACTCTGTCTTCTTCTTTCTTAAAAACAATATTTTATTTATTAATTTACAAGAGACACACAGGAGAGAGGCAGAGACACAGGCAAAGGGAGAAACAGGGTCCCTGAGGGGAGCCCGATGTGGGACTTGATCCCAGGACCCTAGCATCATGCCCTGAGCTGAAGGCAGATGCTCAACCACTGAGCCACCCAGGTGTCCCCATCACCCTGTCTTATTTTTTTTTAAGATTTTATTTTTTCTTTATTCATGAGAGACACAGGGAGAGAGAGGCAGAGACACAGGCAGAGGGAGAAGCAGACTCCATGCAGGGAGCCCGACGTGAGACTCGATCCCAGGACCCCAGGATCACACCTGGGTTAAAGGCAGACGCTAAACCGCTGAGCCACCCAGGGATCCCCGCATCACCCTATCTTCAAATCTTAAACATCCTCTTCCATTCTCTGCTAGTGTCCTTGCTTCTAATTTGTCTGACAAAATAAAAGAAACAACACACCCCCAAAAAAATTCTTCTATACACTTTTACCATCCCCTTTTCCAAACTACTTATGTCTGTACCCATCTAAACCTCCTTTCCTCACCTGCCTTCCTGTTAATAATGAACTAATTGTACCCTCCAATACAGCTAATCTTGATACTGATCCCACAACTTCTCACCTATTCAAAGCCATCACTTCAACAATTGTGCCATCTCTCCCCACCATTAATTTTTCCCTCTCTACTGCCATCATCTCCATCAGAATATAAAGTGCTATATTATCTTCCTTTAAAAAAAAAAAGAAAAGAAAAGAAAGAATCTCTCCCTTGACTGCATTCACCATCAGTTATGGCAAGTTTTCCATTTCCTATAAAGATAAATTCTTGAAGGAATTAGAGACACTAAGTATGGACAATCCCTCTCTCAGGCCCTGTTGAACCCACTATAACCTGACTTTTATTCTATTTACTCCCACAAATGCCTATATGACAGTCACTAGTGATTCTCACCTTGCCAAATCCCATGGCCAGTTTCCAGCAGCTGTCATACTGGCCACAGATTCCCCCACCCCATCCCCAAATACTCTTCACTTAACTTTATGGAATCCACTTTCTCTTGGTTTCCTCCTGCTCTGGTGGCCATGAATGTTCATCTCCTCTACTTGTTCTGCTCTAAATTCTGAAGGACCCAAGGGTTCATCCTGAAACAGAGCTGGAGGATAGGAAAGGTTCCACCATCAAATATGATGGTTCCACCATCAAATATGATGGTATATATAGCCATGGTTTGAGATTAAATCAATTAGAGAACAATCAGAGCTGGAGGAGAGGAAGGATGGTTCCCTAATTGATTTAATCTCAAACCATGGCTATATATACCATCATATTTGACAACTTCTTGAACACTAGGTTCATATCTCTCAACACCTACCTGCTACCTCTACTTGGACGCCCCAAATCATCTCAAATTCAACACGTCTTAAATCAAACTCTTATTTCTATCTCAGCAATACCTCTTCTGCCCACTTCAACAAATGACAAATCCAACCTTTCAACTGCATGAGCCAAAAGCTTAAGCATCTCTTTCAGCCTCTTCTTGCTCTCACATCCCATATCCTATTGCCTCCACAATCCTATTGGCTCTTCCTTGAAGATGTGTCCCAAATCTGACACCTCTCCCTCTGCTTCTATCACTCCAGCTCTGGTTCAGGCTGCCATCAATTCTCCCCTGAAATGGCCCCCCTCTTCCAACCTCACCCTCTCTATTTGCAACAGAATTGTTAGAAGGATGCTTACAAGATGTGCACCCAATATGATACATTGCTACTCCAATCCGCCAATGACTCTCCAGTTTACTTAGAGGGAAAACCCCATAATTTCTTGGATCCTATCTTCTGTTTCTCTCATTCTCTCTCTCAGTTGACTTCCATGACATGGGCTTCTGTTGTTTGTAGAACATGAAGAACATTCTCCCAATTCTAGTCTATGCCTGGAAAGTGGATATCTGCATGGCTCACTGCCTCAGTTACTTCAGGCTCATAGTCAAATGTCACTTTATCAGGTCTCACCTAACCATTCATATAAAATATCAGCTCACCAACTACTTAACTTTTGTTATGAGTTGAATTGTGTCTCCCAAAAATACATTCATTAAGTCCTAACCCTTAAGTGAATGTGACCTTATTTGGAAATAGGGTCTTTACAGATGATCGAGTTAAGATGAGGTCACCAGGGTGGGCCCTAATCCAATATGCAATACGACTGATGTCCTTATAAAGGGGGAAATTTGGATTTAGAGGCAGAGGAGGAGCACCATGTGGAGATTGGAGTCATGTTGCCACAAGCCACAGAATGAACAGAAGCTAGGAGAAACGCCTAGAACAGATCCTTCCCTAGCATCCTTAGAGGGACCAAGACACTGCCAACTCCTTGATCTTGGAATTTTGGCCTCCAGAAATATGAGAAGATAGATTTCTGTTGTTCAAGCCACTCAGTCTGTGGTACTTTGTTATGGCAATCTTAAAAACTAATGCAATCTCCTCAGATTTCTTTCTTTATCTAGACCACACAACCATCTGATTTTTAGTGAATTCCATTTGTTTACTGACTGCCTTCATCAAGAATTATTTCCTTATTGAAGACAGGAAGAACTATATTCTCTGATATATACATAAACATATACACATATATATGTATTCCCAGAGCCTAAAAAGTTGCTGGCTATGTTCCCAGAGCCTCAAAAATTGCTTACTGCCTAGACATGCTCAATAAATATTTGTTGAATGAATAAATATGGGAAGGAATAAATTCCTTAATCAAACATCAACTGCCTCTACTATGTGATGCGCTGAGCTGAACACCGTGACTTCTTTGTGAATAAGACAAGGGAAATGTGTTTGGAGACAGGCACACATTCTGTCTCATACTTCATTCCACCTCAGCTTCTGTATTTTTCTAAACTCCTTAGTAATTAACCTGAGGATTCTTCCCCCAAGCAGTCACGCCTCGATTATCTTTGCTTCCAGACTAGACCAATCATTTCCTTATGGTATGAAAGAGGATAAGACCCGAGAATTCTCTTATTTTTATTCTAAATTGTGTCCCAGGGCATTTGTGAGCAAATTAATCTCAACGAACTTCCTTTTCATTTCTGTTAAATCTTTAACTGACCATTCCCCAACCAGACTGCTACCCTCCCCACACATATTGTATGGGTTTAAAGTATTTTTCTCACTCCTTCCCCCCCTTTTTATAAAAGTTTAGCTTTGCCTGCAAATTCTCCAACCCCTTAGTTTCTGAAATCCCTGCAAGATTACTGGATTAAGATTCAAAGATGAGAATCTGGTAAAAAGAAATACTCTGATATAAACTTGATGAAGAGTAAGAGAAATGTTGCCAGCCTTTTTCCATAACTGTTTCTTCTCAACTGAACTGCAAGTTTGCAACTTGGTTCCTACCCTCCAAGAACTCTGGGAAAATCAAATCCTAAACCTAAAAAGACTTAGAAAGTCTCAAGTTTTAGGGATCCCTGGCTGACTCAGTTGGAAGAACATGTGACTCTTGACCTCAGAGTTGTGATTTGAGCCCCACGTTGGGGGTAGAGATTACTTTAAAAAAAAATCTTTTAAAAAAATCTCAAACTTTAAAGTCAAGACAGTGAATGTCAACTGCCATACCCCAGTTGTACCAGCAACTGGTGAGTCATATGTTACCATTTATTTTTTCTTTTCTTGGCTGAGAAATCATCAAAGTGTCTTTAACAAGGAAACATCCCAGTACAGACTCTGAGAAAGGCATTCCTTAGAATCCAAACAAAACATGTTCCCTTCTCCAAGCAGCTTTCCCAGATTGAATCTAAGGTAAAGAGCCCTCCCTCTGAAGTATACCAAAGCCACTGAATGTGAATACGTTGGACTCAATGACATCTGCCCTGGCCACCATTTTTCTCTATAGGCAGTACTGCTCTTTCTAAATAAGAAAAGCTTTGAAAGATGAAGTCATTATACTTTTAAATAATCTTCACAGTGCCTTTTACAGCATTCAATAGACTCCCCAAAAAAAGATCTGGTAAGTGAACCCAAGAATAGAAAAGGTAAGACTGAAGGAAACAGATCACCTGACTATCTCAGAAAAAAGGAAATTGTGTTCAGAACTTGGGGCTTCCTGAGGAGAGATATTCTCACTACTGCTCCAACACCTGCTCATTTCCCATAATCCATTGTGTTCTTGCTTGGCACATTTCACAGAGGTTAAATTCCACCACTGCAAATCCAGAAGACTCTCAAATATCTCTTATACTATAATTTTGAAGCAAAATGCCTAAGTTGCTCGAGTGCTATCACAAGCAGCCTCCAGTCACAAAGGGACACAGCTAAGCACCCCCTCCCCAAAGCAAGAACAACCATAGCTGAGGAATGAGAACATTCTAGGGTACCTGGACTCACCATGTGAGGTAAGGTGAGGGTTTCTAGAAGAAGAACCAGTCCCTGGCTCCCTCTCTCTTAATACCTTCGATTTCAATCTCACTTTTCTGACTGGGTAATGTTTCTTTTAGGAGAAAACATATCTACCCAACAAGACAGTGAAAAAATGTGTTCAGTAGCAGCACTATTTACAATAACCAAAAAGTGGAAGCAACTCAAATGTTCAACAGATTAATGAATAAGAAAAATGTGGTATTTACATATAACAGAATAGTACTCAGCCTTTAAAAAGAAAGGAAATCCAGACACCTGCTCCAACATGGATGAACTTTGGGACATAATGTTGAGTCACCAAAAGTCACAGAAGGAGAAATAATGCCTGATTCCATTCAGATGAAGACTACTCTACCTAAAATAGTCACATTCATAGAAATAGAAAGTAGAGTGGTGGTTCCAAGGGCTGGGGGTAGAGGGGAATGGGGACAGTTTCAGTTTTGCAGGATGAAATGAGCTCTGGAGGTAGATGATGGTAATGGTTGTACAACAATAAGAATATGCTTAATACCACTGAATTGTGCATGAAAATATGGTTACAATAGTAAGTTTTACATTTTATACATTTTGCCACAATTAAAAAAAATTTAAGTTGGGTTCAGAAAAAATCCCAATCATTTCTGATCAGGAAGCATATGAAAGATACCATGAATCCATGAATGAGCTTACATTTTGGCACCTCAACTGGACCTCCAAAGTCAAGTAGAAGTCCACCAGGTGGAAGTGTTAAGGAGAAGTACATCTCAGGAAGAGGGGGAAAGAGAAATAGAAAATGAAGCTGCTTAGGGATCCATGGGAGTCTACACAGCTAGTATGGATAGTCCATGTGAAGAGCTGATGGGAGGAAAGAATGGAAAAATGCACCCAAGCAAGAGTGTGGAAGACTTTTCATAGTAGAAGTTTGCACTTTCCTCTCTGAACTAGATTCTCCTCCAAACCTCAAAGGTGTACATGGCTCCCTATGTGAGCTCTCACAGCCGTTGAAGGGGTCATGCCTCCAGTTAGCTTAAGAGTGAATATGAATGAGGCCTAATGGAAAAAGCTGCTGCCCATAAAAGCCACAAAAGAGCCCTCGTTCAGCTCCCTGATTTCTCTCCTGCCTGGCCCTGCTCCAGACTTTTCCAAATTATCCCAAGTGACCCCTTACAAGAACTCCAAGTCTGGCAAAGAGTAAACGTGGTCCTGCTTAGACAACCAAAAGAAAAGCACTAATAGCAGATCTCTTGGCAGAGAGCATGGTTATCCACGGCCCAACCTATACAGGGAGAAGGGCAGCCTGCCCTCTGGAGAGAACTGATAAGGGGTCATTGTGGGGTGAAGGCCAGAGTTGCAGCACACCCAAATAGGCCAGGCCTTTAGTGCATACACTGTTTGGGATTCAATCTTTCCAAAAGCCTAGTGGAAAACCTGGCATTCTCCCCACTATACCACCATCTTTCTTAGCACATTTATTGATATTGCACTGATATTGATGGTTATTCAAGAACATTCATCTCCCCTTTTAGCCGGTGACTTCCTCAAGGACAGAGGCTATTTTGTTATCTTTCTATTGGTGGTACCTAGAAATGTGCTCAATAAATTCAATAAATGAATAAGTGAATGGATGAATGGAAGGGTGAATGGATGGATAGATGGATGAATAAATGGATGAGCTCCCAATCTTGAAGGTAGCTTTCTCTTGCTGATATCGCCCTCTCTGAATAAGACCTTACTTTACACAATAATGTAACTGTTGAAGTGAGAATATATGTGGACTTTCCAAGAGCTGATGCCCATTAGGTGAGAAACACTGGAGAATCCCAAATCACCTTGCCCAAGTACAATGGTAGTGAAGAGGTTAGTTCTAGAATGCTTGGGAAGTTCTGCAACAACTCAAAAGGTACCTTCCCCTACATAGAGTGCTTGGAATACTCTAGGGATCTTTAGGGTCTTCAACTATTATTGTTTCTTAAAGAGCTTCATTGTTTACATGTCAAATCTCAAAAAACAGCGCTCTTGTGTCTTAGTTGTACTGGCTTTTTGTTCTCATTTTTCTTCTTGCTTCCTGTTAAATGCAACAGCTGAAATGGAAATAGTGTTCACCGAATAATAATGATGACGATCTGTTGCTGCTGTAGCTGATGATGCTAGGGAGCATTTATTAAGCATTGGCTATATGCCAGGACTTTACAGTGTTTTATATGCATTATCTCATTTATGCCCCATAATACTTAAGAGCTGCTATTATTGTTCCTACTTTATAGATGAGAAAACAAGAATTAAATAATTTGCCCAATATCATACAGCTGGTAAGAAATGGATTTTTATCCAGTTTAGTATGGTTGAAAATTTTTCTAAGCTAGACTTCTTAAGTCGGATGGAAAGTGTCCCAAGAGCTATTAAGTCTTTCCAACAATATCATGTCCATCCCCTTTATATAAGGTTGCATCATTAACCAACACAGCAAAGATTAGTGATTAAAGATTGGTTGTGGAGTCATGTGCCCTGGGTTCAAGGCCTGACCCTGTTGTGGAGTAGCCTGTTAGGCTCTCAGGGATCCCATTCCCTTATCCATAAAATGAAGATTTAAATAAAAACTCATTTTAATGATTGAAAGTGATGATAAACGGAAAGTGCTTGGCATACAATAAACAATGATTACATGTTAACTGTTAACTTTACTCTCAATGGTACCAGGAATGTCACAGTAGACTCTGTCCAAGAGAAGCTCAAATAGGCAAGTCTCCAGGCCAGGCAGGTGGATGAAGTCAAGACACTGGTGAATGAAACACCTCAGTACAGCAGAGTGGTGGGCATCATTATTTACTAGGGTTCTGGTGATATAATTTATAACATTCAAAGATAGGAACGGATTGGATTATCCCTACTACACAGCCCCACAGTGCCGCACAACTCCGGAGGCACCATTCTCAGACTAGAGCGCGCCCTGTGAACTACACCTACCACACCTTCATCTACGTGGACCACACCTGCCGGACTTGCGCAATGTGGGGGGCCTTCCAAAAACCTTCGCTTCTCTCCTTGTGTGGCTCATTCATATCCAAAAGCCGATTGATTGCCTTGGAGAAATCAAGATGCACCAGCAACTAGGATTTGAGTCTCTAGTTCACCACGTTCTTTAACTTCTCTGGGCCTTGGATTATTTATCTTTACAAGACAGATGGTTGCAATTGTACAAGTCCCGTACAAGTAATAGGAGGATTCAGTGAAATGACTATGTAATATGACCCATAAAAGTTTGGTGATAGTACTAGTAGTTCCGTACGAGATTGTGTTGCTTGTTTCCCCACTGTTCAATACAAGATCCGTTAACCAGAAGGATTCTAAGCAAATGATGCTGAACTCAGAACGGGTCTTGTAAGTTGTACACCTTGATCTTACGAAAAGTTATCCTTGTAAGAGTCCATCTTTCCCTACCCAAAGTTACTCTCTTAATTATAATTAAATTATAAATAAAATAACATTATAAAACATTAAAATTATAATATGTAAAATTATAAATACATCTTAATGATAAATCTTAATTGTAAATAAAATAAAATTACAAAATGTATTAAATACAGGGATCCCTGGGTGGCTCAGCGGTTTAGCACCTGCCTTTGGCCCAGGGCGTGATCTTGGAGTCCCGGGATTGAGTCCTGCATTGGGCTCCCTGTATGGAGCCTGCTTCTCCCTCTGCCTGTGTCTCTGCCTCTCTCTGTGTGTCTCTCATGGATAAATAAATAAAAATAAAATCTTAAAAAAATAAAGCAGTAAAAAAATAAAAAATAAATAAAATAAATTTAAAAAACAGTAATTATTTTAAAAATATATATTAAATACAAATGTATTAGGGGTGCCTGGGTGGCTCAGTGGTTGACCATCTGCCTTTGGCTCAGGGTGTAATCCCGGGGTCCTGGGATTGATTCCCACATCGGGCTCCCCACAGGGAGCCTGCTTATCCCTCTGCCTGTGTCTCTGCCTCTCACTCTATGCCTCTCTCATGAATAAATAAATAAAATCTTTAAAAAGTAAAAATAAATAAATGCAAATGTATTAAAATTATATTAATATAAACATAGCATATAATAATATATAAATAATATATAAATGGTAATAAATAAATAATATATAGAATTATAAATAAATGAATCTTAATTATCAACAAAGCCATCCAGAGTGTTTCCTGTGATCAGGGTCTCCCACGTATCTAACACATAGTCATGTTTTCTTCCTATTAAGCAAAGAAGCGAGGTCCTTGGTCACCTTGAGGAACTTAAGTCACCTCCACTTCCATAAGACGAAATCAGAGAGGTAGACAAACCATAAGAGAGTCTTAATCATAGCAAACAAACTGAGGGTTGCTGGAGGGGAGGGTGGGGGGATGGGGTCACTGGGTGATGGGCATGAAGGAGGGCACCTGATGTGATGAGCACTGGGCGTTATACGCAACTGCTGAATCACTGAGCTCTACCTTTGAAACTAATAATACATTCTATGCTAATTAATTATTTTTAAATAAAATAAAAATAAATCATCCCCACTTCCAGCATCCTCACTGCTTTCTGACTTCCCACTAACCCTAGCTCAGAAGCTGGGCTTGTAATAAGGGTGGCATTAAGCAGCTCTGCCTCCCTACCCCTGCAGGAGCAAGCATCTCCCACGATAGGGGCCACAGGGAACATGTGCTCTGCCCAACCCCACAGGTCCTCCTCCCTGTCTGCTTGATTCTTCAAGATCCCTGGTCTTGCTGCTTCTCTGTTGGTATCTCCTTTGACACTCCCTTCAAATGCAAAACACAGCTTCATCTTTTGTGGTTATGATCTTTGTTACACAACCAAAGGAGCACGCACAGGGCCAAACACAGGCCTTTAGAGAAAGAAGGTGACCAGATTCCAAAGTCACCCCATTTCCTCTCAAATCCTACCAAACCACCCCTGCAGGTGGCATTCCCAGCTGATGTTTCCTGCACTTGCAGGTGTAGATTTTCTCAGAGGGAGAAGTACCCCCTTGTTTCTTTCAGAATTATATTTGTATTACTTTCTGGATGACTATAAAAGTTTACAAGGAACTCTTCCTTATGCACAGATTTTAAAAATTCTCAACGATGGGTTAAACCTGTCTAGTCACATACGCACACCTTATCTTAAACATTTAAAACATTCTTAGTAAGGGGGCACCTGGCTGGCTCAGTCATCATCATGACTGTTGATCTCGGGGTCATGTGTGTGAGCCCCACATTGGGTGTGGAGTCTACCTAAATAAATAAATAAATAAATAAATAAATAAATAAAACGGTCTTAATAAAACTTTTAATTTTTCTAATGAAAAGAAGCCCTTAAAAAAGGAAAGTGTGGTGGTAGTGTTGTTGCTGCTAGTGATTAATTTGCTGGCCTTTCTTCCTAAGATCCTCATAACTCCACTCTTCATCCATACGTAAAGGAAAATTAATACATGCTCTTCAGGGGAGTAGTGACATACCCAGAGAGGTTGACTGTACTAGAATCTCTGTCACTAAAATAGAATCTAGATATGAGCTGTTACTGTCACTTGGCTTCTGGTTTGTAATTTTAGCACTTATCAGGGTCCAGGCTCTCCTTGGCAAGGTCTTGTAATTGGGGTACACTGCCACCAAGTGGTGGTAAATGCCATGCTCACATGAAAAATAAACCTAATCTGTGCCTGTGACTAATGGGCCATCTATTCAACAAATACAGGATATGAACCATGCATTGTCCACCTCTGAATAGCAAAAATATGAGTCTTTATCAAAATAGTTGAATATTGGGACACTTGGGTGGCTCAGCGGTTGAGCATCTGCCTTTGGCTCAGGGCATGACCCCCGGGGTCCTGGAATTGAGTCCCACATTGGACTTCCCACAGGGAGCCTGCTTCTCCCCCTGCCTGTGTCTCTGCCTCTCTGTGTGTCTCTCATGAATCGATAAATAAAATCTTTTTTTAAAAAAATTGTTGAAAATTGTAAACATTTTTTCAAGATAATATAAGACAATTTCAGAAAGAAAGAAATATGTGTGGTAATGACTATCATTTAATTCCACACAGTTATTGAGCATCTACTGGTTTTAAGGACAGATACCAAAGACAAGCAAGACCACAGGCCCTGAGCATCAGTAATTATGTAGATATGTACCCAAATAACTCAACAAACATTACCAAGCACCTATGATATAAGGGCTATAAGACAGAGAAAGGTAAGATTGATTTGGACTGTGAAATGTAAAGCACCCCCCAAGAAGACAGAAAATGGTGCATGGCTTTGAGAAATGGGCAATCTTTTGAAAAGTCAAAGTGGCAGAGAAGGGCGCTGTTAACAGAGGTTCTGATACCACTGAGGCTCAGAAGTGGAAAGTAGTTTTGGAGAAGGTGAACCCGGACAAGTCAATTGGAGCAGGCATGGGGACAGCCTTGAGCGCACATTAGGAAATATGGATCGTCCACCATATGCAATGGGGAAGAGAGGAGTGCATCCTAATTTCACTAGGACTCTAAGCTTTTGCAGAGTCTTAGTTTTCTGGGTGCTCTGAGATGTGTGGAGAGGTAAGAAGAGAAGACCAGGAAGAGAGCAAAGGATGGAAAAAGGTGGGAAGGTGGATGACCCCCTCCCCAGCTGTCAGCTGCCTGGTTATTAATATCCAGGAGCCATTGATTCCAAGAGGCCAGGTGACAGTTTGAGCTGCCTCAGGTTGGAGTCCTCAGAATGGATTTCTGCAAGACAGCAAAGCCTGAACACACAATAGCACATTTTAAACTGCTTCCTTAAGTGGATTTTTGAGACTGGCTTCAGTAACCAGCTTTGCAAAAATGGCAATGGACATGATGTCATAAGGCTGATGGTTCAAAAAAAAAAATGGAGAAAAGCATTGTTCTCGTTGACATTATCCATGACTGCATTTGCTGCCCACAGTAGATGAAGGGGGCATGCTCTCTGGATGGCAGCTGGATGCCCTACGCAGTGAGGATGGCGCCTCTGGGGGCAAAGACACCAGATGGTATCTGAACATCTGCTCCCTCGCCCCACGGTGCCCCTGTGCAGCGGCGGTGCCTACAACCTGAGGCTTGATCAACACCCAGAAAAGTCAGTGTTGTTTCCTGAGAGTCTCCCCCCATGGGAGAGCTTGGGTGAGGTTGTTTTAGGTAACAGAACAGTCTTGAAATCAGAAGACCCCCCTCCCATTTCCTGTAGGATAACCTCAGCACAGGCGAGCCCCGCTGGAACCCCCAGGACCATCCCTTGTCCTGCACCCTCTTCCTGCAGAGATTCCTGCAAGAGCCATGCAGAACCCTTTGCTAAGGGAACTCAGGCTCTGGGAACTGGGCTGAAGGCATCCTGGAGGAGGAGGAAAAATGGGTGCATGCTTCTTAGGGGGATCATGTGCGGGTCCCTGGACGGGCTGCTGGGGAGGGACGGCTGTTGGCAGTCAGATGAGCTCCCTGAGCTGTGTGAGCTCTCAGCCTGTTTCCCCACCTGCTAAACTGAGGGCACGAATGTGACAGCTCATGGAGCAGGACAGGAAGGTGCCGCAGGAGATTCCGGTGAGCCCCGCATTAGTGTTCACTAGAACTTCGTTACATCCAAGGGACGTCACGGTGGAGGTATACTGGGGAAAGGTGGGCACACCTGCCGCCTTGCTGCCCCTCTGACGGGTAAGAACAGAAGAAACCACCAGGCTGGCATGAGTTTGTGGTACACATAATGTTTTCCACAACCTATATCTGCCCACGCTGTGCGTGTAAGGCAGGGGGAGGATGCAGCTATGGGGTGTATCCTTTATACTAATATCCCAGATTCTAGGATATTAGAATATATCCTACCTCAAGATCCCTGCAGGGAGGGTGCAGGGCTCTTGTACATCACCCCCTCCCCCATGCCACCCTGCTGGTGTTTCTGGGGGTCGCCAAGGGGTGTCCACCATGTGATGTGCCCAAGTTGTCAGCTAACACCTGCTGGGTCACCTTCTTCCCCTCCAGCGGGTGGCCAAGGGGGAGCTGCATCCAGGGACCCCACCTCCACCTGCTGCGTCCTACATAGGCAAGCTTCCTCAGCAGGGCACTGGCAAAGTAGTGACAGGTGCTCTCCCCAGAGCCCATGCTGGGGAGGGGCTGCCCCAAATTCCCTTGCAGGAGGAGGCAGCATGCCTCTAATGGCAGCTTAACCAGGACTGTGCAACCTTTAACCCTCCTGCAAAGCAGGGATGGGTCCCCTCCTTCACCCCTTGAATGTGGGCTGGACTGTGATTACTTGGCCCAAGAGAGTGTGTGAATGTGATGTCATTCGGGCCTGTGAGAGGACTAGCAGCTTCTGCCGTGGCCTTTCGGGCCCCTGAGCTCCTGCCATGTCACAGCATGACCATCCTGCTGGTACGACCACACAGAGAAGCCCCAGAGAAAGAGGGGGGCTCAGCTAAGCCAAGCCATCCAGTCACCCCTTGCTGACATGCTGGGGATGTGAATGAAGCCATCTCAGACCAGACGAGCATCGCATCCACATCCAGTAGACGCATGCCACTTGAAACACAAGCACCTCTATCCAGGCCCTGCCCAACCTCCAGACCCACACAGACCCTGAGAACTAATAAAACCTGGTCGTATGCAAGCACTGAGTTCTGGAAGAGCCTTCATCAGGTGGCAACAGATAATCGAGCCCACTTCTCTCCCTGCCTCATCATTCTGCTTCACACCAACAGTGAAGCGGTTTAGTTTGTGTCCTGACTTAACGACTTGATTTTAGGTAGCTAAGGTTTAATTTTATAGCCACAACCCCCACTAGAAACCCACACTTTGCCCCTGACACCCCAACCAGGGAGACAGTGGGCTAAGAAATCCTATGCTCAGAATCACCCCATTTCTCTAACAATGGAGAATCAAGGCCACAAAGAGTGTGGCCAACCCTGGCATTCCCTCAGGATCAATTTGCTTTCTCTCCAGAGGCCCCTCAGACTCTTACACAAAGGCTCGTACCAGTACGGGCTGCGTGGCTGCAGATTCCACAGCTCAGGGGTAAAGCTGAAGCCTTGCTACGTGTACTTTCCCGTCCACTGGCAAAAGGCAACATCTTAACAATGTCCCAGGCTTTCTCTGGATCCAGGGAGGCTCCAGCTCCCCACCACATCTCTTTGTAAGAAAAATTAGGCGCCTCTTAGGCCTCTTTCCTCCCGATGAGCCTGGATTTCAAGGACTTTAAAGGGTGCTGCTAGCACAGTCCAGGCCGAGGGTTTTCAATAGGTTTTGGCACGTCAGCTGAACACGTTGGAATATTGTCAACACAGATTCTGGAGCCGCTCAGGGCTGTGCACGGGGGCTGTAACAGGTCAGATAAGATCTGTCTGGCATGCATTCTGCATGCAGGGAAGCATGAAGTCCTCTTGATTCAATTCCTGTCCATTTTGAGATAAATAGGGGATCTGAGTAAATAAGATCTTTTACAGTCACTTAGAGTTTGGTGATGCAGAGATTGACAACTGTATATCAAGTTCACTCCGTTTGGGGTTCCTGGGCCTAGACACTTACTAGATTAGAACATGCTAGCATTTCTTATATGGGCCTTTTAAAGTTTTTTTTTTAATTTTTAAAAAGATATTTATTTGTTTATTCATGAGAGACAGAGAGAGAGAGGCAGAGACACAGGCAGAGGGAGAAGCAGGCTCCATGCAGGGAGCCTGATGCAGAACTCGATCCCAGGACACCAGGATCACACCCTGAGCCGAAGGCAGACGCTAAACCGCTGAGCCACCCAGGCGTCCCTTTTAAAGTTTTTATGCTTTACTATCAAGTCAGGGTGTGTATTCACTGAGAGGCCCTCAAGATCCACCCTCCCCTCAGTTTCCCAACCTCCAGCCAAGGGTTCTCTTCGTTGGACTCTGACTGCTGGATATTGAAAATGCCAGAGGAGATCTATGCCAACAATGGCACTGTGCTTTCGGGAGCTTGACAATACCTTTCCTTCTATGTGAGCAATTCTGTAACCAATCAACAAGTCATTTTTGTTTCTTTTAATCAGATGCCTGGGTACTGCTTGCTGCTTGCAACCCAAGAATTCAGAGGCAGAGCACCAGTCGAAAGTCCATCTGGGCATATGTTACTTCCATTTCTGATTCCTTCTGTTCCAGTGTGAAAGTTAGATAATATGAAATATGATGTGTTTTTCCGCTGATGGTTATGTAACAGGATGTTAGATGGGATATTTCCTGTTGTCTCGGAATTTAACAGACAGGACCCCAAACTGGAGTCAAAGAGGTATAAAATATTATGCATTCTAAAAAGAACCAAAAACAACCAGAAACCTCCCTCAGAGCCTGTTATGGGACAAAGCGGCCGTATTAACCATGTCTTTTATTTTCTGTATTCTGAGGCTTTGTCATCTTGGGGCTTTGCTGGCCATGCAGGGACTCAGTTCTTAGGGATACCAAACACTGTGCCCCTGAGTTGATCATTCAAATGCAAACCAACTCATCCACCCAGGGGCCACACTCCCAACTCTTTCTTCTTTTAGAGGCTCATGCTCTGGCCATGTCCACCTGCCCTAATCACCCCAGGGCCAGGTACGAGACAACTAGGGATAGTCCTTGTGCCCCAGAGGCAGCTGAAACTATTCAAACTGGCCAATCCTGAGCCTGCTCACCCTGCCTGATCTATTCCCTTCCATAGAAACCACAAGAATGGCTCCTGCCCACAGCTCCCCCTTCTCCCTCTGGCTCCTGACGGACCCTGGTGCTCCCAATATGGCCCCATGTGCCATGTCTTCTGTTTCTAGGGAATCTATGAGCAGGATAAGCTTCCAACTTCATGACAGTCATTTCTGGATCTGCATGCCTTACTGTGCCTAATTAAAGCAAGTCTCAGGTACCCTTAAAACACTGGCCTTGCTCCCCAGTGACTTGCCGCCCTCCACTCCCTTTAAAAAGAGAATGAGAAGAGAGAGGAGATATGTAGATATATGTGTCAACAGCCTCATAAAAAACAGAGAAGGGGAGAGAATCCAAGACAATCTCCTACAGTAATAATAGGAGACCCCAGGAAGGAGATCCACCATCCCATTCTCCAACTGGGGATCCCCAAACTTGACTTGTTAAGCTGCACATGTGTCTATCTGGATGAGATAAAAGAGACCTGGAGACAAATGGAGGAGAGAGATCACAGAGGAGGCCTCAGCCCACTGCTGGGCATGGCCAGGACACATGTTTCCCATGGGTTGAGTGGACACTGGAATGCAGCTGGGCTTGGGCCATCTTTCCGGTACCCCACCAAGAAGGCTGCCTGCCAGGCGAGCGGACTTTAATAATGGAGCTGATGAAGAATGGACATCAGTCCGGAGCCAGAATGCCTGTGTTAGGGAAACGGGCAGTAGGGGAGGCCCCACAGGGTGTTCCAAAGACTTCAAGCAACACCCCCAAGACAGCCAGCATTTGGACATCTGCCACCCACACAGAGCTCATAATTGGCTGGTCAGTGTCAACCAGAGGAGCAGCAGCAGAAGCCTGGAGAAGACTATAGATGGGCCCAGCTGAGGAAAGTATGGGGTAAGGGGAAAGGGGGCTGGGAGGAATTTAATGACAGAGGGGCAACAAAAAAGGAGCTTCTGGGAGCTTCCTATTTCTTCATCTGGTTTACACAGTGTGTTAGTGAAAACTCAATGAACACATTATAATGTGTACACACTTCTTTATGTAGGTTTTTCTCCAACTAAAAATCTACTTTAAAAAAAAAAAAAAAACTAAACATAGGACACCCAGAATATATGCTCTGCCCAAGGACCCAAGGACGAGTCTTCCACAACTCACTCCCTTAACCACGTCCTGTTGACTCTCCGTCTCTCTGCTTCAACCTGAACAGCTCTAACACTGCCCTCAAAGGTAAAACACAGGCATCACTTCCCCCAATCTTTCTGGGTGGTTCCTTCTCCAGCTTTGGGGGTGTTATTTCACATACCTGAGCTGCTGAGCCCTCACCTGAGACTCAGGGTGATTCACTGCTGGGAACTGACAGGGCTCACCAACTTTGTCTCCACCCTCATGACCCCTGTCCTCTGCTACCTGGTGTCTAATGTCTGAAAACCATTGCTTTCGCTATTTTGCCTTAATTTTTCATTGTTTCTATGGAAGGGTAAGCCTGGTACTCATTACTCCATCGTGGTCAAAGCCAAAGTCCCTGGATCTATGGTTAACCAAGTCATATCTAATTCAACGGCATTTTTAAGTGAATTGACTTTATCATA